>NW_022631032.1:8260595-8614022 GCF_010015895.1 Lontra canadensis | reverse complement strand
GAGCATCTTCTTCAGCTGGAAATCCAGCCTCTGGAGTTCCAAGAGAGTGAGGAACATGGAGGAAGGGCAGTGGTGGTGGTGGTGGGGGGGTGGAGTTTGATATCCCATGATAGCAATCTACTTTTTCCCTCCAACCTCTTCCTTCAATAATTCATTCATTATAGAGGTAGAGACTCTTAAGTCAGATAAGACCTAGATCCAAATGTACTTTTCTCATCCATGAAGTGGGAATTGTAACGCCTGCCTCTCCTGATGCAAAGCCCAGAGTGTAAAGTGCATGCACAATAGATGTTAGAACTACAGGACTGTTACCCCTTTCTAGGCAAGATGCAATCTATGCGCAGGCACACTTCCTTACCTGGGTTTTGCCATCCCATTCTTGACCCTCTTCTGCCCTTAGTGGTCCCCATAGGAATTCTCAGGAGCCTACCCTTAATCTGGTTGAGGGATGATTGACACACCAAGGACATTGTTTCTGCCTAATCTTACAAATTGGAACTTTTCTGAATTAAACATTTTCCTTGTGGAGTTTTAAATTCTGGTGAGAGCCTCAGCCCCATGCCTCTGCCAGCTAACTAACTTTTCCTGCATCCTTAGGAGCTCTGGTCAGTCCCAAGACTGGAGGAGGGTTTGGAGATCCTTGTGGCACCTTGTGAAGGGAATGACTGTGTATGTAGTGGTGGTTCATGAGTTGGAATGTCTTTCTTCATGGTGCTGTAAGCTTTTTGTAAAGTGTATAGAGCGATAGTGAATGGGCCATGCAATAGTCTCCTAGAAGATCTTCTTTCCCACCCCACCCCTGCTGCCCATTCCACTACTGGCTAGGTGAACATGAAATGACAACAGAGCAGTGTGGCAAGAGAGTGGACTTTGGAGTCTGGGCTTGGATCCCAGATCTACATCCTTTTTTTTTTTTTTTTTAAGATTTTTATTCATTAATATGAGAGAGAGAGAGAGAGCATGAGAGCAGGGTGAGGGGCAGAGGGAGAAGTAGACTCCCCATTGAATAGGGAACCTGGGATCATGACCTGAGCCAAAGGCAGACACTTAAATGACTGAGCCACCCAGGTGCCCCCCAGCTCTGCATCTTACTAGCCATGGGAACTGGTATCTTATTTGATCTCCTTTTGCCCTCATCACTCTACCTCAGTTAATAATAATGCCTGCCTCTTAGGGCTGTTATGCAGATTAAGTGAGGAAATCCTGGTAAACTCAGGTTAGCACCTGATTCATGGAAGTGCTAGGTGATGTTGACACTTATTCCTACTTTCTCAGTCATCTGCTTACAACACTTCATTGACCTAAGAATGAAAGTTTTTTAAAATTGTTTTTATTATGTTTTTAAATTTTAATTCCAGTGTAGTTAACCTATGGTATTATATTAGTTTCAGGTGTACAGCATAGTGATTCATCCTTTCTATACATTACTCAGTGCTCATCATAAGTGGACTCTTAATCCCAGTTACCTATTTCCCCCATCTTCCCACCCACCTCCCCTCTGATAACCAACAGTTTGTTCTCTGTAGTTAAGGGTCTGGTGTTTGGTTTGTTTCTTTTGTTCTTTGTTTTCTTTTTCAAATTCTACATATGATATTTGTCTTTCTCTGGCTGACTTACTTCACTTAGTATTTCACTACCTAGCTGCATCCATGTCGTTGCAATTAGCAAGATCTCAGTCTTTTTCATGGCTGAATTATATATATATATATATATATATATATATAGTTCTATATCCGTTCATCTATGGGTGGATGCTTGAACCGCCCTGTAATTTGGCTATTGTAAATAATGCTGCAGTAAACATAGGGACGCATGTATCCCTTTGGCTTAGTGTTTTTATATTTTTTAGAAGATTATGAGTCTTAATATGACTTTTAAGTCCCAGCCTTAAGTACTTTTGCCTGCCTCTCTCTAGCTTCATCCTAAGCTCCTCACCTGGGGTCCAGTCCTATTTGTTTTCTTTTTGTCACTGGAAAGTCTTAGGCTAGCACAGCTTTTTCCTGCCTGGCACATTTTCTTCCCAGCTTACCTCCTAGCAGCATGAGTGACATGTGCTACTTTTGGGACTTTTACATCTCAGCTGGAAGAGGTCTTTTCTGAGCATCAGCATGGGGCCAGGCCCCCTGTCATAGACCTATAAAATACTCTGTTCTTTTGCTTCATGGCTTTTTCACTGCTTGTAGTTATACACCTGTGTCTCTGTGTGATTAAAACCTGTCTGCCCCAGTAAATTTTGAGTTCTTTGAGAGCAGGGGCAGTGTTCCTTGCCTGTCACTGTCTCCCAGTGTCTGGCCTAATTAGAGGGTGGCTCATACATGATGGATGAATGGTTGGACACTTACCTTCTGAAGCTCCAGCAGTCATGTACATTATATTTATGTACATTGTATGTACATTATATTTATCACTTTTTACAACTGTTTCCATTCTATTATCTAAAGCATTTACAACCCAGTCCCAGATCTATAGAGTGATTTATGCTGCTTTTAATGAGGACTGGCTCTAGGACAGCTTGCTCAAGCCTAGAGGAACTCCATGACCTCAGGAAGTGTTTGCCCTGGAAAATCAGATGGCACAGTGTATCTATACGTTTTCTTGTTGATACTTTTATTTGAAGTAAGTGGGAAATAATGCTATCCTGGGGGCACTATCTCATAATATAGATATGTAGGTAAAAATCCCCACCTCTGGGCACAACTTAAGACATTTGAAAATTTTTGGATCTGCACTTTAAGATTCTCCTTTCCTTCCCAATGGTGCATGAAATGAACACAGTGGCAGCACCCATATCAGAGTATCACTTTGGATGCTCTGTTCACCCCCATTATTCTTATCACATCACTGAGGACACTAGGTCCATTTTTATAAGAGGCTGTGCATCAGATAAAATGCAAGACATTCTGTCATTCATCAGAATGTTTCTAGTGTTTAGGGTGTTGTCATTAATTTTGACCTGCATTTTAGATTATACTGATTCAGGGATGGGGCATATTTAGTCTAATTCTTGAATGCTGTGTATGCTGTTAGTTATAACAAGCATTTTTAAAATTAAAACATGATTAAAGAAGTGAAAAATACAGAAATGTGTAAAGAAAATAAAAATGTTACATAATCCCTACACCTTGAGATAATTACAGCTTGAATTTTGGAGTCTTTTTGAATTTTAGTCTTTATTCTTGTGTTGTATGTACAACTATATTTATATACCAATTTAGAATCATACAATAAATGCAATTTTGTAGCATTTTTTTTCAAAAATGAATACATCAAAGATACAATTTAACATTCTTAATTATTATTTTCAAACTGAAAATTTTCAAACTGAAAGTTTTCAAAAGAAAAACTTTTGAACCCAGAAAATTTCAAACATCTGTAGCAAGAAGCACAACACTGTGATAACCCTTTATGTACCTGTCACCCAGTTTCAGCACTGTTGGTTCCTCTGCCACTCTCTTGTCTGCCATAGAGGTATTTTGAAACAACTCTCCACTATTATATCATTTCCTCCATAAGTATGTGAGCCTGGATCTCTAGAAGATAAGGGCTTATTTTATTAAATAGACATCCACCTGTCATTATCTCCTAGAAATTAATAGTAATTCCTTATTATCCTAAACCATTTTGTCACTGTTTATAAGTCCCATTGGCTTATAGAAGATTTTTATAGTTTTAGTTATAGTTTAGTTTACAGTTACAGAAGATTTTATAGTTTGTTCAAATCAGGTTCCAAATAAAGTCCATAAATTTCAATCAGCTAATGTCTCTTAAGCATCTTCTAATTTAAAATTGTCCCTTTGACACACACACACACTTTTGCTTTCTTGCAACTTATGTTCATTTGTTCTGTAGAGTTTCTCACAATCTCTGTTAAGGACACAACCGGGAATTGTGTCCCGGTTGTGTCCTTAACAGATTCCTCTCTGCTTAGTGTTTCCTGTAAATTGATAGCTAGCTCTGGCACTTTGCCAGATTCTACTCTGAAGTTTTGGCAAGATGACCTCATGTGTGGTGTAGGGTATTTCCACAATAGTATGTAATGTCTGGTTGTCTTTACTTTTGTGATATTGGTAGTCACTAATGCTCATTGCCTAATAAATTATTTTATTGGTGCCTGTGGAACAATGATAATCTAACTTTATCATTCTTTCTGCACTTATCAGCTGTAATACTTCTATTAATATAAACTTCCCTTCATTTGTTATTTAGTTAGCAGTTTCAAAATAAGGAGTTTTTCTTTAATCTTCCTTACTCAAAGAAAACTAATGCATGTCTTGTGTTCTTCGGATGCATCAATTTAAGTATATTTGATGTGTTTCAATCCATTTTAATTAGTATTATTATTGATGCTCAAATTGCTCTATCTTCAATCAGTGGAAGCTTCTTCAGGGTGACACCTGTGTTCTCTGAGACACAATTTCATAGTGTTTGATGACAAACTTGCTTTCTGTCATGGCAAGACATTCTAGGTTAATCCTGTGTGTCTTCTGTTGCAGACCTAGAACTAACCATTTTCCTAAAGAATCTTCATTTCTTTTATTGGATTTTTTTTTTTTTTAAGATAGTAGGGGTGCTCTTTACTACTGTTTTTTTTCATTGTTTAGTCTTTTCATTAGACAGAGATAGGGAAAATGTATTTGGTTAAACTGTATGAAGTTGTCATGTTATTTGTTAAAGTGATCAAATATTGGTAATTTCACACGGTTGAACCTATTTTTAAGGGAAAAAACATTGAGCTCAAACTGCTATATTCCAGTGAGATTGCTCTTACTTAATTTCGTCAATCCTGGCAGTCTGGGCCTCTTAACCCCAGTTCTCTGGTGGGGCTAATTCCTACTCATTGCTCTTCTTCTCTCAAAGGTTTTCATTGATTGATTCATTCATTCATTCATTCATTCATGTGTTCATTCATTCAATCATTGGTTGTATAATGGATACAAGTCCATCACTTGCCTACAGCATAATTTATTTAACCCACTTACTTTTCTTAGATATTTTGATTCTGGTTTTTCTTTGCTGTGAATGTGGCTATGGTGAACACACTTTAAAAAAATATTTATTTATTTATTTATTTATTTATTTATTTATTTATTTGAGATAGAGAGAGCATGAGTAGGGGTGGGAGGTCCAGAGGGAGAGGGAAAAAGAATCTCGAGCAGGTTTCCTGCCCAGTGTGAAGCGTGACACGCGGCTCAGTATCACAACCCTGAGATCCCAACCTGAGCTGAAATCAAGAGTCAGATGCTTGAACAACTGAGCCACCCATATTTGAATATAAATCTTTGTTGTGAATTTCTGATTATTTCCTTAAGATAAATTTTTAAAGTATGGACTATCTGGATCAAGGGGTAGAGAGAACTTTAAAGACTTTTGGTACATTTTGCCAAATTACTTTCTTCTCCTGTTTCCACAACTGTTCATGGTTAGGTTTCTGATCTAATTCTCTATTCCTTGTCACATGGGTATTTCTACTTTGTACTTCCATCTTTTGCATATTAATGCCTGTTATTAATACTAAAAATATTAAATAATGTGGTGAACTATTTGTAAATAAATTAGAATTTTTAATTTATTTTAAAACTAAGCATGACATTTTCATAGCTAACTCAGCTTTAGGACCCGTCTTAAAAACACTGTTGATTTCCTTCTTCACAACAATGCCCTGATGTCTCTCCATTGCCATCAGTGTGGGGCTGAGACAACTTAAGGGCTAGGTTCTAAGCTCGGAGAGAAAGTTCTGTTTTGTGTGTATAGAGGTATGTTTTTTTGTGTGTGTGTGTACACATATATAAAGCAAATGCATATGTATTATAAAGTATTTAACTAAACACGAATAAACAGATGAATTAATATCAACTTGATTAAAAGACAACAGGGACAACAACTTACTAAGTATCAAAAATGTTAAACTATGCCTACATTATTTTCAATTAGATAAACTAGAACTTTCCTTCCCTTATTTTGAGCTGTTTTAAGAAATCAAAGCTACAATATTAAATATTATTTTGTACAGTAAAGTTCATTCTTCATCTCCCATAAGCCAGACATTGTACTAGATGAGCTTCCGTGGCTGACAACATGGCTTGCTACATTGCTGATGCCACAGGTTTGGAACTCATCTGATCTGAGCCTCTCCCATCTTACCCATCAACCATTGCTTGTAGCAGGACCTTCCTTCCCACATCTGCCTTAGAGTCTTCCCTAAGCAGTGCCCTCTGCACACAGCGGAGGCAGCCTTCTCCCCAGAGCAGACGGCACTCCTCAGTCCATGCGCTCTCTAGCTCCTCTTCACCATTGCTCGTAGACACACATCACAAAAGTTTTCATCAGCACTTTCGGGGTGCTAAGGTGCAAACCAAGGAATAGTCCGAAACTTTTGAAGGAGCCAGCCCCCTCCTTTGCATAGGTTAAATGTGGTCAAATCATTTAACAGAACTCTTACAAGCTGTGTTATATACCTGAGCAGATTTCCACCCCAGTATCATTTTTATGTGTTGCTTGTGTACCTGGGACATAGAAGAAGGAGACCAGTGACTAATGTCCCCACATGTGCACCTGTTAGTATTCCTCACCAAGCAACCTAAGTCTGTCGCATCCAGTTTCTGCCAGGGGTCTGAATGTTTTATTCAGCGCTGGTGGCTTGCCGCACTGGTGTCTTTTCCCACTGGTGAAAAGAAAGTTCGAATAGTCAAGCAATTTGAAGAGATTAAAGAAAATGGAACCCTTCTTTAGAAATGTGCCTTTACTTCTATTCAGTTTGAACCCAGTGGCAAGAGAAAAAGAATAAAGTCTTGGCTTGGAGGCTGTTGATAATGCAATGCGAGTGACAGTCCCAGTGAAGAGGAGAGAGGATTTTTCACAATTACAAGGTGGAGTGTGCTGGATCTGGTTCTTAGGCAGGCCCAGCTGTGAATCAGTCATGTCTGGCATGATGGGGGGATGAGGGAGGAAAACAGGGCTTTGACATCCAACTCTTGTTGCTGGTGGCAGTGATAAATGGAGGAAATAAGCACCCTCCAAATCAGGCAGACTGCGTCATGCAGAGGCCCCATAATAAACCTTGGAGCCACCTTCCGCTGGAGCTTCTGTGAGCCACTCATCATGTTACGTCCCCTGCCACTCATCATGTTACGTTCAGAGAGCTGGGGAGACATAACTGCTCATTTTTATCATCTTGAGATGTGCAAGCTGTGATCGTGACTTTAATTAACTCACTTGAAACAAGTTAATTTAGAGTCGCTTCCCAACTGTCTATGAGGGTCTCTTGGCCCAGTAAATGGTTGAGATGGCCATCTTCTCCACATAACTGTTTGGTTCAGTCAGCAGGAGAGGCTTCTAGGCAGGCTCTGATCTCTCCACGTCCAGAAGGTCGGGAGCCAACAAGAGGACTCAGTTCCTCCTTAGAGAGGTCTTTGCTGGAGAAGGTCCCAAAGGAAATGCCATCTTCCTTTAATAGAGTGAAGTGGGTGGTGGGATGGTGAGCTGGGAGGCTGGGCGTTGGCTGAGGAGCCATCGCTCAGGGGCCTAGGGCTCTTCACCACCCTTTCTCTCTAGATCCCTTCAACACTTGCATTTTGCACTAGCTCCTTACAAAGCTTTGGTGCCTCATGCTTCTAAGCTCCTGTGTCTATTGTTCCTTCTGCCTGAAGGGCATTTCCCCACCTTCAGGCCCTGACCATCTCCTGTGAAGGTTTAAAGGTGCATCTGTGTCTTCTTAACACCATCTGTGTTAATGCTTCTCTGAGCTCCCTAAGCAGGAACCTGCACATCGGCAGGGGCCTTGTCTGTCTGGATCTCCACTGTGTCTGCAGCATCCCCGGCCGGAGCTTATGCACAGTGGGTGAGAGACCTCTCTACTAGGCTGCGGTGAGGGGGCTGAGCTGACTTTGGTGATGATCCCTTTCTCCTGCTCCATCCATCCACCAGCCTGGAGTCTTTATTTATTGATTTTTTTATATGACAGCTTTATTGAAATAGAATTCACATGCCATAGAATTCACCCATTTTGAAGAGTATGATTCAACGATTTTTTAATATATTCACAGAATTGTGCCACTATTAGTACAATTTTAGAATTTTTAGAATATTTAGAATATTGCTAAAACCTATGCACATTAGCAGTCAATTCACAGTTAAGTTCATTTGATTCATTATGCATTTGAAATCAAAAAGAAACCCTGTACCCATTAGTAGTCAACCCATTTCCCCAGGTACTCCCCACCCCTCCCGCCCAGCCTCTGGCAGTCGTTAATCTACTTTCCATCTCTGTGGATTTGCTTATTCCAGCCATTTCATAAAAATGGAATCCTACCTGCAGTGACCTTTTGTGACTGGTTTCTTTTACTTAGCAGCATGTTGTGAAGGCTCACCGGTACCATAGCATAAGTCAGTGCTCCATTCCTTTTCATTGCCACGTAACATGATGTTGTATGGATACATTATATTTTATTTATCCCTCAATGCGGTGATGGATGCCAGCCCTGATTTTTTTTTTTTTTAAAGATCTTATTTATTTATTTGACAGAGACACAGTGAGAGAGGGAATACAAGTAGGGGAAGTGGGAGAGGGAGAAGCAGGCTTCCCACGAGCAGGGAGCTCGATGTGGGGCTCGATCCCAGGACTCTTGGATCATGACCCGAGTGGAAGACAGACGTTTAATGACTGAGCCACCCAGGGCAGCCCTGATTCTTGATGATGCCTCTGCTGTCACCTCCTCCAGGAGGCTTTTCCTGTCTCGCTTTCTCTGTTTGCCTCTCAAACATCTCTGTGTGGGCAGGGCAAACCTTTCATTTCTCCATTCTTGCAACTTGACAACTGGCTGAGCATGGTGTTGTCCCCCCTTAGCTGGCCCTTCTCGGTGAGTTTTGCGCATTTGCATACCATCTATGTTATTGTTTATAGTGGAAAACCTAAAATATAGATTCAGGCAAGAATATTTAGTAAACATCCATGTTGCTTCCGATCCAGATTGCTAACATAGTGTCAGGTTTCCCTCAAGTCCCTTCCTCTCTCTTTAAAAAAAAAAAAAAAAAAAAAAGGAAAGAAATGAATTAATTATAATTTATGTTCCCTTTGAACATCAATCTTAGCCACATGCCTTTCTCTCCCTTTCCTCTTCACCGTCCATGGGAAACACTATCCTTCTAGCCCTTTTTGTCTATCTTTATGAATGCATATATGAATGCATATGTGTAGTCATGAAAAGTATTAGTAGTAGTATTTTTTGGTATATTTTAAGTTTCCCATAAATGATACCATAAATATATATACAGCTCTGCAATATTCTTTTCATTCAGCTATATGTCTTAACTATCTACCCATGTTGATACGTAGACCTAGTTCATTCCTTCTAACTGCGACATAAATTCCACCTGTGCTCTCTATTTACATAATATTTTCTTTAAACTAACTTCTTATGTAAATTAATTTAAGAAGGAAACTTTGTCAGTCCTATAAATGAGAAATAATTATTACTTGCCTTAAATAATGATGCAAGGAAATAAAGAAATGCATGGTTATTAAAATTAAAGTACAGAGCATAAAAAATTGACCAGAAAGATATTGTTCCCATGGTGACTGAGAGGAGAAACGAGGAGGAGGGAATATGGTGTGTGATCTAAAGAGACATAAACTTATCTGAGATATTGCCATTATTTATTTAAATGGAAGGCTGATACTTCCTGTCTTAAATATTGATATAAGGAAATCTAAAAACTATGTGGCTGTTAAAATTCAGACGACACTCGGTGGTGTAGCTCCTATTGTCCTTTTGTCAGCGTGGTTGCACATGGAACATACTCTGGGAAATATGGCTGAGCTCGTAGCAAGACTGGATGCCCCACAGTAGAACTGGGGGCATTCTGCCAGTGTCCTGGTGGTGAGTGAGAGTGAAGGCTTTCTTCAAGGCCTGCCTGCCCAGAGGCTGACCTCAGAGTTGGCTAGTACTCTGCCAGCAGTGATGCCGCTGTCCCAGTGTAGCACTTAACAAGGGGCCAGCACTGTTCACGTGCTTTATGTATATTAATCCAGTCCTCACAACAGCCCTGCTGGATAGTGCTCTTGATATCAGTTATCAACCCCATTTTACATGGTGGGAAACTGAGGCAAAGATAGGGGACATAGATTGTCTAGCATCATACCACTCATGAGTAGAAGAGCTGACTGTGAACTTGGGCTTGGTGACTTCAGGCCCTAGGATTTTTCCTCTGCCCCAACAGGCCTCTCTACATCACCTGCATGGTCCCTCCACTGGGGGTGGTCCTGGGTTAGCAGGCTGAGTGTCCACTCCTGCTGGGACCCTAGCCCTCCCACTGCCTCAGTCGGCCACCTCTGGCCCGGGCACACTCAGTGGGAAAGGCCAGACTCAGATCTGCCCACGACTGCGGCTCACATCATATCTCCTGGTATCCAGGCTGTTTCATCATGTCCATCCCCTCCTAGTTTGACCTGTGGTGCTTAGCTGGCCAGCACTAGTGAGCCCCCATCCCCCTACCCCCTACACCGGCCCCATTTCTTGGGGTGCACCTGCAGCCAGGAGCTGGAGTTTGAGCCAGAGCCACAAACAAAGGGAGCTGGCAGCACGGGGGTTGGGGAGTTCATTCTGTCCGATGCACAGAAAGCATCTCCAGGGAGGACACAGTGACCAGCAGGCCCTGCAGAGGCCCAGTTCTGCAGAAGAATAGAGAGGAATACATTGCCTTCAACTCTCACCCTCTCCAGGTGGCCTTTGACTGATTTCTTTGTCTTCTTGAAGGCTGTTGTCAAGGAATTTAATGGCAAAATCAAGAAAACCATCTTTTTTTTTTTTTAAGATTTTATTTATTTACTTGACAGAGATCACAAGTAGACAGAGAGGATGGCAGAGAGAGAGGAAGCAGGCTCCCTGCTGAGCAGAGAGCTCGATGTGGGGCTCCATCCCAGGACCCTGAGATCATGACCTGAGCCGAAGGAAGAGGCTTTAACCCATTGAACCACCCAGGCGCCCCAAGAAAACCATGTTTTAAGGCACGTTTTCTCCCCCCAGGTGCATGAAATCAATGTATGATAAACAGTTCTAGCCTCCCTACTTAAACCACCTATTATACTCTCCAGATCAGAAATATTATTTCCAGAATGAGGGACCAGAACCAGCCATTTATTAAATACTTGTTAGTGACTACAGATTGTTACTTTGCTCTCTTATTTCATCTTCTCAGCCTCTCTGAGGGGGCTGTTAGCACCCTGCAGGGGAGGGAGTCTAGGAGGCAAGGAGTCCATGGCATGGAGTTAGGAGGTGCTGGTACCAGGCAGCCTGTCGACTACATCGCTGTCAGAGAAGCACAATGGGCTCCCAGTGGCTGGACAGGAACCTCAAGTCATGGAAGGAGAGGCAGGCTGTACCACAGCACCAAGCCTGGACACAGTAGTGACCCCAGCGACCCCTTGACAGGTGCCTCTCCCCCCACTCCAGCTGCCCACTTGACATTTTCCAGGCTTAATGACCCGCATCCTCAAGCTGTATCGTGTACCTTGTCTTCTACTAAATCTGTCAGAGTCCGCTGGGGGGAGGGAGCAGGCAGAATCAATCCGGCAGCACTATTATTTCTTGGGGAAAGGTGGTATAGATCCTCGGGAAGGACCACAGGCAGAGGAAGTGAGCAGGTGTGGGGGATGCAGCTGGGCTTTGAGTCAGAGGCTGCTTTTAGGCAACCTGCCTGGTGCTGGGCCCTTAAAATATCGTTTCGTATCTTCAGCACAACCACATGAGTTTGTTATTCCCCTCAGGCCCCTCCAGACTGATTCTCCACAGTCTGTTGTCTGCTCTGTGCTCCAGAAGGCTGTCTGTGTAGACCCTTTTCCTTCTTGCTTCTGGCTGAGTCTGACCAAAGGCGAGTCCCTGGGTTAGGCACTAGGGGAAGGGTGTTAACTAACTTTCCCAGTCCTTGAGGTCCCTATCTGTGAAATGGGCACAGTAGGCATCGAGGTCATTTTGAGGACTAAATGAAGTGCTCTGGAGGAACTGTGCTGTTCCTGGTACCTGGTAAACACTCAACCTCTCCTTGTAGTTTTCTCACCCTTACACTATAGATGACCTTGGACGGGGCTGTGCAGTTCTTTGAATCTGTTTCTCATCTGTGGATGGTTGCTAGCATCTCACCAGGCCTGCTGTGTGGGTTGAGCAGGATTCAGAGGCCCACTCAGAAGGATTAACTAAAGAGAGTCTAATGAGGGGACTACTGACTAGGCTGGACCATATAAAAACACTAGTGTCTGGCCATTTTTCACCTACAAATAGTAGTTTCTTGTGGTTTAAAAGTACGGGCAGTGTAGGGACACCAGTAAAGGGACAGTGAAGCAACCAGGCCAGCAATGTAAAAGTCGCTAGCCACCCTCCACCCCAGGCTGAGGGGAAAGAGTGAGAGCAGTTACCAGGGCAGTCACTGGGGCTGTGGGAGGGGAGCTGGACTGCAAGAGCTGTGACCCTCTGTAGAAGAGTGGGAGGACAACCTGGGGACCAACACAGAGAGAGCCAGAGGAAGTATCACCCCAGCCCGTCACTACTCTGCCCCTCACTTTCCTCCTGGTGCCTCCCTTTGGTCAAACCCAGCCAGACAAGAGGGCAAGGGAGCTTGGATGAAGCAGCCCCTAGATGTCAGCCTCCTGCTCAAGAGAGGGGGGGGAGGGGCAGGGAATGGATCTGTGGGGGCAAGAAGGCAATCACCAGCTGTTGTATTCCAGAAGCCTAGTACTGGGCCTGGTGCTGGTGGCTGCTTCCTTGTCATCCAGTAATACCCATCTTATTGCTATTGCTGGGGTGGAAGGCCAAGTCAGGATGAACAGGGATGCAAAGGTTGAGTAACATCAAAGAAAGAAAGAACATGATACAAGGAGGCTTGGGAGGCTGTCCTGGATGCCACACAGCCTCCAGAGTTCCCAGGCTGGGGTCTGACACGGGCACCCACTCCTTGGCCCCTGCCTTCTCTCTGGCTCTCCTTCAGCTCCGAGGAAACAGGAAACCGAGAGCTTCCAATGCTTGTTCAAAGCCCAGGCAATGCTGGTGGTGTGAAGAGCTTCAAGGTCTTCGGTAGAACTGGCTTTCCAGTGGTAAATTGCTTTGGGGAGAGGTTGTCAGGAGAAGCCATCAATCTTGTGGCATGTGCAATTTGCACAAGTTTGCAGACCTTCAGGACTTTTTCTGATGAATGAAAAACAATCAGACTTAGATGAAATATCACGGACTTTTACAAAGCCCCATTAAAATCCATGTTGGAAACCTTTCCTGACTTTGGTCGGTTCTTGATCCATCCTTGGCACGGCCACGGCGTCTTCCTGAGCAGCTCTCCTGTCATTCATCCGCAGCCAACTGCTTGCTTGCTGGGCCCTACCCAGTAGGCGGGAGAGTGGCAGGAGCAATAGGGCTGTCTGCTGGCTGCAAGGGGCCATGAGGAGGGCTTGATCACACCCATGTTTCTCCCATCTATGATCTCAGTCCAGGTTCTCCATTCCCTTCCAGGACTGTGTGATCATCTCCAGAGTACTGTGCATTTCTCTCGAGTTCCTGGGCAGTGCTGGCTGATGCTGCTTTTTGGGGACCACCCTCAGGAATCATTGGCTTAGTGGAAACTGAGACTCAGAGAGTTAAATGACTTGCTTGAGGTCAAATGCCCTTCAGTGAATGGAGAATTGAGTCTTTACCACTCTCCAGGCCTGGCTCAGTGAGCCTGCTTAGAGGGTCAATATTTTCTTCAAATGTTTTTTGTATCAAATTTTCACAGGGGCCAGATCTGCTCTCCCCTCCATTCTTGGTTTATTCTTATAGACTTGTGTTTGCCAGATCATAAGAATTCCTGAGAGGATGGGGGAAGAGAAGCACTTGTTTAAAATACTTCTTTCTAGACAGATGTATCTCTCAGTGCCATGAAGTAGTTTACAAGCTCATCATAAGGCACTCATTGTTCTCTCTGAGCTTCCCTTTAGGAGTATAGCCCTTCCCGTCTTCCTCTTAGAAAACCCTTGGCATAGTCTCTGGAGCCCAGCAAACCTGGGTTCCAAGTACAGCTTCTCAATTCATAAGCTGTGTGGCCTTGGGCATGTTATCCAACCTCTCTAAGCCCACTGTCCTTCTCTGACAGCTCCACTTCTATACAATGAGGACTTGGGAGAGACTAAATAGCATACCTTGGGGGAGGGCACCGTACATAGTTTCTCCCTGCTTTGTGCAGGGCTGACGCCGGCTGTGTGTTAGGGGCAGACACAGCTACCATCAAGGAAGCACAACCAACCCTGGACCTGCCTTCTCATGGGTGGGACTGGAAATCGGGAAGTCCACTATATCCCCTGAGGCCCCCTGTCACTCTCGGGTGCAGGGAGGACATGGAGCATGAACGTAAGCAGCTCCCCACCCAAAATGCCAGCCCTCACATTCTGCTTCCCAGCTCTGCCCCTGCAGTGCCCCTGCTGGACTCTAGGCAGGAGGTAATTTCATGGCCCTGGCTCTCTGCACTGTGGTGATGGATGCGTGTAAATGACCTTGGCCCCTCCAGCCACCGTCGGCACAAGTGATGATGTAATTGAATTTGTATACACCGTAAATTTTATTAGAAGAAAGCAATCTAGTTCCAATTCTGATTCTCTGGAGTTACTGGATTGTATCTGGAGGTAAACTCTCTGGTCAGCTGGGCAGGGACAGAGATCAGGGCCATAGCAACTCTCTCACTAGATCTCACTGGGCATGATAAACAGAAGTATGCAGCAAGTCCCAAGAGTGCCAGATGCCTCCAGCCTGGTGGTGAGCCTTAAGGGGAGGTATGTACACAAAGACAAGTGCTGTGGCGGCTCAAACCTGGAGCTCAGCAGAGAGGAGTCTCGATTTGTCTTTCATATTTGACTCTCTGCCTTCTGACTCCCCCACTGACCATGTCCCTCCTCTGTCTTCCCTACCTTCCTCCACAGTCTACTTCCAGTTCTGCCCCTCTGAGCTGTGAGGCTTTAGAAAACAACTAGCTCAAGTGCATGAGCCTCGGTTTTTTCATCTGTGAAATGGAGTCAGTAATACCCATCTCAGAGGTTGTAGGGAGGGATGAGATGATTGCTGTAACGTGCTGGGCACATCTTAGGGGAGCCGGGCCTGTGAGGAACATTACCTTTGCTGACCCCCCCCACTCCCCCAGCCTCAGGTGACTGGATGCCTTGTTTATAAGATGCATATCTACTAATTGCCTGTGGGTGAGGCCTAGGCCCTGTGCTCCTGGGTTACCATGGCCAGTCTTGGGGCAGCTGCTGTTGGCTGGGAAATTCCAGCACTCACAGGTGATTGTCTCATCGGGCAAGGTGGTGAGTGACCACAGACGAGGGATTGGTGGTGACCCACCATACCACAGAGCTCATGAGAGGGAGAGAGGTCCTTGGGGACCCATATAGTCAGGGGAGGCTTCCTGAAGGAGGTAGAGGTGAGCCTGCCCTCCAAGCTGGGCTGAATGGGGGAGGATGAGAACAGCGTGGAGACCAGACAGCTATTAAGGGCCGTCCCTACGCCAAGAACCTTATGTGGTCATTGTATTTAGTCCTTATCTTCACCCAAGAGTAGGCAGGGTTTCCCTCTTTGACAGTTGCTGAAACATTTGGTAATAACGAGAGGGTAGGTGATATCATCCCAGCGAGCTGGGTAAGGAATATAAGATGTGTAAATCCAAGGACACGTGGCCAGTTAGTAGTGGGAATGACTTTCTGACCTGGGTCTGTCCTACTCCGCAGACTCTGCTGGGTACCTCTCATAGCACTTGCACACCCCTGCGCCCTGTGTGTGCAGAGGTCAGGCCAGGAGACAAAAGCCCCACCTATTGCTGAGCAGAGGGTGGCTGGATCTGAGTCTGCACCTGTGCTTTTGTTTGTTTGTATGGGTTTTCTTCATGGGAAAATTTATTAGCAGAGGTTGATTCCCTGAGAGCTCCCCTGTGCAATTATGTGTTTGTTGGGTCCTGTTAACTCCCTGTGAAGGATGGCCCCAATTGGGGCTGGGAGGAGGAAAACAGAAGGCCAATATGGTAAGAAGTACAGCACCTGCTCCAACCCCAGTGACAAAGGCCGCTCTTCCTCATGTGGGTAGTACGGACCAGTTCACTCCAAGTGTCATTTCCACCCAAGTTCTTAGAAACATGGCTATTTCTGGAACATACATATAGGTTTACGCACTGTTGTTTCTGAACTTGACAGAAAAAGTGGCTTTGATTTTGTTGAAGGTTTTCTGTTTTATTAATGTCGGGTTTTCCCTCCAGATTGGAAGGCAGCTCAGTGATGTGTGAAACCTCCATTTTCATCTTTTTTCCTCAGAATTTCATTTCACTTCATCACCTGCTGCTTCCTATCTCAGGCTTTCCAGAGATGGATGGCAGTATCCAGAAACCATTTTCTTATTCCTCTTATCTTGCTTGCCTAAACCCTGTCTCAGAGGGGCCTACCTCTCCCGTGAGGAGGTCCGGGAGTTTCACCTGACTTTGAGCCACCATCACACAGCAAACAATTTCTGTTTATCTTTACAGAAGGCAGCCTTTCAGGAGGTCTTTGGAGGTAGCACGGGGCACATGTTCTGGAGAGAAACCTTGGCGGAGAAGGAGTTGGCATGTCAGGATCATATCGCTGTGCTTAAATCCCGGTGTTGCCACTTCCTAGCAGGGAGACCCCAGACTGGTTAACCAACCTCCTTGAGCCATGATTTCTGCACGTACAGCAAGAAAACAAATATGCTTTGCCTCAGAGTTGTGGCGGAGGTTAACAGAGGGATAAAACGGAGGCATCCAGCACAGTGCCTAGCATGTAGTAGTCGCTCAGTGAATGCTTCCTTCTTCCTTCTGTCTCCCTGAACAAGAAAACAAAACGTGCACTGGTTTAGTGCTAATCTCAGAACAGTGGTGACAAGTAGGAGGCAACATCTCATTTTCAGCACCCAGTTAGCCATTCTCCCAGTCTGCTCAGTGTCTAGAGTTGTCCTTGGCACAAGAAGGTGTAAAAGAAAAAGGAAGCTGCGCCCCAGCTCAAAGGAGCTGAGTAGGAGTATAAATGATGAGGGGAGTGAAGTGGCTGGGCTGTCCCTCATGCCGGCCCCATCAGAGCAGATGGGCTCAGTGGGGTCTGGGAAGAGGCCGAACTTGAGCGTGCCGATGGCGTGGGGTTGTATTTGGCTGGGGAGTGAGTGTCTAGAAAGGAGGGGGCAGGGGCGCCTGGGTGGCTCAGTGGGTTAAAGCCTCTGCCTTCGGCTCAGGTCATGATCTGAGTCCTGGGATTGAGCCCCACATCGGGCTCTCTGCCCATCAGGGAGCCTGCTTCCTCCTCTCTCTCGGCCTGCCTCTCTGCCTACTTTTGATCTCTGTCTGTCAAATAAATAAATAAAATCTTAAAAAATTTAGAATGGAGGGGGCAGTTTGGGAGGCCAGGCCATATTAGGGAAGTTATGTCTGGGAGGAGAGGCATGCAGAGTGGACACTGCAGTGAGTGACTGAGTGAGCCATGAGGATTCTCGAGTTAGGAAGTGGGATGGAAACATTGGGTGGTATAGCCTCAGCATCTAGCACAGTGCCTGGTACACACTTGGGCTCCATAAGTAATTGCTGACTGCTGGCTGGATGATGACTAGTTGAATGACCAAGGTTCAGCTCAAGCCTCACCTCCTCCGAGAAGGACTCTTCCCGCCAGCCTGTTGGCTGTGCCTGCAGGGCCTCAGGTACACCTCTGCATCAGAGGCTCTGCCCCACAGTGTTAGCCTTGTCTGTCTCTGATCTGTCATCCCCACTGGACTCCAGTCTCTCTGAGGACAGTCTATGATGTGTATCCCAAGCCTGGCTCATGGAACTCGTAGGTTAGATCAGTGACTACAGACATGGAGTAGAAGAACAGGGAGCAGCTCCTGGATGGGAAGTGAGCAAGAAAGGAGAGAAGATGTTTGCAAAACTCAGAGGCCCTTAAGGGCTACAAATCAAACTGTTTTATTGCTGTATAATTATGGGCACCTGCGGCTGTGGACCAAACTCAAATAAGAATAGATCATATTTGAGGACATTCAGGGTATTTAGTTACAAACTATCTGGGAAAAAAATGTGAACTATTTTGTAGCACTGAACAGTGGTGGATTCCTAAAACTGCCTTGGAAATAATTTAGTGAATGCTGTCACTTTATGGACATGGAAAGCCTGATGCCAAAGCCCAGAGGGCATGGTGGGACCCAGGCTCCTGACTCCTAAATTCTCTTGCTAGAACCTCTGCCTTCTGGAATAAGAGATGTCTCATGATCTCCTGACTGTGCAGCTTCAATAGCATTTTCTTGAGGACACACTGGCCTGTTTACTCTCCATACCAGACACTCTGAGCATTAGCTCATATAGTCCTCATAATCCATGAGGCAAGTATCATTATCCCCATTTCCCAATGCAGAAATCGAGCAATGCCCTCTACCATCCCAGGTCACTTAGCAGTGACTAGTAGAGTAGAGATTGGAACCTAGTGCTCCTGATGCCTGAGTTTATGCTCTTCTGGCAGT
The DNA here is from genome assembly GCF_010015895.1 of Lontra canadensis. Classification (NCBI taxonomy): domain Eukaryota; kingdom Metazoa; phylum Chordata; class Mammalia; order Carnivora; family Mustelidae; genus Lontra; species Lontra canadensis. The sequence continues at coordinate 8,595,516 of NW_022631032.1, read as the reverse complement.
TCTGTGTTGAAAAGAATGATTCAGAACAGCACATATGCAGCAGCCACTGAAGGGAACATTTATAATAGCAAATGTGTCATGGCTGGGCAGACCATGCTAGAAAGAAATGGGTGCTTTTCATGGCTGTCTCTCTGTTCTCCTTGGTTTTCCTGCCAGTAGCAATGTGTTTTCTTCCCAGATCCCTTTGGTCACTGATGCCACCAAACTGAATTTCTTAGTGTGGAAATGTTACATTTAGGAGTTGATTTTCCTGTATAATATTTCTAGAAAAGTTAATCGCCTCATTAGTCATGTTTACATTTTGTTTTTAATTGCATCCTCGAGATCAAATGTATTCATTTTTCTTCTGTGTTATAGTTCTCACTTTAACAACCTCTTAACAAAGCAGAGAGAAGATCAGAGCACATGAAGAGTACTTGGTTTTCTTAAAATATGCCACCTCCCAAAAATGTAGGGCCCAATTATCACTGCGGCTATAAGCTAATTATCGGATACAAAATATGGATCACAACTAATTATCAGGATCTGACCTTATTTCGAAGTTATAGATTCCTGTAAACTAGGTTACCATTACTAACAAAATTGAGATTTAAGTAGGAATTGCAGAACTGTAGTGATGAGTGGGTATGAGATGTTTATAGTTCTAACAAATGGCAAAGGCAAGAGATAATTTTTCTAGGCTTATGTCTGGTGAAATTTTCCATAAGTCCAGCTCTGAGAGGCCTTATTAGTGGGGCCCAGATGATGAAAGTCCTTTTCATTAGCATCCAGGATCTTCTATTTTTTGTTTTTGTTTTTGTTTTTTCAAAAACTGAGCACTGTATGCCTGCTGTTTATAGAGCTCTATGCTAGATGAAGGATTGTGAGACAGCTAAGCCCTTGAAGGCCCCGATCGGGTGGGTGGAAATGAAATGTGGTCCCAAATTCCTGGCAGGGGAGCACTGAAGTCCCATGTGGGGAGCGGTGGATGAAAGTATCAACAGAAAGCTCTTATCTGGCCTAGTGATTTTAGGACTGAGTTTTGGTGGATCGTTAGGATTTATTAGATGGGAATGAGCGTGCAGGAAGCATCATGGATAGAGAACACGGCATGAGCAGACGCTGAGAGGGGGATGGAAAGACACATGCTGCATTCAAGGAATCAAAAAGCAGAATAAGATCTGTGTGTCTATAGCAGAGGTCTTCATGGTGATGTTGGTTGGGACAGGATGCTAACTTTGGGGACAGCTTGCACATGCTGCTTTCCTGGGGAGGGATAACTTTTGTTGGCTTCTCAAAAAAGCCAGTGATTCCACTAACATTTTAGACCCACTGGCCTGGGGGACAGCTTTTGTGAACTGAGTATTGGTGAACAGAGGGAGAAATGTGGAGATACATGTTAGGAAAGACTACAGGGGGCCTTACAAGCCAGGGTTATAGAACTAGACAATATTTGGGACTCAGCTGGGGTACAGTGCAGGGCAGAACAGAGGTATGAGAGGCTAGGTAGGAGCTGGGCAGGGGCTGTAAGAGGCAGGAGGGGCCAGACGGAGGCTGCTATGCTTCCAGAAGGATGGGTTGAGGGCCTGGGCCAGGGGAAGGGGAGATAGTAGAAAGTAGAGAAGGGAAAGTCTGGCGAGGCCATGGAGGGAAAGGTGAAAGGGTTGATGTCCAAGAGAAAGCAGACAAAGGCACATGGGCTTCAAAGACAAAAATACTGAGTTCTGGATTTGAATCTTATGGGTGTACCATTCTACATTTTCTGAGTATCTCTTGGGCCCAGGTCTGTACCAAGCCAAAGGAACTTGGAAAAGGATAAATCATAATCCCTGCCCTCCGTGAATTTCTGGCCTGGAGAGCGTGGCAGAGAGATGGACAGACTGCAACCAGACACTGGATCAGTGCTGTGGCAGAGGGAAGCCCTGAGTAGAGGGGAACAGGAGGAGACACCCCTCCCTCAGTCTGGGGACCAAGAAGGAAGATGTCCCAGTGGATCTCCTCAAAGACTATCACTAACACATGGAAATAGTAATGATCATTTTCTCCAAGTGAGCTTTCCTGGCTCAAATTCTGCCTTGCAACCAATGTGGTAGATAAACCTTCAAAGGAGAGGAATTAAAGGCAGACAGGTAAATGCATGTGAATGGACAGTTTCCTTTATCTGGAGCAGTAGCCAGTTGTTAACAGAGGTCCACAAATGCTCTAAAATGACGTGAAAGAAAACAAAGTCTCAGTCAAAGAGCTCAGCACTACAAAAAGTCATTTTGTCCATCCTCTATCTGATGTTCCTGACTTTCAGATGGAGGATCTCCAGATTGCCCTGAGGGTTCCACAGTTGTGTATTGTGCAAAGGAACTGGCTTACACTCCTGCCACCAGCCCAGCTTCTCTCAGGTCTGGAGCAGGTCTTCTCCTAGAGCTAGAGGCCAAAGTCCTGTGTACCACTCTCCTGGGCTAGAACCCCTTCCAAGAATACTCTCTCTACTTTTCCTTTCCTATCAGAACATCTGCCAGGCTATAAGACTAGAAGAAGACCAGAAGTCTGCCTCTCCAAGAATCCCATCCACACTGTTACAGCCTCCTGGGACATGAATACAGTTGCACTCTGCACCGGGGAGCTGGAAAGTCTTGCTGAGGTCAGGGTGGGCCATGTTGTGTCTTGCCACAGTGCCTTTATATGTGCTCTTCTCTCAGTCTAGAACTCCTTTTGCTTCTACACTTCTTCAAGACTTGACAAAGTGCCCCAGAAGCCTGTGCTTGCCCCCTCATAACATTGATTATACAGTAGTATTTGAAATGGTTGTTGATACGGGAGCCTCCCTTACAGAGTGAGAGTTCCTGCTTGCTAGCCGTCCCCAGTCCTATAGGAATTACTACCCAATTATTATTGTTGTTGTTATTGTTATTATTAAATACTGGTGGTGATAAGGAAAAGTAAGAGAAAGAATTCCAAGTGAAGCCTCACTCAGCATGAATGAGATGAGTCAGGCATTCAGGAGAATGGTGGGTGTGTGCTGGGAGTCCCAGGCACCCAGTGTACAAAATGCTGGGTGCAGTGTTGTTAGTCTTCCCTAAACAAGTGAATGTCCTCCTCTGAGAAGCACTTTGTCTCTGTTTCCAAGTTATTGATCTCAGCAAGTCTCAGGTAGTGTGGAAAAGGACCGAACTGGAGGCTTCCTATCTTATAGGCAAGCATGAACCCTTGTGAGATATATTGAGGGACTATATTATTTCCCTAAACTGCTCAAATACAATTATAAAGAACACAAGTACGTGATGTGGGTTTTAACTATGCAGACAAATCAAGCCCCGCCACCCTCTCATGTGGCCACTGAAAGATCATTTAATCTATTACTTGGTTCCATGTGAGCAGACTTCAGGAAAACAAATAATAAATATTTGTAATTGCTGCTTGGAAGGCCTCCCTGGCTGAGCAGGCAGGGCTGCAGACTGTGCAGGCTGGCTTTCCATTTCCCTTTCTCCCTTTACCGCCAGCCCCCCAGCTGAGCCACACCCCTGTTCCCAGAGCTGTCCCAAGTCTGAGCTATGGCATATAACTGAGCTGTGTGCTCATTGCCTGCAGCCTCCTGTCCCCCATTATCTGTAACACCATCACATGCTGGTAGGGTTGGAAGATTTAGGTTCTGGTCCTGACTGCTGTGTGATCTTGTGTGGATCACTTCTCTTCTCTGGGCCTATTTCTTTATCCTTGACTGTGGTTCTTCAACATGTTTTTGTACCATGGGTCTCTGCAGCAGTCTAGTGAAGCATTTGAACTCCTTCTCAACATAATGTTTTTTTAAATCAGTAAAATAAAATACATTTGACTATAAAGGAAATGGATTATATCAAAATAGTTACCAAAATATTTAAATATGATATTAGAGTACATTCACTTATTTGTTAACACATTAAGTGACAAAATCTAGTTTTTGGTAGAAGTAGTGATTCATATAAATTCATATAAATTCTGAAAAAGTGGTGCATATAATTGATATTTTGAGATGTCTGGGATAACTGTGATGTGCCACAGAAAGCACCTGTGATTTCAACTAGTCACAAAGTCCCAGGTCCCAGGCCCACAGCTTACTGTGGTCTGTTGCCTACATGCATAAAAGAAGGAGATTCTAAATTGCAGTGATAATGGTGAGTTTAAAGATACAAGCGTTCCCTAGCCAGGTCTTAGGCATCCCCTGCATTCTTTCCATGAAGCCCAGTAGTGAACCCCTGGGCTCTTCCAGTTCTGCTACTTTACTGTGTCTGACTCTGCAAGAGGTAGGCCACCATCCTCCAGCTTGAGCCCCAAGGGGAAGGGAGAAAAGAGTTAAGGAACTTTCCTGACCTCATGTGTACTGAACATCTGCCATGTGCTGGGGAACCACCCTAAAATTTTCCCCAGGTCTGGGTAAAGTCACTTATCTTAGGAAAGAATATTGGAAATAAGTCATGTAAAGATTTTATGGTTAAGTAATCTCTACATCCAATGTGGGGTTTAAACTCACAACCCTGAGATCAAGAGTCATATATTCCACAGACTGAGGCAGCCAGATGCCCTGAAAATAAGTCATTTAAAGGTAAATGTATAGAGATGCCTGGGTGGCTCAGTCGATTAAGCATGTGCCTTTGGCTCAGGTCGTGATTCCGGGGTCCCGGCATTGAATCCCACATTATCGAACTCCTTAATCAGAAAGGAGCTTGTTTCTCCCTCATCCTATTGCTCCCCCTGCTTGTGCTCTCTCTCTGTCTCTGTCTCTCTGATAAATAAATAAATAAATAAATAAATAAAGTCTTTTTTAAAAAGTGTGTAAACAATGAATCTTGGAACACTGAAAAAGTAAAATTAAATTTAAAAAAAAAGACCAAAAAGTAAATATATACACAGAGATTCAAAACCTGGCAGAACTCTACAGGTCCGTCTTTAACAGTTCCTCCAGAAGTCTGCTCTGAAATAGGCATTTCTAAATCATCACAAGTCTTTCTGCAATTTCTTATCAGTCTTTTGTAGGAAGTATCACCCTTCTCTATCAATACTGACCTAGAGTAAGTTCCTTCATCTCTCTGAGCTTTGGTTTCTTTATCTGTAAAGGTGGCTGATAACCTCTTTATGGGATTAAGTGATACAATTATGGTGAAGTGTATCTGCAGTGGTGTGGATACTGGCCCTGTCTGGACAATCTAGCTGTGCCCTCTGGGTGTGGCTCTTCCATCAGGGCAGCTTGTGTTCCAGAGGCCCTCCAGGGCCTTATCTCTTGCTGCTCTGGACCTGGTCTGACAGACCGAGCACTAACCATCGGCCACCTTACACCCTGCGCAGGGAAGGAGCTTGAGCAAGGAGCAGAGCGCTCTGGGTGTTGCCCTCTCAGCATGATGTGGTGGGGGACCAGGTGCCTTGTGGTAGGTCTTACCCCTAGCTGCTGAAACCCCTCCCTAGCTCCAGAAAAGGCCAGCAACAACAGTGCATTCCATTTTGCTGAATAAACATCTTTCGGGGTATCTACTTATGCAAAAGGTTTTAAATCTCATTTTTCCTTTTCTGATTTCATTGGTAATAACCTCTGAAGCTTCAGGCTGTTGCTTAACTTTGCCATGCTTCATGGTCTTCCTCTCTGAAACGTGGTGTAAGAATGTATTCCCTTCTATGGAGAATCATGTTGTAGCACTTACAATGAAAATCAAAGCAAAATAAAACCTAATCACGTGGAGAGAAGAAATGAAGCTTTCTTGAATGGCTTTTGGGTACAAATGAAAATCAAAACCACAATTACAAGCTATTAATAGAACAACACTATACACCAAAACTTATGGAATGTGACCAAAGCTGTACTTAGAAGCAAATCCATAGCCTTAAATGCTTCATGATCAATGAGAAAGAATGAAAATAAATAAAACATTCAACATATGAAGTTAAAAAAGAGAAATCTGAGGAAATTAGGAAGCAATAAGCCATAAACATGGTAGAAATTAATGTATGAGAAAATAGAAAGACATTAGAATTTATAAGTGAATCTAAAAGCTGATTCTTTGAAGAAACCAATAAAATGGACATGCTCTTCTTAGATGTCTTATATTTTCTTAGATATAATCAAGAAAATAAAAGAGAAAGCGCAAATACAGAAGATTAAAATGAGAAAGGAAGTATCACCACAGACATAGAATAGATTAAATCAAATTATAAGAGAATAATACTGCTCTAAGCGAAGATTTCTAAGCTAAGCTATTAGAAAGTCTCTGAGATTAATTCAGAGAAAATGTATATTGGATTTGACTGAAAAAGTTAACTTGGCTAACAGCCATGGAAGCAATTTAAAATAATGTTCAATGAATAATGCTTTATGTTAATGAGTGTGTGTGTGTGTGTGTGTGTGTGTGTGTGTGTGTGTGTGTTTAGTTTCAGAGAAGACTCCAAACCTAGGCAGGGTTTTACTGGAGCAGCTAAGTGGATGAGGCAAGGCAGTGAGCAGTCATGGTGGAAGGCATGGCGGGGGGGATCAGAATGAAACTAGGTGACCAGGGTCAAGGGCAGGTGTGTGGGAGATGAGAGCAGGTGAGAGGGGCCTGGGAAGATTGCACCTTGAGCTCAATATCCAGTGTACTTTGAGACTCAGATCTGGCCACCTGGGTCCTGCCTTTCTTTAGCTTCATGGTCATCCAGGAAGATAGCCCCTCACCACCTACTCACCCCTGAGTTTCATGACTCTCAGTGGGAAAGGGTCTGGGAAATCTGGAACACTTGTACAAATACAATTTTTATAGTCATTTATGGGAAAGGACAATCCTTATCATGATCAAGAAATTGATTCCCACAAAGCTCTTGTGTTGATAACTTTAAGACTTCAGATGCTTCCTATATGTTTGAATGTATTCTTTGGAGAGGGGATGTCACAAGGGCTGGGACAGAGGGAGATGCAAATCTGCTTTTCTTTCTAGGTCATTATCTGGCCTTCACTGGCCTCTCAGACTCTCCATGGAATCTCTCTGGAACCAGGAGACTGGAGGCATTGCGATTTTAAGGGCCCAATTCTCCAGGATCATTAAATGCACCACTATTCATCTAAACAATGCTGTTGGCAGATGTGGCCTTGGGAGTGAGGGGCACCAGACCCAATGAGCAGTAGAAGGCTGCATGAGAATATTCTATCTTAATTGATAGAATCCTACTCTTACTATCCTATGGAAGGATTAATTTTGTATGCTCTCTTCAGCTGTGCTGTAGAGAAGGGAACAAATAGTTACCAAGTTCTCATGATTTGCCTTCCATTTTACATTCTCTATCCCATATGCTCACCATTGCCAACTGATATGGAGTCATTATTATGCCCATTCAACAGAATGGGCAACTGAAGAAATTAAAGAACTTATAATGGTCTCTCAGCTAGAAAGTGTCAGGGATGTGATTTATACCTTGAATTAAAGGTCTTTGATTTTTCCACTCTACCATCCTGCAACTTTCTAGGAAGGCACAAGTCCAGAAAGAATATTTTCTGCAATGTTCCATCCTGTCCTCTGCGGCACCCATCTGGGAGCCCAGAAGCAGCCTGTCTGTTTTGGGGAACAGATGTGAGCTGGAGAAGCAGTCTCTCACTTTCTACTTCTATAGGGAGGCTACACAGCCCCTCTCCTGGTGTTTTTCCAAGCCTCTCTCTCCAATCTTTCTCTAATGTCTGAAATTCTGTTTGCAGGCATCAAACCTGTTCCATAAATGAGAGAAAAGGCCAAGGGAGGAACCAGCCCTGTAAAAGAAGACAAATGGCTGTATATTAACATAAAATTAGGACTTATTTCTAGGAGATGCTCTCCTGGAAGAAATTCTAGACAGGAAAGTGATTTGGACTGAAGGGACCAAACCTCTTATGTAGGAATGTTTCTATCAGAAGGGAATTGGTGCAAACAGGAGCAGCTGGTGATTGACAAGACAGACTCTTCCCATTTTTACAACCCTGCCACCTTGGGAAACAAAACAAAACAAAACAAAACAAAACCTTGTACTTAGGCTCCTGGTATTTAGTTAAGCCAAAGGTGTAATATGTTGTCAGCTTCCATTCATCTGTGATCACTATGACCTCCAGATCACCTTCTACTGTCCGCCTTCATTGCCCTTCACCCACAGACATTCACAGATGCTTAGCAGTCAGGAATGATGGAGAGGAAGTAGGCTATGCATTGCTGTTCTTTCCCCTTCTGTGCTGATCACCTGGACCAGTTGTCGACGGCCCTCCTATCACTCACATTTCCATGGCAAGGAGTTTGGTAATTTATCATCCATGTATTTTAATCAGAGCAAGAGATGCCCGGAGTGCATTTCATCAATCTTGAGGGAGGAGAGGTTTGACCCCCCAGTGCTTCCTGTACCCCCTAGTCTGTGTGACTCCATGATGGATTATACAAGGTAATGTGGGGTAATGGGAAGGTGTCTCACCAGCTCACAGAGGGATGTGGTAACATTACATAGGCTCCCTGGGCCTTGGCCTCCTTCCTTCTGCACCAGGGACACTGTGCCTCCTTGGAGGGTCATCTAAGCACTGGCACATGGTTGGGGCAGAACAGTTTTGGGTTCCTTACCTCTTCTTAGTTCTTGTTTTTAAAGCACTTACTGCAGCCATCATATTCTTGTCCAGCTATCCTGCTCTGTTGTTGTTGGAACAATGCAGAGCCTTTGTCCACTTCAGATAACTCCCAGCTGGTCTCTGCAGTCCTATGTCTACACTGCTGTTTCAGCCCCAAGAGGGAACCCCCATACTGGGAACCTACTTTGCACCATGTGTGTTACATAAATGATCTTAGGTAAACCTACATGTAGTCCAGGAAAATAGGCATTGTGCCCAATTTAGAGGGAAAGGATGGAATCTCAGAAAGGCTAAATGATTTCCAAGTGATCATACATAGTCAAGAAGGATGTAAATTCAAGTATAAATCCGAGTATGCCTGACGATTAGATGCCTGGGTGATAGGTGCTGTGACTTCCTCCGATCCCAAGGGCTCCCCTGTTGGTGGCCATTTGAGGAAGGGCACTTTCCTAGGAGAAATGGGGCAGCTTCTGTTGTTGGTATCTTTGCCTCATGCTTCAGGTAATAAAATCTTTAAATACTTGAAATAACCAGTCTCCTCACTTCATCCTTCTGCCTTCCTAAAAACAATAAAAAAATAGTGACATGCATTCCGATACCTCTTTCTTGTTGACATGAAGGCTCTTCCCTTTTGGCAGAAGTGGTGTATGGACAGTCTTCACACTATTTGTATCTATTCCAAGCTCTGGGCTGGCACTGCGGACATGGTTCTGTTACTCTAGGACTCCCACGCCTGTGGCAGTGGCAGACGCATATCAGATAATCCCAAGATGATAGTTTCAAGGGAGGCAAAGGCTCAGGTTCAGAGGAGGGCCAGCCTTTACACAGTTAGGCAAGAAGCAGGGTTTGTCCTGGTCATATGTTTCTGTGGGCACCTATTGCAGCCAGGTGAAATGAGCACTGAAGTTTGGTGGAAAGGGCTTGAGGCGGGGCCACCTGCTTTTGAATACCCTCTCTAGCCCTACCTCTTATAAGCCTGAGGAATCTGGGCAATTCACTTAACTGCTCTTGGCCTCAGACTCTTTATTGGTGAGTAGAATCAAAGAATGCTTTCAGAGTGAAGGCCTAGATAAACTGTCTCCTGAAGGTTCTTAGCACATTGCTTGGCACAGGAGTGATTACCCCGAGGCTCAGTTTACCATTTACCGTTTACCTCTAGTTTATGCCTTTACCTTCTTCTTCCCATCCAGAGAGACTTGGAGTTTCCCTGAGTGCTTGGACTTTATATGCATTCGATAGTGACAGGCATTGTTTCTCTTTCCACTGAAGACCTATACATGTTTGTTGAAGTCTACCTTGTGACAGTTTGCTTCCTGAGAAGCATTAGTTGGGGTATGACCTTTTGAATCATCTCGATGGGATTACTAATTTCTGATGGACCACCAATTTCTATTGGTATGTCCCGTACCTGATGGAATGGCCAGTGTCTGAAGGTATGGCCAATTCTTAATGTGATATCTAGTTGGTAGGAGGCCGGCTCCTGGCGGGAGGGTTAATTTCTGCTTCAAGAAAGGGCAGCTCTCATTATTAAACATCTATTATGCACCTGCCCTGGCCTAGGGAATGTATGAATTATATGGGATTTAAAGCACTCCATGAAACCAGCTCACGGATGGCAACGGTGAACACCCTGGTTTCTAATATTATATTACCTGGCTTAAATTTTACTGTTGCCACTTCAAGCATGTGATTTAACCACTGTATGTCTCTGTGATTATAGTAGAATCTCCATGATAGGGGAGGAATTTTCTCCTGCCTCATAGTACAGTAACATTTAGCTGCCCTTATTTTTGTCCATATCTTGTAGACAGGGAGACCAAAACTTAGGAACTGATGATGAGGGAGTCTTCCTCTTCCAAGAGGAAAACTCAAATTTAAATCTTGCCTGAGATCCCGTTCTGGATCTCAGAATTATCCTATATTCATTTTCAGTTCAAACCAGCTCTTTGCAATGTGAGGACATAAGCCTTCCACTCAATGGGAGTGATGCCCATGGAGCCATCTTGGGTACAGATGACACTGAGATCAGGGTAATGGCAGGACCATGGTAGACCTTTCCTAAGTATAGACTGCTAAGACCCCCACAGAAAGAAGGCCCCCCTAGTGGGGAATGGAAGAGTTCAGGGTCTTCATAGGTTTCATGGACAGAAGCTGAGGTTGACGGATGCCAGTTTGCTGTATGAAAAGTGAGTTATGACCATCCATTGCTAAATAACAAGCTCCTTGCCATAAAACTGACTCTAGCTCTTATACATTATCTCTTTTCATCCCTTTAGCCATGCTAGGGAGGTATAAGAAATTCGCATCTTGCCTTATAGCACATGTTGGCAAAGGCAAGATTTGAACTTGGGTTTGTTGGACTCTTTCACCTGTGTTCCCCTTACACCCATGCTGCTTTTCTCCTTGAAGATATGACTACAGGGCCATCAGAGGGCCAGGAGAATGTTCTGACAAGAGATGAGAAAGCCATTGTCAGCAGATAGTTCATGATCTCAGTAATTACCAATTAAGTAGATCATGGCTCCATAGCAAAGAAGTGAGATTGGGCCTGAAAGTCCAGAAAAGCTGGATGAGGGCAAGATTGATGACCACAGGCTTTCTGGAATGCTTGGGCTCTCAGCCATACTGCCCACATGGACAGCAGCAGGAAGGTGCTCTAGGAACCTGGCTATCACTCTTATTCTCAAATAGCCAGGTCAGGTCAGCAGCTCTCACACTGTCTGGCCCCATAGTCAGTACGTTCCTAGACACCTATACTTGGATTCTGCTTCAATGCCAAAGTCCTGGCCTTGACCCACCTTTGGTCAAGGAATCACCTATTTGTGGTAGGGGAGTGAGTAGATAGCAGTCTTGAGACTCAGCAGAAAGCTATAGACTCTTCCTAGGGAAATATACTTCCTCATAAATGTTATGCACGATTTCAGAGGGTATCTAGGTCCCATGGGATTTCTCCATCAATCCCAGGAAAGTCTATAGATTTGGTTATAAGCTTTGCATTAAACTAGTAGGTTGTACTGGTGGTTGAACAGGAGTAAATGGGAACAAACAGTTTCATGTGCAGTAATAAATAAACATAAAAATAGATAAAGTACCTCATACAAAACAAGAAATGTGCAGTAGCTATGAGGAACACTTCAGAATCTTACGGTGAAGCAACAGTAAGGCTGTGAATATATTCTTGGGTGCTGAGAGTCAACATTTAAAAATGTAAATCTTCCCACTATTCATCATTAGATTCCAAGCAATCCTAACTGGTCAGGTTTAGATGTTTAGGTGTGAGAACTTTCAAAAATGATGCCAGGGTTCATTCAGAACAGAGACTGGCAAACTATGGCTCAACCAAATCCAGCCCACTGTTGTTTTTGTAAATAAAGTTTTGTTGGAATATAGCCATACTTATTTGTTTACATATGACCTGTGGCTGCTTTCCAGCTATACAGGCTGAGTTGAGTAGTTACTGTAGAGACTGTATTACCCACAAAAAGCCTAAAATGATTACTGTCTTTTTAAGAGAAAGTTTGTAGACTTCTGACCCAGAAAATTAAACACATGGAAATATCTATGAAAACATAAGAAAAGGTTGATATGGGCAGACTAGCCTTACCACATTTCAAAAGATTTCATAAATATATACTATTTAAATTATACATACTATTGGCATAAAAAGAGAAAATTGTTCAGTGCAGCAGAGGGTGCAGAAATAAGTCCAAACATTGGGCGAATTTACCTCTAGTATATGATAGGATGACGTTTCAGATTGGCAAGATAGGATGGACTATTCAATAATCTGTGTTGATATCTAGAAAAAGGAAAAAAAAATCTCAGTTCTATCTTCATGTCTTAAATGAAGGAAATTCTAGATGCATACAATATTAAATGATGATCAATGGAATCCTAAAAAGGCTACAAGGAAACAAAAGCTTCAAAGGAAAGAAGGTTCATGTATTTTACTTAAAAACTTTTTTTTAAAGCCTACCCAGTAAATTTACTATAGTGAAGCCAAAAGGCACATGAGAAGCAAGACAAAGTAACCTTGTCCTGGAAGACAGAGCTTGAATACAAAGAGAACCAACAAATCAATGAGAAAATAATAAAACAACCTAATAGAAAGTCAGCGAAGAGCATCAACAGGCAGTTCAGACATCCCCAATAAAGAAATGAAAAATAGCAAACATATGGAAAAATGCTCATTCTTCCGTTGATTAAAGAAGTGTAAATTAAAACAACTCTGATATATCTTAATTTACCTGTCAGATTAGCAGATTGCCGAAGAGATGGAAAGTGTCAAGGGTGTGTGGAAACAGACATTTGCATACACAGCTTGAAAGAGTAATTGCAGTCTTCTCAGAGGATAATTTGACTGCACTTATGAACATTGTAGTGCACCTACACTCTGACCTGGCATTGCCATGCTTAGAAGCTTATCTTACTGGTGTGCTCAAACACACAAAAATACTTGGAAGAGGAGATTAATTGCACATTGTTTGTATTAGTAAAATAATGGGAAATGACCTAAATACCCATGATTAGGCTTTCATTGTGTCAGTGTTTCTCAAACCTGAGTAATGTATTGATTCCAGTTAAGGGAAAAAGAAATTCTCAGAAACCCTTTCTGTTGTGTTTAATTATTTTTATTATGATGTTTCTCCAAAATGGGGAACTATTGAACTAAGGCCAAACCTCATAGGTTCATAGTTCTTATAATTCTCTAAGTCAAAATCAAATGTATAAATTACATACAAATATAAAACCAATAAAATTCAAGTTAACAGTACTCAGTTCGTAAGATGAGTGGTACATTCTGCTAAAACGGAAGTGTGGCTGTTAACAGTGGAATTGTATAGACACGGATTCAATTTTACATATAAAATCCGTACTTTCAGTTCAATACCTAATGAAAGGAAGGCCTGCTTCCTTAAATGGGCTTTAAAAACTATATTAATACATTCAAGCTTTGCCTGCCTCTTTGTTCAGGCTATTTGGATCCATGATTAACAAAACCCTTCAAATGCTGTCATTGATAATCTCAGGAAGCGACCCGGTTTCTTTGGAGATAAAGTTAGCCTCTTGGCTTATTGAAATGGGTGTTAAATAGTATTTAATCTAATTATCACGGGACCTGAGGGCAAAAACATTCTTTCTGGGGTGTTTACTGCCTTGCTTGTTGCTAATGAGTTGAGGCATGCTGTCTGGGTACAGGCTTTGTTTTTGCCTCTCCTACTGGGAGGCAGGGGGATCTCAGTGTTCCCCCTCGCTTGCCTCCTTTTAAATTACTCTGAAATCTTTGTTTCCCGGGACTGTCATGATGAGGTGGACCTTTGCTTGCCATGGCTCTCCTGGTAAATACAGATGATGTGTAGCAACTTGGGGTGGTTCTTGCTAGAAGGTAGTCATCGGGACTGTCCAAAACATGGCTTTTACTCGCTTTACTCAGGAGACAGCATCAGAATGAAAATGCAGGATCAGCGAAGTCCCAGCAGACCCCAGCTCACTGGAACGTGGTGAAATTTGAAAGCAAGATGGGACTGGGGAGTGGGAGGAGCATGTGACTCCAAAGTCACAGTCACAGGATAGGCTTCCTGGGAAGGCTTGTAATGTGTCTGTTGACAGTGTACCTGAGCTTTGGAACAGGACCATGTGGGTTCGGGTCTGCCCTTGGCCACCTACTCACCAGCTGACTGGTCCAGGGCTTGCAGCACAGTGAGTGCCAGAGGTAGCTCTGTGGGCATTTGGGTCTCAGCTCAGGGCCACTCCCCTCCTTCTGCCGGGCCTAATGGACCCCCCCCCCAACCTCCACCCACCCACCCCCGCTTCTGAGGTCACCAGGTCTCCTGCCAGTCAGGGTCGCCTGAGGCAGTGGTCAGAGGCAGCAGAGGGATGGGGGAGTGGTGCTCCAGGGCTCTCCTTAGAGATCGGGATGATGCAGCTCTGGGCTGTTAACTAGGTGTTGGCAGAGAGCATTTAAGCTTTTAAAATCCTTACATCAGATGTTTTCATGCACTTCCCTGCCAAGAAGTGCAGAGGGTGCTTGGTTTAACTGTGGTTATTTACAGCCCAAAGAAAGTGGCTGGCAGTTCGAGGGAAGCCAAGGGTTTTATTTCTCACTCCTGTTTTCCATTTCTCTGATTTATGGTCCTTAGGCCTGGCAGAGCTCGCCTGAAACGCTTGAACTTGGTCCACTCCTGCCCTACCCCCTGTGGAAAGCAGGCCCCCTCTCTGGAGGCTCCGTCCTCCTCCATTTCCGGCCCTGGGAACACCAGCCCCAAAGCTCTTGGTATGAAAACTGACGTCAAAGCTCCCTCTTGCTGTTGGTTTTCTTCCATTGAACATTTGACCTCTGATTTTCCTTAGGTAAAATGTTTATTTTCAAGAAACGCCACTTCCACTCAGGGCTGTCATTATCCATTTTTGACTTGATTCTTTGGCACTTGAATATCTGCTGGATGGGGGGGTATTTTCTCACCTTGCCTAGCCCTGTTCATGATGGTATCAGATAGAAGGCCCAGTTTGGGGTGTACATTGGCCTGGGTGTTGACCAAAGGTGCCTGTCCCTACTGGGCAGTTCCTTGACAGCCTGGGTGGGAATGGTCATGTTCTTGGCATATGGGAGGCATTTGCTGAGGGAATGGAGGAGTGAGGGATCGCCGGTTTTCTGGGCCTGGCTGCAGAAATGCAGGGCTGCCTCCCTGCCCAAATGGGTACCTTGAACTGTGTTCGTAGAGGTGCAAAACTAATAATACTCAAAGTAATGCTCGAGGTACCTGGGCACGCACTTTGTACCAATCTCTTCTAATGCACATGCCCACCTTGTAAAGGAGGTACTGCTATTACTTCCATCTTACAGGTGAGGAAATAGAGGCACAGAGGGGTCAAGCAATTGGCACATAGTCCCAAAGCTAGTTAGTTGCAGGGATGGCAGGCAAGCTCAGTTCCACTTGACCCTCTACTCTGCACTTATGGCCACTGTGAGATGCAGTCTTCTTTCAGATCATGAGTCCCTGTGGACACTAACAGCTCTCCTGGTAGAGCCCGGAGGGTTTTTCTTCTGACTCCCCTGGAGCAGCTTCCCTGGCTTCCCCAGTTGGGGGGATTTTTCTGCTCTGCTCTTCCTGGCTGGAACGCTTGCTTGCCCTGAATCTCTTTCTGATACTTTTCATGGACAAAAGTCTCTCCCCTCATTCTCATCTTCCTGGAGCAGAGGCCAAGGCTTCCAACTCTGGGAACCCCAATCATGCCCTGTCATGCGAGAAGTTTATCATTTTTTGAAGATTTTATTTATTTCTTTGAGAGAGCGGGAGTGAGTGGGGGAGGAGCAGAGGAGGGGGGAGAGGGAGAGAATCTCCAGCAGACTCCCTGCTGAGCATGGAGCTTGATGTGGAGCTCGATTCCAGGACCCTGAGATCAGGACCTGAGCCAAAACCAAGAGTCGGATGCTTAACCGGCTGAGCCACCCAGGCGCCCTGAGGAGTTTATCATTTTTATCAGCCTTTTCAAAGAGCCTATTATTGGCTCTCTTGACCTTCCCTAAATTATGCTTATTATTTCATTAATGTTTATTCCTTTCTTTTCCCTTTGGGTTTATTTTACTCTTCTTTTTCCAGTTCAGAGATGTTTCAGCTAATTAATGTCTGTTCTTCCTTCACACAAGGCTCTAGGTTTTCCTCTAAATTCTGCTTCAGCTGCATCCTGCAGGTTTTGCTGTCTGTATTTTTTATATCCTCAAATTCAAAATATTTTCTGCTTGTATTGTGATTTCCTTTTTGACTCATGGATTATTCAGAAGTGTGTTTCTTGACTCCTAAACACATGGGGCGATTTCTGTGGTTTATCCTTTGGTGATTAATGTCTCCTTAAGTACTGATACTCTGACATCAGAGACAGGCTCCCATTGACCACTCCTGACCCTGTGGCAGGAATGGACCCCCTCATCACCGCTTCCCCTTCTACACTTCCTGCTCAGGCAATGTCTGTTTCTCTGTTGTGCAGATGAAGGAATTGAGGTGAAAGATTTTGCCCAATGTCCCACAGCTGTGTGCCGGATTGTGGTCGTGGAGAAAGGACGGGTGTCCAGTCCAGCCCAGCTCCCTGGGTGCCGAAGCCCAGCTTGGCCACCTCCTGATCTCCATTTCACAGTCACTCGGGGATGTGAACAAGGGAGCTGTGGTGTCAGCAGAGGAATGGAGGTCTGTGCCGTCACCACTCAGTGGGCACCAGCTCCTGCTGTTCTGCAGACACCCCTTCACTCCCTGCCTTGTACCGGTTTTCACTAATGAAAGTACCCTCTCCAGACTGCTTGGGTAAGTTGTGAAAACAAACTCAGGCTCTGGTCACTGGCTTTCTTTGCTTCAGCCACCCACCACAAGGAGCAATGTCCTACAGTCAGAGTGGCAAAAATGACTTATAAAAATGCAAAAATAGCTTGAAGGAAGGGCCTGCCTTGGGATGTGAGTGACATGTCATTTGAGCAGCTGATGGATGTCAGCGCCAGCCTCCCACACTCCGCTTGATGGGCAGACCTGTCGGCAAGTGGCTCCTTTATGATTCCCATCATAAAACAAGCCCATCTGGGTGGTTCATCCTTAGCAAATATTAAGGAGAAAAATGAAGACTCTGGTCATTATTTGGCACACAGGTTTTCATTATTGTGTTGTTCCCCCAGCATGTTTTTCTCTGCCCGCTTGGAGGTAATCTCTTTGCTGTCAAATTACTCAAGTGAGCCAGAGAGAGAATTTGCTCCAGCACATGTCCTTTCCAGAGATCATCAATAAATAATAAATAAACTGGAGAGTTTCTAGAGCTTTCTGTTTTATAATGAGGTCATTTGAGCTTGAAGTAGAGGATAAGTTCTTTAAGGAGAGCTGGAGAGAGGATATGGTCCAGAGATTCTGAGTGTTAGGGACCTAACCTGCCAGGTGTCAGTTGTTTAAAAGGCTTTACCTTGGCGGAGTTTGCTGTATCCACAATTGGCCGAGTGCTGGGGTGGGCTTCCGGCAGCTGATCCCAGCTGCAGGGCTGTCCCCAGGGAAGATGACCCCAATTGCCATGGAATCTTCACTCGCTTGAAGGGAGCTAGGCAGCCAGTTTTGTTTCTGCTGTTGGTTCAGAGGGTGTTTGGGGTGAGAGTGACTGTTCATTGTTTCATTAAAATAGTATTTTTTTCCATACAAAATTAACACATGAATTAATTAATCCTGGATAACCCTCCTACAATTTCAACATTTGTAGATAATCACTTCAACTTTCTTAAGTACTTTTTTAAAAAGACTTTTCTCAAGGAAAAATATATTTGTACAAAATGGATCTTACCATATGCATTTTCTTTTGAATCTTACATTTTCAAGTATGTAGTAGGGCCATATTTCTTTATTAGTACATATTCTGGTATAGTATGTTAATGGCTTCATTGTATTTCATCGTATGAATGTACCATAACTTATTTAACCAATATTATATTGTTGGGCTTTCTTTCTCTCTCTCTTTTTTTTCCTTTCTGCTCTAACAGTGCTGTAGTAAACAACCTTGGAACTCATTTGATATGCACATCTTTACTCTTTATAAGTCATTTTAAAATTTATATTATATATAATTTATATTATATATTTTATATTATATGTATTTATATAAATATATATAAATACTTATATAAATATATTATATATTATATGTATAATGGGTCAAATGGTAGGCCTTTTTAATGCTTTTGATCTGCAATGCCTGAGAGCATTCCACTAGATCTGAACTTGTCATGCTTTCACTCATGTGGTGTGAGTGTGAATGGGAAGGGTCCCTGTGTTCTCTATTCCCAATATATGACATAACAGGCAAAATGGGTGCATCTTCCCAGGGCTGGTGGATATGCATGTCCAGAGCATAGCTTCACCATAACACCTAACACTTTCAACTGAACCTGTTTACTTACTAACTTCTGTCTTTCCAGCTGTATTAGAGGCTACTTGAGATGAAGCATTCCTTTTTTTTTTTTTTAAAGATTTTATTCATTTATTTGACTTGGGGGTGGTGGGTGGGACACAAGAAGGGGGAGTGGGAGAGAGAGAAGCAGTCTCCCTGCAGAACAGGAAGCCTGATGTGGGGCTTGATCCCAGGACCCTGGGATTATGACCTGAACTGAAGGCAGATGCTTAATCAGCTGAGCCACCTAGGTGCCCCTGAGATGAAGAATTTTTATTTATCTTTATAACTCCAGTGTCTGGTAAATAGCAGAATCTCATTCATTCATGCAATAAGTATTTATTGAGGGCCAGCTATATGCTGGGCACTCTTCTAGGCACTAGGGATACCTCTGTGAGCATCCCTGCTCTCATGGAGCTTGCGTGGAAGTATACTCATGTGGTCAGTGACTGCCCCCTGCACCCCTCCCCAGCAGTGGCTTCTCCACCCTTCAAGGCACAGCTTCTCTCTGAAAATGTCCCTGAACCCTCTGGGCCACACTATGCTGCCTGTGGACTCAACAACAGTGAATGCCTGCATGATTTATTTGACACTTAGCCTATGCAGTGTGAATTGTTTTCTGTATTTTTATAGCTCTCTCTGGCCTCCCCAGCTTGACCGGGGACACCTTGAAAGGTCAGAACACCATGAAAATGGAAACCACAGTTTTCGGATCTGTGGGTTCACAGCTCCAAATGCTGCCTTACACAGAGCTGGCTCAAGGGTGATGCTCTGCACACCCAGAGAGGCCCAGCTGGGTATCATGCTTTGGAGCTCCAGGTTACCTGTCTTCTCTACTCTGGCTCCCCAGCATTTGATGCTCAAGTTGCATTTCCCACCTTGAATTCACAAGAACAACTATCTCTAAGATGAGTAGAAGAGGCCAAATTCAATGAGAAGGAAAGCACGGAAAACTTATTAGAACCAAGCTTAAGCAAAAAAATGTGTCTAATCAACTATACATAGTGATCATGAACCTGAAGTTCCCTTAGACAGCCATGGGGAGAGCAGAAGAAGGGCTTGCCCTGCCTGTTTGGTAAGCTTTCCTGTAAATCCCATTGTGCTGCAGTGGGAGGGGTTTGTTGCCCCCCCCCCTTTATTTAGAGGAAAGGGAAAAAGCCCACTCTGTCCTCATGGTTTGAAAATACTCAACCCTGAAATACTCTTCCATCTACTGCCACAAAGCCCTTTCTTCTTGTGTCCTTTCATCCTATATCAAATGCCTACCTAGCTGTAGCTGCCAGTATTTGGAGTGGCTGACTTGCTCCTCTGCTGAGACGTAACTGTTTGATGATTTATGTGTGGACTCTCCTAGAATCCAATCCGGATTCGATGGTGATTATTAAAGCTTGCAGCTCCATCTCAGGGGAAGTGGTTGGAACTGGAGGCAAATGAACCTGCTCTGAGAAGTTGCTAGGATTAGTTGAGAAATTCCCCTGCAAAGGAGAACTTTAATTTTGGGTAACTGGGGTGAAGAGGAAGGAGTGACAATGGAAGGGGGAATGTAGGGATAACTGCGTATGCTAGTGGCATCTGGGGACTCCTTGCAGCCCACTTGAGGTCCATCTTCTGGACTCACAAAACACCCTCCCCCATCCTCCTGCTGATCAATATCAGGAGGGGCTCGCAGCAGCCCCCGGTGATGAGCTCTAACCATCAACTTTGCCCGTGTTTGGTTTATCTCCTCAACAAGGTGGTAAGCACAGAGACAGAGAAGTAGTTTTCGCTGATTGGTTGATTTAAGAGTTGGTAATTAGAATCTGAAGCTACCCAATGCACACTATCTGTCTGTTGGTTTAGGGAAGATGGTTGGAGCAGAACTGACCCATAGTTTTGCCCACATGGAACCAAAGTGTGATACAATATACTGCTGGTAGCACTAGAAAATTAAAGGTGACTTTTCAATCAGGATTGCAAGCTGACAGCAGCCTATCTGAGGAGCTCCAAGTAATGAGCATGTTGTCTCCAACAGGGGGCCTTGATGACTGATAGGTGGGAAGCTGTACCACAGCCTGGAATTATTATGCTCACTCACAAAAGAGGGCGAGTGACAGCACGGTGATCTATGAGTGCTGTCTGTGGGGTTAATGGTAAGCTTTCCCACTGCTAGTGGTCTATAAAGAGAGCGAAGAAGAGGGAAATAGTGTGGGGGAAAAATCAATAGTATTAACAGAGTCATGGTAATAAATGCAATCATTTATTTCTGTGATGGTTTTTATGGAACTGGTTATGAACTCGATACTTCTTTTTAGTTTATAGGTTGGAGAGAATGAGAATTTGGGGGGAAAACTCCAACTTTCTGTTAGACACAGCAGCCATATTGAGTCAATTAAAGCTTATTTTCACAGCCTTTGAACGGGTGAACTGAGAAACGAATGTATATGCAGATGGAAGAAGTCAGGGAATACTGGAGATAAAGTGTGATCTTTAGTGTCAGAAAGACCTGTTTTTTGAATCCTGGTTCTGCTTGTTATTAGCTGCATTACCATTGGCTAGTTTCCTCATCTATGTAACAGGATAAGTATATCTCACTATTCAGGCTGGTTATAAGGCTGAAATAACATCATGTATATTTGTAAAGGCGTCCAACACTGCACCGACTAGGCAAAATCTGCTCATCAAACCATGGCTATGATTTGCTGATGCCTCATCATCATCTTCCTTCAGAGGCATCTGTGTGCATTATTTCATGATTCATTACAGTCACCAGTTCAATGGCCTCTGGGCCACAGGCCCAGGAAGACTAGTGTAGTGTATGTGACTTTCTGAATCTGTTGATTCACAATAATTACAAAAGTTTAAGGAGTGAGATCAGATCTCTAAGAAATCTAGAAAGTCCCTTCAAAACATAACAGTAAGCCCTGGAAATACCCAGGCAGAGGTAGAATGTTCATATAACATGGGCACTATAGAAAAGGTTATTAGGATGGATGGAAAGAGAAATAAGAGTTACATATAGATTGTTATTTTAAAAATAAAATTTGAAGGGCATCTGGGTGGCTCATTCAGTCAAGTGTCCAACTCTTGATTTTGGTTTAGGTCATGATCTCAGGGTCCTGAAATCAAGCCCTGGGTTAGCCTCCATGCTCAATGGGAGTCTGCTGGAGACTCTCTCTCTCACTCTGCCCCTCCCCCATGTGCACTCATGCTCTCATACTCACTCTCTCTCTCTGTCTCTTCCCATCTCTAAAAAAATAAATAAATCTTTAAAAAATGAAGTTTGAATAGTTATTTTTTTAAACTGGTAGAAATTTTGAGAAAAAATATATGGGTTTTCATGTTTAGCTTTTTAAATGGTCCAGTGCATAGAAGTTTGAGTATTCTTGACTATTTGAATTGGTTTTATTATTACTTATTTATTTGAGAGAGAGAGCATACAAGTGCAGATGAGAGGCAGAGAGAGAGAGATAAGCAGACTCCCTGCTGAGCAGGGCGCCCAACACAGGATTCCATCCCAGGACCCTGAGATCCTGACCTGAGCCAAGGCAGCCGCTTAACCATCTGAGCCATCCAGGTGCCCAGTATTCTTGATTATTTGGCAGGGAGGAATTAACATACACTTACTGTGCCAGACATGTTTATACACATTCTTTTCACAATTCAGTGATATGAGGCACACTATTCACCTCTTACAGATGGGGAGATTAAGAATAAAATATTTAATGTAGACTCAAGTTGCAGAGCTGTAAGAGGCTGGAGTTCACATTCCAGTCTCTTGGTCTTCTTGCTGCCTTATGAAGGAGAGGATATTGGCACCTGGGAAATCTTCCTTAAAACTTCTTCCCTTCCTAGGCCCAATGAGAGCACTTCCGAAGGCTCTGACTGCAGTTGGGTCTTCTGCCATCACCCCACTTAACTTACTAAATGGTGCTTGTCTGTTCACTAGTTTTTATCTCCAGAATGAACTCCACAATTGCAAAAAACATGTGCTCATAATCTCTGGACCTCCAGGGCCTTCCTGGGGTAGCTGGTACATATTGGGTGCCTGGGCAACATTGAGTAAATGTTGGAAGACAGCAACCTGGTGTCTAGCTCTCGACCCTTTTCTTTGAGCCACAGTGGGTCTCAACTTTATCTATGCAGTGTCCTGTCTGGGTATATGTTTATCCCAACTCAACCTTCTGCCCTTCTCCATGGGTCTTTTTTCATCGAGACTTAAATGCTCTTCCAGCATATGACTCCTTTGGCCTCCTATGATCCTCAGCTTCTCTGACCCAACCCAGCTTCCTTCTGGATGTTTCCTCTCTGTCTAGCGTGCTGCCTCCTTTACCGGCTTCCACAAACCCATCTGCCTCTTGAGCTTTTTGGCTGTGGCTGTTCATTCCCTACCCACAAGGGCTACAGGAAGCCACCACTCCAGACACCCTAAAATCAGTGTTCTCCCGCAGAGGCCACGTGATATCCATGGTCTGCCCCAAGAAAAAGATGAGTGCGGGTATGGCACAGGATAAGTGCAATGATGTGATGGGAGACATTTCAGCCCACTTCCCAGCTGTGGGACAACTAACTCTCTGAGCCTCTTTTTCCTCATTTGTGCAATAAGGTCAAAGTTCCCTATCAGGTAGTAAATTTACAAAGCGTAACTTTGATTCTGACGCTGTGAGAATTCTGGAAGTTTTGTGTGTGCAAATGGGTCTCCAGGGTGGATAGGGGCTGGCTTACCTCCCACATCCTCAACTCCACAGAATGCACAGTGATCTAAGGGTAGCACAAACACACACTTTCTTTATGGAAAATGGGCCTCCAAAAGAAAGGACGAAGTTTCTGTTGATGACAGAATGGAACAAAAGATGAAGAGGTAGGAGAAAGTGATGGCTCGCTGCAAGAAAAGAGACATTCAGTGGGGGACATTTTGTACCAAAGTGGCATTTGTCAGTTTGGGTTTTTTCTCCCTTAGGGCAAATCCCTCATGGCTGTCAAGACACTACTAAAAATGAACAATGGAGAAAAGATAGAAAATATTAAAAATGTTGAAACCATTGGGAAGTTTCATTTGTTTCTTTGTTTGGAAAGATTCTGCTCTTAATGCCAAGGTTGATGTTTCTCCTTCCACACGTTTGTCATTAGTATTCTGCGTGAAAAGTTAAACACTTGAAACGGATAAAGATTACCTGCCAATGCTTTCCTCATGAATCAGATTGAAAATGCAAACTGTGACATGAAGCAGAGGCATTTATTTTATTTAGTAGGGAATCGGGAAAGGAAATTGCTGGGTTCCTGCAGCCCCAGGCCCTGGTAGGTTATACCAGCAAATTCCTCTCCCCCTTCCTCCAGCTCCACTCATGGCTTTCCCTTCTCTTCCCAGCTGTGACCCAGTATCATGCCACCCTACCTCCGTTAGAAGTACTTCTGAAGGGGTGCCTGGGTGGCTCAGTGGGTTAAAGCCTCTGCCTTCAGCTCAGGTCATGGTCCCAGGGTGCTGGGATTGAGGCCTGCATCCGGCTCTCTGCTCAGCAGGGAGCCTGCTTCCTCCTCTCTCTCTGCCTGCCTCTCTGCCTACTTGTGATCTCTCTGTCAAATAAATAAATAAAATCTTAAAAAAAAAAAAGTACTTTTGAAATCTTCAGAAAGGAAGACTACAAGAATCTGTTTGGGGGAGGGGGTTGAATTTTGTTCATTTTGATCTGGATGTAGCCATCTCTCTGCTCTGGAGATCAGAGAGAGTTGGAGGTTAAATTATTAAGCTCTGTCACTTAATAGCTGTTTGGCTATCAGCAAGTTGCTAAATCTCCCTGGATTTAGCATACTTATTTATTGTGATTTTTTTATATGGAATGCAGATATAACTACCTGTTGTAGGATTCATTTAACGAACTCTAATGCCCTCCATTGCTCACCACCCTCCACCTGCCTGGAGTTAGTGTCTGGGCAGGGCATTTCTCCCCATCTCTCTGGAGACTATGAACCTATTAGGAATGCTGCACTGACTAAAATCCCTTAACGGGAGCAGCAGCCAGAGGCCAAGGACTGCTCCAGACTCCCAGTAGGTGGGTGCTCAGGGAGCACTGTTTTTGTGCCCCAGGGTAGGAGAGTAATGCAGGAATGTAGTCCTGTCTGCTCTTCCTTAAGAGGCATCTCTGTGCAGCACAGAGCCATGGCTAATACCAAGAATGGGAATATTGGTATCCATGTGTCCTGAGCTCAGCAATCTTTTGTGAGAATTTTTTTCCCTTCTATCTTAAAAAAAAATTTTTTTATGTAGTCAGCTTTGATCCTCTGCCTCCATTCAGTAAGAGTCAAAGGTAGAGTCTTGATACTTATATTTTTGATGTGACACATAAATCAGAGATCGGCAGGAGACATTCTTCATTGCCTTTAGAAAGCTCTTACTAAAGAGAAGTAATAGGTTCTCTTGATCTGGGATGTAGACTTTTCATGATGCTGTGTATGTCCCCAAAAGGAATAGGAGGTCAAATCCCAATGAATCAGCATAACGGGTGTGCTGTTTGCCTTTCTGTGGCAAAGTGGATACCTGTGTGTCTTATATTTTCCCTCCTGAGAGGCAGCAACGTGTACTTGCGGCATCACTATCCTGTCCTGGTGACTAAAAGACAGAGAGGTATGTATATGGGGCCAAGAGTGAAGATATGATCATATCAAAAAAATAAACAGCACAGCATCCTTTCCTACCACCTAAGGAAGTGGCTAGAGTACTGGACAGAGAATGGAAGGATTCTGTTCAGTGAAGCCCTTAACAAGCTGTGTGAGCTCTGGCAAGTTCTTTAATGTCTGTGGGCTGTCACTAATGTGAGGACTAGGGTTGTATATGGATAAATATGCATTCATACATATTCCAGCTGCCTGACAAAATCTAATTTCCTACAGTAGCTGAGAGTCTGCCGACATCTGTCAGAAAGCAAGCCCGCAGACAACTGGAATAGAATGTTCTGCTGTTTTTTTATTCTTATTAACATATAATGCATTATTTGTGTTTTATGGTTATTTTATCCAATTCACAGGTGCAAGGATACCATATTTGAGGGTTTTCTGATCTACTACACAGTACAAGGCACACTGGTGTTGTATACAGCCTATTGGTAATCTTGAGTAAATCCAGAAACAAAATTTCTAGGGAATTGTGGGAAGCTTGAAGGGAGTCCTTCCATCAGATACTTGAATCCCCTCTCCAGTATCTGCAACAAGCATTTTCCACCTCTCCTTACCCACCTTCAGTGACCGGGAAAGTGGTACTTTCCTAATGGCCACCTTTTTGAATTAGGACTTTTGCAAACTGTGTGTTTGTGTAAGTATAAGTGTGTGTACTTGCATGTAGTTGGATATATATGAGTAGGGTAATTCATGAATTTGTTTCCAGTGTGTGTAACTGAATCTCCTACCATCTACCTCTCCAACATCTCCAAAGAGAAATGGGATTTTTCTAGGATTGTCAGGTATTTTGCATTCTTGCAGCCTCCTTCTACTGGTACAGTTAATTGAGTGTTGATTTTGTTTGCAAATGTTATGCATTATTCATCCAGGGTCTCTGTGGACACCTCATTTCCTGCCTTAGAAAAGAAATCAACAAACAGATGGGTGTCATTGCTGTTGCATTATTACGCTGAAAGAAAAATGGTGGATTGGAGCATTTTGTTCCTCTGTTTGCACAAGGAGCCTTTTCTTGCCAGCAACTTAAAAGCCTCGCTATCTCCCAGGGAGTTTTTTTGACCAGCATTAGATCTACTTATTTTCCTCATTATGTATATGTAGGTAGGGTTCTTGTATAAGATTATATTCAATACCTAGGGGCATTGTTCAGAGTCTTATATTCCTGGGACCATCTTCTTTCTGAAGTGGGGGAGGGGCAGTTGGGCTATGGACACCTTTTGTGAGAATCCTAGTCTTCTGAGTACAAATTACTCTGTCTGGAGAGCTGACACAATGGTGTGTGGCTAGGTGCTGGGATCTGTATGGTGAGCTTCAGGTGTTACTTTGATACAGCTGGCTCTCAGCATCCCAGCCAGGGCTCTGCTTCCTCTTGTGCTCCTTCCTCCACTGCTGTCCTCATTGTCTCACACAAGCCTGGGTAGGTACAGGCTCAATACAACTATGTTTAGAGACTAAAAACTTGGCCCCTGAAGACTCCCTAGTTTTTGTGGCCTCAGAAGAGGTTTTGAACTATGTTCTTCTGTGTGTAGTTGCCAGATCTTGTGCTTTAGGTCTTTGTACAAGTCCTTGACCAATCATGTTATGTAGAACCAACTAAAGCACAGATCATTTGTGGTAATTCCTAGAGATCTCCTCAGATGAGCATTGACCCATTAGTGAGATGTATGATGTCTTTATATGCGTCAACCAACCACACATCTACCTTGGAGCTTTCCCCACCTATTTATAAGAATATTGTAATAGATTTGGCTTACTATCTTTTGGCCATTTGAATATGTCGGGCCAATAGCAGGAATGGCAAAGGAATTTTCCTCCGGTGTGATAATGCCCCCAACTTAGGTCTGGTTCCTCTGAAGTACTATCTTGAGAGGAATGTTTAGGCTATATCTCTGTTCAGTGGCAATGAATGCTGGAATTGATTAGCAATGTCTGCTGTGGGAATGCACTAGCAGAATGGAGGTGTGTATGCTCCGTCTAGTGTAATTCATGGAACAGAGGCTCTAGAGCTGCATTTCTTTAATTTACATCCTTGCTCTGATACTTCCTGTAGTTGTATGTGACCTTAGGCAAATTGCTTAAGCCCTCTGTGCCTTAGTATCTTCACCTGTAAATTGAAGATATTGATAGTACCAACCTCACAGAGCTTCCCTATGGATTGAATCTCCTAATATGTGTCAAGTGCTTAGAATGATTCCTGGCACATAGTAAGCACAACATAAGTATTTGCCATGATTCTAATTATTAATGCATACATTTCACTTTCAATATAATGAAGGAGTTAAGGTTAACCTGGCATGTTTGTCATTAATAAGTCCATTTTGGGTCTTGGGGATTACCGCTTTCTTTTCTCAGGGCATATAGACTGTCTTTTTAACATGTTTCCTGTGATTTTCTGGGGCATCATTGTGTATCTTATAACATGTATTTTTGGATCAGTGCTTTCTCATTTCTTGAAAATTAAGACTTTTGCCATTGCCTTATCTTTAGGTCCTGTTCTTCTTTGCTGTTAGTACACAAGTGTCTTTGGCAGATCCCAATGACATATCAATTGCCATTGTACATCACACACAGTTCTAAGAACCTCTTATTCATTGTCTCATTTATTCCTCACAACAGCCTTTTCAGGTTGGCGTTGTGATCATCTTCATTTTATCAATAAGAACACTTAAATAAATACTTAAATATCTCTAAGATTTGGAGAACTTAAATGCCTTGTTTGAGATTACTCAGCTGGCAGATGGTAGAGTTTGAATTCAAACCCAGTCATTGCTCACATGAAAGGCAGTTTGAAGACCTTTTGTCCTGTGGAGGAGATCTTAAGAACAGAGGTAAGAGGATTGCCATTGATGTCTGAGGCAGGATTTTGGAGCTGGAGTAAAGTTCTGAATCAGGAAGCAGTGTCATTTAAGACCAAGCACAAAGGAGCTGTAGTGTGACCACTTTGCCTTTGTTGAGTTAAAGTGAAGGGGGTAGAAAGAAGACCTTGAAATTAGATGAAAATTTCCCAATAGGTGAAGGAAAAGGTCATTGAAATTAGGATAGAGTCCAGGGGAATGGTTAAGGATTAGGCTATGAGCCAATTAAAGTTTAAAAATATGAAGTACAGCCATGCTTCTTATTGAATTTATATTTTTAAGGTCCTAGGAAAAATTTTTAATAGCTACTGCCTATTTTGTTGTCATCCTTCATTGGAAGGTTCCATTTTTCTACAACCCTGAATTATTCTCTGTGGATATGTCCGCGTTTCTACCTATCCAAGACTTCATCCATTTGGTCACCCTTGAGCTAGGTTGTCGTATTGTGGATTAAGAAATGAATAACATGGACCCCCATTTTGTTGGAATGTACTTTCAAAGTTAAGCAGAGGAAACAAAAATTTAAACATACCTACATGATTAAATTGAGGCTTATATAGAGATCATCATTAGCTTCTGTGGATTCCCCAAACGGGACACCTAACCCATCCAGAGATGAGAGAGGAATGTTACTGAAAGCTTCTCACAAGAGGAAAGTTTTGAGTTGCAGGTAAGGTAAGTCATTTGTATCAGGAAGGAGTTCAAGAAAGCAGCATGTGTCAAGTAGGGAGATATGGTAATGTTTGGAACATTTTACAAACTTTAAAATGTTGTCATGGTAGAGTATAAACTGCTAGGGCTAGACTCAGTCCATATCCCTATGGTCTTAGAGTCCAGGTTAAGGGGTTTGGATTTTAAGGAGTTTGGAACCATTGACCTCTGTGGGCTGGATGGAAGGCTGAAGGCAGGAAAGTTTGGTATCTTACCATCCTTTCATTATACTGTGACATTTCTGACACATCTGATTCTTTTGTGGCCCATTATATTTTCCTCCTAAGAAAATCAGATGCAAACACAATCACTTGGTTAAAATAAGATTTAGAACATTTTTATCACAGAAGAGATGGTGCTCTCATAAAAGTCTCTGTCCCACAGGCAACATTTTCTATTAAGAGTGGAAGATTTAACAGATGTCCATTATCTGAGAATGGGATTTGTTCTGATAATGGCCAGACAATGAGTTCCAGCCACAGTTTATAATCCAGAGTCTCCTTTATTCTTGTACAGAACACATATATCAAGTTTGACTTTTATGTGACACCTGGACATGCCATAACTTGTTGGGGGAGACATTTTTCTGAAAGTCTTATACTTTTAATCTAGAACACAGCTGAACCACAATCCTCCCACTTCATTTTGTGTTTGTGTCTACGAAATCTACACTGATATTCAAGGTCATTTGAGCTGACCTTCATAGAATTATAACTGAAGAAAAACAGAGGAAGCCAGCTCTCCATGGCAGCTATCACTTGGCCCACTCCTATTGCTTCCCCTAATCCCAAATGTTTCTAACCCAATTTTTCTGAGGTTCCTGGGAGACTTTCAACACCAGGATGGCTTGACCTTTCCAGTGGATGTGGTAATGTCATGCATAATCCTTGGGTCTCTCCCTGAACTATTGGGGAGAGACCTTCACAACTTGCAGTAGAATATTTGAGGCAAAACTTACAAATGAGATTTCATTGGTGCTTGCTCCATTCTCCCATTTGTTCAGTCTCTTAGGTTTTCCTGGAGACCTGTCCTCTTAGAGGCTACTCATGTACAACACAGCCTGAACTTATAAGTTGTTTTGCCCTGCTCTCTGCTCACCCTTTCACCTTGTGTTCTGCTTACCCAGACCTCTTAGGATTCTTAGCTGGGGACTTGTTTTCCCATGTGTAGCCTTGTGTCACCCTTCAGAAATCAAACTTGGTCCTTCTCTTCTTTTTGGGTTGACCCCTGACTTCCCTTCTTGGCTAAGGTTGAAATTGAAATTCGACCTTGGATGACGTGGTCTCCGAGTGCCCTGATTTAAACACTTAGATAGCTACCCTCAGTGCAGGTCCTTGAGTGTATACCCCAACCCTCACTTCTCCTGGAGTTAACTGGTCCCAGGATAGCCCTCCAGGTATGTCCAATGGAGAAATGAATGTATTAGTTCAATAGGTTGTCAACACCCAGAACACTGAAAGAGAATTGAAGCCCTATACTTTCAAGTCAGCTTTATTTGGTGGCCTTCCCTTTTAGCTTCTTAAAATAATAAATCTGCTCCATGCAGATAAATGGGGAAAAAAACAAAAATAAAACAAAGGCCTTATCAATGGATGGACAAATGCAGGTCAAGTACTTACTGGTGTCTGGCATAGTGTCGGGTGATACGGGGGAGTAATGAGATGAAGTTATGACGCCTTTGCTCTGGGAACTGAAGTCTTATCAGGAACACAACAGTAGGGGCACCTGGGTGGCTCAGTGGGTTAAGCCTCTGCCTTTGGCTCAGGTCATGATCTCAGGGTTCTAGGATTGAGCCCCATGTCAGGCTCTCTGCTCAGCAGGGAGCCTGCTTCCCGTCCCCCCTCCCCCGACCTGCCTCTCTGCCTACTTGTGATCTCTCTCTCTCTGTGTTAAGTAAATAAATAAAATCTTAAAAAAAAAAAGGACACAACACTAACACAGGGAACATAATTAGGGAACAGCCACAGAAGTCTTTCTGGAGGAGGTGAAGCTGAACATGATCCCTGAAGGATAGGGCAGTCTTAGTCTTGAGAGAGAGGTAAAGTTTCTGAAGGTGTAAGGGCCTATTTAGCCAGAGCGGCCCCACCTCAGTTGAACAGCGATTTTGTTGTTTATGCAGTAAAACTTAAACTGACTCTGCCCTCCCCCAGAGGAACTTACTTAAAAGCAAGTTGGGGAAACCAGTCCTAGGTAACAGAGCCCAAATACAAGGGTGGGTGTCAGGTGCTGATAACAGCCCGAATGCCAGGATGAGTCGGGTCAGGTGGAGACAATCCAATCAGTAAAGCGCACATACTATCTCCCTAGCTACCAAGGAGTATGGGCCCCGCCCTTGGGGTGCCTTTTGGGCTCCCATTCTGACTAAGGTGATAGGCTAATTCAAATAGCTACTATGGGGTGAATTGTAGTACAATTGGCCACACGTGTGTGACCTAGCATGCCTGTGCAGCTTTCTCTGTGTATTGCAATCTTATTGGCCACCTGTGTGTGGCGAGGCTCAACCACATGGCCTTTGCTCTATAAGTTAGTCTGTGAGGCAGGGCGGGTCGTCCTCTCTGTAAGGAGCAGCCCGACTGGTCTGTTTGATGGTCCGTTTGATTCTTGATGCTTGGCGCAAAATAAAGCTTTGCTTGACTTTCGCTTTGTATCAGTTTCACTCCTTTGATCATGGACCCATTATTGGGGGACCCAACATTGGGGACCCAACAAAGGAGGAAATTAAGGCTGAGAGGCAGGCTGGACATAATATGAAAGACAGGAAAGGAGGTGGGAGATGTAGAGGGTACTGGTTAGGGAGATGAAACAGAGCTTTGGGATAAGAAGTGGGAGACCCCCAAACACCAGGTTGGAAAATGGGAGTCTGACCCAGACAACAGTGGGGAGCATGCAGGTCAGGTGAAGATTTGGAGCATCACTGGGCTTCTCCTGACCGTGGTGGAATGGGCAAAGTAGTGCTCTGTCACTAGCTGTGTTGCCTTGGGCAAATTTTTGATCTGGAGCCACTCCCTGGTTCTTGATTTTAAGGGTGTGCTGATGACAATAACCTCCTAAGGGTGTTGTGGGGATTGCTATGAATGCAAGGGACAGCATGTTCCCCAACACATAGTCAGTGCTTAATAAACTCTTGGTCCTGATAGCATAGGGTAGACTGTGTGCAGAGCAGCTCAGGGAGGACAAGATAGATCCAGGGTACTGCAATGACAGGTTGAAGACCACACTTTGGTGACATGACCTGAACAGAAGCTCTTTAGCTTTAAGAAAAAATGGTGCAGAATCCAGAGACAAAAAGAAATCTACTCCCTGCCTATGCCGCTCAGACTGTTGGCTTCCAAGGAGCTCTGCCCATGAACAGGTTTTCACATGTTTCATCCACTGGCTATGTCAGCTCCTCATCTCTGTTTGGGAGAAGGAATTTCTAGTAAACCTCTGAGCCTGGGTGGCATGTATCAGTCAGAGAACCTGAGAACATTGCATTACCAAAATCTGTTTCCGGTTTGAAGACATTTTGAAAATGTTTATGGTGACTTGCTGCACTTCTGTATGAAAGCTCTTTCCTAAATCACCCAGTGAATGAACACATTTCTTTCTTTTTTGTTGTTGAAATGTAAGGAGCGTGGGCCAGCCGTGACTCCAGGCCTTGTGTGGTTCCTCACCAAGCACAAAGCCTCAGAAACAAACACAAAAGGAAGGCTATCCCATTAGGGTTTCTGTTGATGATGTGCTTAAAAGTTATCTTGTGTTTTAAAGTTTTGTTTTGAATGGGGACAGTAGCCCCCTGTGTTCACCTGTATTGCCTCATCACACAATAATGCAATTTCCATTTGCTTTGTCTGGTTTCTTCAGTTCTTTTTGGTATACCAGTTCCAAGACAATGCTCAGCCTATAGTAGGAGCTTAGCAAATGTTTATTGAATAAACAATAATACAATTATTCAAGCCTGGCTCAAAATCACCCAGGGGACTTTTTAAAAATTAATTAAAAAAAAAAGGATTTATTCATTTATTTGAGAGAGAGAGGGGAGGGGTGAGGGGAGGAGCAGGGGGAGGGGCAGAAGGAATCTTCAAGTTGACCCCCTCCCCCCAAGGAAGTGCGGAGCACAGAGCCAGACGTGGAGTTTGATCCTACAGCCCATGTGATCATGACTTGAGCCAAAACCAAGAGTCAGACCTTCAACTAAGCGAGGCACCCAGGTGCCCCACCCCGGGAACCTTTAAAGTTAGAGTATGTCCTGGGCTTCCTTCCTGCACCCTGGATGCGCTATTCCCTCAGAGTCTGTCTGTGGAGGTTGCTGTGGGAATGATTCAGAATATCCATCATGGATGACTCTGTGAGTGTCCTGGGAGTGCCATGTGTGTGTGCCCCTCAAACCTCCTGGCCCTATTTGGAAATGTCCAGGCCTGGGTTATGGTCTCACTGTGCAATTTGCTGAGGAATCTTTCTAGAATTGTCACCTGGGAACATGCTTTTGGACAAGCTGGCCAATCCTTCTGGGAGAAAGTGCACCTTGATAAGAGGACTAGGATGACAGTGATGTCACGCTCTGAGTCCTGGGCACGGACTAGTGATCAGTTCCTGGCAAGAAGCTGGTGTTCACTTAACATGTGCTTTGTGTTTACAAACATGGTCCTTTCCTCCTGGCAGGAGTTTAGAGGGTAGTGTTATTCTTTTATTATGGGGGATGGATAGGATGAGGGTCATGCCCAAGGTTGGTGAGCTAGGAGGCAGAACAGGCACCCCACTGAGAATATCTGACTCTGCGGCTCTGCTCCCAGGCACTGTAGTATGTTCCTGGCTGGCGGGGTTGGGAGACTGAGATGAAGTCACTTTGCGAGAGCAGTGGGCTGGGATTCAAGACCACCTATGTCTCATTCCTGCCTCTGTGGCTTCAAACAAGTTAATTAGAACATGAAGGGGCTGCACTAACAAGGGAAATTCTGCCTCTGTGAGCTCACTCAGTATTTACCATCCTTGGGCATAGGAGAAGGGACTGAGCCACAGAGAAGATAATCCTGAGAGAGCCTCTGCCCCACCCTTCCGTCCACAGTGTATCTCTGACCATCACTGGGGAAGGATGTGGGGTAGGGGCAGCCTGGAGTGGATGCTCCTCTTGGCAATGTGTCCTCCTCTCTAAGCAAGCTGGCCAGGGGGCTAAGGAGCAGGGATAAGGGGTAGGTGGGTCCTGCCCTACTCTTCTGGGGGCCACCAGATCTGTCCCTCCTTCCCCACGATGTATGGACATCATGTGGGCTCCTGGGAGTATTTAAGCTCTTCACGACCCTGGGTGATCAAATGGGAGCTACAGAGCTGTACAGAGACTGAAAGGAAAGAGAGAAAGTCACAGGGTTTAAGGCTCATTTTGCTACCTGTTTAGTCCAGCACAACCTAGGCTTCCCCAGGTGAGGGGGACAGGGGCATTGCCCCCTGTAGTTGTTCTCTGAACCACTATTTCACAGATCTTATTAATACTCAAGGCTAAGTAAAAACTAGATTCTACTTAAAGTCAAGTAAGTGATAGTCCAAGTAATAAATAATGGCAACCGTCAGCCAACTAGGAGGTGGCCCAACTACATTCCATACCCACCTTGGCCTGAAAGTGTGCTCGCTGCCTTCCCACTTACCACTCCTCAGTTTCTTCTTTTCATCTGGGCTCCACTGCCCTTCCCATCCCTTCTCTTCTCTCTTCTCATCCATAAACAATGGAGTCCAGTTGCCCTCACATCCCCTCTAGATTGTGCATGCTTCACATTCTGGGGTGTTGAGTTTTAGCATCCCCCAACGCCAGTGACCGAGGGTTGGCAGCCTGAAAGTTGGGGTCTGCCGCGGGACGAGGCCTGACATAGACCCACCCAGTCATCTGAGAGATGATATGGGAAGAAACCATGGGGATCTTCACTCTAACCCTCCCCTTGAGATGTATTTCTGAATGAGCCGGGTGCAATGTGATTTTGAATGGCACGGGGTGAACATGGGTAATTTATAGTTCTGTATTTATTTCATTGTGTATTAAAGTACATACAATTAGCATGTCCAACCTATTATTTCTCATATGTAAATGATAGTATCTGAAGACGAGGGTGACTCAGTAAAGTGGGTTTATTTGAAGTCAAGTAAATAATAAAGAACAATGAGTAAATAAAGTACAGATAGTATCCAGATATGGCAAGAGGAGAGAATGTTGGAGTGACCTGAATGCTGAGGGATCTGCAGTAAAGGATCTCATGCCCAGAGGATGCAGTTCCTTCTGAAGCCAGACCATTTTTCCATGGGAGAAATTCAGACTCTTTTTATTAGCAGAGCTTCTGAATCCAGTGGGGGAGCATGGCAGAGGACCTTGTCTAGAGTCATGGCTTCAGGATCCAGTGGCGGGGTGGGGGCTTGTCTGGGGTCACAGACTCAGGATCCAGTGGGAGTGGAGGCGGGGGTATCTTGTCTGGGGTCACAGACTCAGGATCCACTGGGAGGGGGTGAAAGACCATGTCTGGGGTCACAGCCTCAGGATCCAGAGGGAGGGGGCAGAGGACCTTGTCTGGGGTTACGCACCCAGGATCCAGTGAGGAGGGGGGGTGCAGAGGATCTTGACTAGGGTCACAGGCTCAGGAAGAGGCACAGCCAAGAGTCAAACCTGCCTCTGTCTGACTTTAGAGCCCTGCCCTTTCCCTTAGTTTCCTAGAGGAGCTGTAAAGTCTCTTCAAACTATGAAGTCTATGGCTTGAATTATGGGTATTTTAATTTCTCTCCATGCCCTTTGAAAAATAAAATTGACCTTATATTTTCCTGGGGCTGGCTGGTGCCTTAACTCTCACAGGTATTTTAATTAGGATCAACTCCATGTATTCAAGGAAATGAATTTTTATTTCAAATGGTACAGGAGCCTCTGTAGGGAAGAAAGGAAAAACATATTAGCAAATAAAATGTTCAACGCTCAAAACTCTTTCTAATTTACAAATGCAACATCATAAGTACCTAAATTAAGCCGCTGGAGCTGTGCAATATTCATGCTACATCCTTCCATCTGAAACAGCAATGGCAGACACACACTGGAAAAAAGCAGAAAACACCCCCCTCCCATGTCTGTGCCCCCAAGTTATACTTCAGGGAGTCAGAAAGCTCCCTTTGAGTGTAGAAAGCAGTATTCTGAGGTCTGGTGAACACAGGGTTTTCTCCTTGTGGCAGGTTTCATTTGTTGCAAACTAACTTTGCATGAGTGATGTTCTCTAACACATCAGCGATTGCGCTGCGCCCAGGACCAGAAGGATTATCAGTGCCTTTCTGGGGTCTTCAAGTAACTGCAGTTAAGACCGAGACAGATTATAGAAATTTAAGCAGATTTCATTGACAGCATGGCGTCCCCATATTATGGGAGGTAGGGGGTATCCTCAATCCTACAAGAGACTTTCACGAAGATTTTATGAACTGAATTTCTTTATCCCTTTCTGATCGGTTCTTTTCCCCTCCCCACACAACACCAGAACTGCTCATATATTAAGGATATCTGGGGTCAGGAGCAAAAATGATGGAGAGAACATTAATGGAGTAATAGAATACATTAACTTGCAACATCACCCTTTGTTCTGAAAGTTCTGCATGAATTATCACCATGTGGGGAGGATGGTCTCCGAAACTGTCTTGTCAAGTGGCCATGTCCCTTCTTTTAGTACGCCAGGTTGCTTGACTATATTCCTTGATGCCTTCAAGCCAAACATCAAAAGTGAAAAATCACTCAGGTCTTACATGTCCTGCTAACAGGGATAATGTGTATGGATGTTTAATATAGGAAGCTCAGTACCACTAGAAAACTGGTGGAAGCAGTGGGCTGTTTACAACTATTCCATTCCAGATAATGTCAGCTAATGGAGAGCAAGTGACATGCATTTTCTGCCTTACACAATAATTAGCATTAGGCTTTGGCATGATTATTAATATTATTCCATTTCAACTGCAATCACTCCCACTTCTCATAAAGTGTACAGGGATTTTTGTCTGATGTCCTGATTATGAGTATTGGTCATGCTGCACTAAAAATTTTGCACAAAATGGGAAAGGAAGAGTGAGTGGCTGGAAGAGAGCACCTGGGGGCTTGGACAATGGCGGTAACAAGTGACAAACATCTGTGTCTCTTTAATGCTGTGTGTTTTCCAAGGACAGTGACAGCCGCTCCAAACCCTGTAATTAGCTTTAGGACTTGGAAGTAATTGAGCTACAGGCTGGCACCCACACGGTTGGTGAGTGGGTTGCTGTTTATTTGTCTGCAATGGGCTCTTGTTGCTAATGGTTGTGCAGTTGTGTGGAGCTGCTCTCCTAGGAGATAAAGCACAACGTGTAGCTGAGTAAATTTAAGGACACTGGATGACAATTTAGTCAGCTTCTTGGGAAAACAAATGCGTCTTTCCCAGAGAACAGATTCTAAGGGCAAGTAATTTGATTTTACCAAATGACTTCAAAGTCCAGTTTCAGAGTTCTCAGACTGCATCTTATTTACTTCTGCTTCTCTGCTCTGGAAATCTCATTTTCCCTCCAGTGTCCAGGGGTTTCAGGATGTCCCCAGTTCCCCAAACAGTTCAGGGCATAACTAATTCCTCTTCCAACTCTTACCTTATCTCCTCTGAAACCAGTGTTGTCTAATGGAAATCATGTTCTGCTTAGAACTTTCCCTGCTTGGGGCACCTGGGTGGCTCAGTGGGTTAAGCCTCTGCCTTCGGCTCAGGTCATGATCTCAGGATCCTGGGATCAAATCTCGTATCAGGCTCCCTGCTCAGCAGGGAGCCTGCTTCCCCCTCTCCCTCTGCTTCTCCCCCCACTTGTGCTCTCTCTCCTTCTCTCACTCTCTGTCAAATAAATAAATTCTTAAAAAAAAAAAAAAAGAACTTTCTCTGCTTTCCCAGTGGAAGGTTTCAGATGTCCAATTGACATTAACGACTCATAGTACATTACGTACCCCAAGAGCATTTGTGATGCATCAGAGGATGAATGTCATAGCCGGAAGGATCAAAACTCTGATGGCAGGCTGTGGCACTGGTGGTAGGGTGCTGAGAGGGAGTCTTGTGCAGGAGGACTTTCCTGGTATTTTACTCTTCTGTTGAATGACTCCTTGTGATAATTAAGTGTGAGAAGTCTTCTAGTTCTTGACTCAAGACCTTATCCGTGAGGGTCTTTAGCTGGCCATGCGCTTCAGTGCAGGAGTGCAGAGCCTCCTTTGACAATGCTCAGAGGTATATATGACATATATGGGAAGCTGGACAGAGGACCCAGGCTCTTGATTCACAGTTAGTCTTATTTCATCCGCGGGGGAGTGTGGTTTCTTCCTCTGGACTTGCTGGCTGGGCTGTGGGGAAAACCAGAAAAGAAGGGGCAGTTCTCATTTTCATGGACTTGGTGTTCTGTTTGGAGAGACATGAAGTGACAGTGGCAGTAGGCAGGGGTAAATACAGCCGTCATCTGGGGGCAGGAGCCTGGAACTCAAGCCCTTGCTCTTCCATTAACCCTGAGTGGGCTAGTTCTTGGTTAAACTTGGGTAGTCCAACCTCCTTCTCTGAGCCTTGGCTTCTTGATCTGTAAGATGGGAGGTTGGACCAGCTGACTCCTCTGACTCCTTCCAGCCCCAATATTGGTTATAATGTCATAGGATTATCACCTCAAATGAGTGGACACTTCGAGTACCTATAATGTGTTGAGGACTTTAAATATATTTTTGTAATATAATAACAACTATGTTATTACTTTCACTTTATACGTGAAGATGTTGGGTGTCTTTATGCAGAATCACAAAGTAGAAACACTGGGCTGGGGCTTGTGTTTGCCTGTCTCCAGACCCAGCAGTCCTTTCCTCTCTCCATTCCACCTTCAAACTGGAGAGCTATACCAACCACTGGTTTGTACTTTCTGCTCCTCTGCTTAGGGATTTCTTTGGCTAGTCTTACATGGGGGCTACATTTCTCTTTTGATAAACTTGTGAGCATAATAATCAAAACAGCTGACATTCTTCAGTCCTTACTCTGTGTCCTTGAGCAGCTTACAATCATGTTAAGGAGATAATTAAAACCACACAAATTATGTGTAGTTGCAAATGTGCTCTCAAATTCTAGGAAAGAAATAGGAGGGGTGGGCCAGAGAGCCCACATGTACCCCCTCCTCCAAACTATCTTCAGTTCCAGTGCAATTATAGGGTTGGAAAGCGCTGGTATTAAAGTCCACAGATGGGACCCATTGAATATGCGTGTAGTTGTATATTTTCATTGTCACAGGTGTTGGAAGTTTTCAGGAAGTGATTTAAGATCAGGAGATAAAGAATGTAATTATTTTCCCGAAATGCAAATGGACAGCTTTGATTACATTGGATGAGAGTCCTCCTATTTTTGTTCTCCATCTCAAATACAATGAAACTTTATTTCCTGCTATTCCTCTCAGAGAAATGAATTTCCTAAATGCTTAGCACAATGCAATGATATAAGGCATTGGGCAGAATATTCCTGAAAACAGCATTGGGAAGATAATATAAGTGGAATAAATTTGCCTACTCAGCTTAAAGGCCAATAATGGTGAGAGTGCAGATAAAGAAGGAAACACCAACGAGAGACTTTATTCTGTGCAAGTGCGAGAGCCAAGCCAAGGTTTCTAGAGCCCCACAAAGCAAGCTGTATTAAGTATCGCAGCTTGTTGGATACCTCCTTCTGCAAACTACCATTGTTTTTACAACTGCACTGGGCCTTCCACAATCCAAGTTGATATTTTCTACCAACTTCCACAAAGATGGTACAATCTGCAAAGTTAGAATAAGCCTTTTCCACACCATTAAATTTTAACATTTCACATTTCCAAGTATTTGGCTACTAACACAGCATTACTTTTAATGAGAAATCTCAAAGCTGATTTCTCGCCAGCTGTCATTGTTAAATTGCTTGACGTTAAATCCTTCAGCAAGACTGAGGGAGAGGGAGAAACAGCTATAAAGTGACATTAATGACTTAATCAAAATAT
This sequence comes from Lontra canadensis, assembly GCF_010015895.1. Classification (NCBI taxonomy): domain Eukaryota; kingdom Metazoa; phylum Chordata; class Mammalia; order Carnivora; family Mustelidae; genus Lontra; species Lontra canadensis. The sequence goes on along the minus strand of NW_022631032.1, from coordinate 8,555,880 downwards.
GTTTGTTTGGAAATGTAGAGACACTGCATATTTACTATTTTGAAGGCAGTAAATTTCTTTTTGCTGGAGATTTTATTCATTCCCCTGGCTTTGGAGGCAATTACTAAATACTCAAAAATATGCAATCCTCCCTGAATGTAGTTCACTATTTTACAATAGATATGAACTTCCCCTGTTCTCCTCCCATCTGGCTTCCAAACATCTTATTTCTTGGCTCTGTATTCCTGAGCTGTAGACTCTGTGTTCTTAAAAATATTATCATCATCATCATCATCATCATCATTATTTTATATTACACAAAAGCATTAGGAGTTTGAGAGCCTACCCAAGAGAAGGGGAAGAGGTAAGATGCATTGGACTGCCATGGCAAAATAAACAAAAAAAAGAACACTTTCTAGGCCAGATCATAAATCCAGGACTAAACCACTGGTCCAAGCCATACTTAGAGGTAAGATCATACGTGGACATCTGAGGTGATGAGAGTCACATATTGGGACAGTTAGCCGAGTGAGGGGTGTGCCAAATGCCACAGTCCAGAGAAGGACACAAGAATCTGCTGATCCACAAACGGCCCAGACAATCTTATCCAATAGCAACTTTTTCTCCGGGGGCAGATTGAATGAACAAAAGGGTGAAAGAGTGACTGACAGCTTTTAAGGAGATCTCCTGGAAGTCTCTCTATATTAGATTTCCTAAGGCTGCTGTAACAAATTACTGTGAACTTGGTAGCTTAAAACAACAAAATTTGTTCTCCCACAGCTTGGAGGCTAGAAGCCTGAAATCAAGGTGTCAGTAGGGTTGAGATCCCTTTGAAGACTCTAAGGAGCAATCCTAGCTTACCTCTTCTAGTTTATGGTGGCTCCAAGTGTTCCTTAGCTTGTGGCTGTGTCACTCTAATCTCTGCCTACCTCTTCACCTGACCTTCTCCTCCTCTGTGTGTCTTTCTTGGCGTGTCTTCAATAAGGACACTTGTCATTGGGTTTAGGGCCCACCTAACTATCCAGGACTGTCTCATCTCTAGATCCTTAATTCAATTACATCTTCAAAGAGCCTTTTTCCAAATAAGGTCATATTCACAGGATCCTGGATGGGGACATATCTCTGAGGGTCACTCTATTCAACCCACTGCACCCACCAAACTGCTGCTTCTACCTCATTGGCAAGAGCTGAGTCCTGCAGCCAGCCCTGTCTGCAAGGGAGAAGGAGAGATGCATGTGTTCAGCTGGAGACATTTCTCCTGTGAAATTTCTCTCAATGTAATGCAGGTTCAGTTAGAGTTGGTGGAGAAGATTAAATCTATTTACCAACCCTAAGGAAAATGTCAGTTGCAGATTAAGGGGTAAGATGAACACAGGAGCCAAAGGTGGATTTAGGAGATTCGGTCAGTTGCTGTTGTCCAAACTCTGGGTCACCCTGTGAGGAGAACATAAGGTCTCTGGCAAAGACCTGTGTAAAGGCTGGCAGTGTTGGACATTTTCCTTTCCCCTCCTCCTGGCAGGTGACCAAAGTGTTTCCCTTCCTGTCTCCCATAGAAATACACACTTGTATACACATGCTGAATATCTCTTTCTAGAATCTCTCCCACATCATCAGCCTCTGTAAATCACATTTCTTTTCTTTTCTTTCTTTTTTTTCAACTGTGCAAATTTTGCGAATTCTTTTTTGGAAAATCCTGGCTCTCTTTGTCAAGAGGTCTCCTCTCATCCTTTGCTGTGAACTCATTTCCCTTCTTGAGTTGACATGGGACGTTTTTCTGTTTTTTCTCTCCACCCCTCACAAGGTGTGGAGTGGTTCCTGCCCAATTCCCCTGGCTATCTATGGACCATACCAAGTTATTAAAATTACCATCTGTGACCCTAAGGCAATGTGCTTCATTCTGCCCTTATTAACTTCAGGCAGTGATCAAGGTTGACACCTCATTCCTAACCAAAAGAAAATGATTTAAAATATTGCTTTTGATATTTACTTTTAAACTCTAAAAATAGAAGGGAAAAACTGGAAATTATAAGATTCTCTTAAATTTTCTTTAAAACGTGAACTTGTGAAAGGAAAACAAATTTGCAGTAATTGAAGGTTTTCCCTTTTTTCTCTTTCTTAAATGTACTTCTGATTATCCAGCTTCCCACACAGCCCAGTATGCCACTAAGGATCCAGACGGAGTGTGGGGGCACACACACACAGCCTTCTCTGTGGGCAGGTAATAATTTCATGCACATGCACAGCAAAGTTGGGTTTTGAGGCTCACATTCTCTCTAACACGATGTGAGAAGCATTGTTGGCCACCAGGTGTCTGTAGAGTTGTGAGTTGTCTTAAAACTACCATAAACCCTGAAGTGACACTTTCTGATGGCACCCATACCCATGTGTGATTATGATTTCCCTTCTGCTTGCATCTTGTCTCCCTGATGCTCCTAGAGAGGATGCCAAGACAGTCTTTACTATAGCTTTAGTGATGCCCCTTGTGGTCAGGATGTATCACTGCAGGTCCTGGTGGATGTTAAAGGGAAAGGCAAGATTATAGGAACCTGTTAGGAAGAGAGGAGCAGATGTGCAGGGGTGTAACCTGGGCTTTACTCCTGATGTTGGGGACTATTGATCACATGTCCTTTAACTACTATGTTGGTTTTTCATTTGTAAAATGGGGTGACTGGGGTGTCTGAATGGCTCAGTCGGTTAAGCATCCAACTCTTCATTTTGGCCCAGGTCATGATCTCAGGATCATGAGACTGAACGCTGCATTGGGCTCTATGCCCATCAGAGTCTGCTTGAGATTCTCTCTCTCTCTGCCCCTCCCCCTGCTCTCTTTCTCTCTCAAATAAATAGGGTGGCTTATATCTACTTCAATATTAAGATTTTTGTAAGGATCAGGGCACCTGTATGTCTCAGTTGGTTAAGCAGCTGCCTTTATCTCAGCTTGTGATCCCGGGGTCCTGGGATTGAGCCCTGTGTCAGGCTAACTGATCAGCAGGGAGCCTGCTTCTCTTTGTCCCTCCCCCTGCTTGTGCTTTCTCTCTTTCTCTGAAGGAAGTTAATAAAAATCTTAAAAAAAATGGTCTTTATAAGGATCAACTGAGGCTGTTCCTAGTACATTAAGTACTCATTAGTTTGGTGTGAATTCTGTCTACTGCCCTCCCCAGTGGGCTGCATTGCTTTATGCTGGCTACAGACTGACCTTGATTGACATTTAATCAGCTAGTCACCAAACCATAGTGGTAATACTAGCATTAATGTGGGTCATCACTGCATCTGCTAAGCTACTGCAACGTATTGTCAGTGTATGTGTGCTCTCCTAGGGGATAGTTTAGGGATTCAGGCTAGTTCTATCGTACAGCTGTGCCATCTGGAAGATGTGGGCAAGGAAGGTGACAGAGTGATAGAAAAGTACACCTGGTTTTAACTGCATTGGCCCAGACATGACACTACTCAGTTCTGCTCATAGTCCTCTAGCTATAACTAGTTAGTGCAGGTCTAACCTGCACAATTGTGTGGGAGGCTGGGACATGGAGGAGAGTACATGGATACTTGGTAAACATAGATGATCTCTGCCACACTCTGGATCTGCCATGTCTTTCATATCCAGTGTCCCCAGCTCCCTGATATTTCCCCTGAGGCCTTCTTAGTTCAAATTCTTAACGAGAGAGACTACTTTTCCAATTCCTCATTTCAAGCCAGATCACACATGTCATGCAGAGGTTGATGGCTAGTTAGTGGACTTCTTATAAACAGCTGTTCACCCTTGGGATGATCATTTGTGACCAGGAGGGTCCCAGTCACATGCTCTGCTGCCTCCTTGGTAGGGGCTGTGTTAGGAACATGTTCTCTAAGAAGTGCATATCGATGGAGCCTGCATTCCCAAACAGAGGTTATACCAAGGAGCCTAGCCTGATCTTCTAGGGACCATATAGGATCAATGGTCCATGATTTGGGGACAAGAAATCTTTTATGTTCAAGCATCATTTCAGGAAACCCAAATCTCCCATAGTCATTGTTGCAGATCTTTAAGCCAGACCAGTCTCTGTAGTGACCAAGCAGCCTTCTTTTTTCAGGCCCTTAGAAAGCAGGACAGTGGGCAGATAGAGATACATACTGATTTTATCTCTGAGTCTAAGTAGAAACTTAAAAAATCTTACTATGGGTTTCCTAGGAAGACTTCTTGTAAGCAAGAGGTAATTTCCTTGTATAGACAAGAACTCAGTTGGAAGCCATTGACTTCCCATGACCCAAATAAGTCCTTTGGTATTTCGTGGTCTTAATATTACTGCTACTAAAAATTGGGGAACAGTAACCTAACCTCAGTTCTACCCAAATGGTGATGGAAGTACCTTGGAAAGAGAACTCTTTCAGCATAGCATATGCAATAAACCAAGAATTAATGTGTAGGTATGTTACAAAATGACCAGTAGTTGGAAGAGCATTGGAGTCAATTTGGGGTCCAATACTTAGGTCCAAAACTTATTGTCTGATAAACTGATCTTTCTAGCCCTTGGTGTCCTCACCTGTCAAATAGGGATATTAATATCTCTTTTTGTTGTGAACATTTCAAATAAAGTGTAGCTCATTGTCTGGAAGAGAATAGCTACTCAATTAAAGTTGGCAGCTAGCATTATTATTTCATAGTCCTTTGCAGGCAAACCTCGCTGGACCTGACCATGTTCACAGTGCCCCGGAATCCATTTACCTTAGTCTGTGGGGTTCCGGCAGCTAGATGGGACACCTGGTGATACCTCCTTTGGACAAGATCCTAGTCTGTGCCTTTGGCCAAACCAGGGATTGCTAACTTCTGCATGGCCTTCATACTGCCTTCTGCACCCTCTACTCTGAATGGAATGAAGGATGCACAACCAGCCCTACTATGGGGGAGAAGAGGCAACCACACCCTCCACAGGGAGCTTTCAGAGGAGATAAAAACCTCCATCTACAATTTTTCTCAACCTCCATACAAGCGACAGTGCTTCCAATTCCATTGTCACAGGCCACAGCTGGTGACATCATTTAGAGATAATGCATTTATCTTTCCATCAGCAGCATGGGTGAGTTTTTTCAGGGTCCTTTTGAGGAAAAAGTGTTCTGTGATCTCAAAATTCAAGTCACAATATATCAAATTAAGTCTAACCCAGGTAGTATGCTCTGCCACATCTAGGTTGTCAGAAATAAAATACAAAGTGAGTTTCCAAGGGAGATGTATTATTTTCCATTGTTTTCCATGGCCTTGCTGGAGTCCTAGAGAATCATACCCAATGTGACAGGCATTTAAAGAACACCTCCTGTGTACTCAGTCCCAGTTGGGCTCTCTGGGAGTTTTAGACTAGTTGGGAAGAGAGGATAAACCCATGAAGAAAGGATCCAAAATACCAGGATCATGCAATGGTATTAAACAATACCTGGCAGTAGGTAAAAAACTGTGGGATCCTGATTTCCAGAGAACTGGGGTGTGATTGATGGAGAAGGTAGAGGGAGACACGAAAGTTGATTAGAACTTTATCTTCTCCTTGTTCTTATCAGGGAACAAGGAGGTATTTGTTCACATTAAAGGCTGGTAAATTCAGCTGAAAGGAAGGAATTGTACTCCTTTAATCAGAATATTGCCAACTTATATAGTTCACTATCATGTTTTCAGCAAGGATACATTTCCCCCATCCTGACTCCTACGGAGATAAGTGTCAAATGGCACCTTTCCAAGGATGATCTGGATCCTTTCAAAGAGAGTCCCTCCTATCTGCCCTCTTCTACATGGGGCAGTGGGCTAGGGGCACCAGAGAAAGAGAAGTGTACCCTCCACACTTAAAGGTTATTGTTCTTCCCCAAGTGAAAGCTGCCAGTAAAAGAAATTTCTCTCTATTCCCAGCCTAAATATCAGAGAACACCTAGGATTCTTTCTTTGTTGTCAACTAGGCAATGCCCAGCTGAGAGGAAGTATGATAGAGTTCTTTGGGGTGACTTACATTTGACAGGTGCAAAATATAATACTTCTAGCTCATTCTAACTACTCATTGATTTACCCTAGAAAGAGGAGCTGTTTATATTGAGAAAAAACCTGAATCCAGGTAGGATAAAAACACCAACTGTTGCTGCAACAGAAAACAAAAAGGGAAAACTGAATTTCTAGTAGTAACAAGGAAGGAATCTTATTCCAAAGATGAGGACTTGGGGTGGCTTAGAAGGAAGTGTTCTGTTCAAATCTTGAGGTATTTCCAGGTTTAAGTGAAGCAGTGAATAATAACAGTTAAGAATCAGTGAGGTAAGTACCAAGTTTATCCAGAGGCTTATTTTTTTAAAAATTCTTCCTCTTAAGATGTATTATCTTTAAATACTTTGTTTTTTAAAACTGAATTATAGCTGACATACAATGTTATATTAGTTTCAGGTATACAATGTAGTGATTCAACAACTGTATACATTATGCTACGCTCATCACAAGTGAAGCTACCATCTGTCACACACATTATTATAGTATCTTTGATTATATTCCCCATGTTGTACCTTTTATTCCCATGACTTCTTTATTCTGTAACTGGAATTCTGTATCTGCTACCATCTCTTCACCTATTTTACCCATCACTTCACCTCTCTACCTTCTGACAACCAGCAGTTTGTTCTCTGTATTTATGGGTCTGCTTTTGCTTTTTATTCATTAGTTTATTTATTTATTTTGTTTTTTAGCTTCCATATGTAGGTGAAATTATATAGTATTTCTCTTTTTCTCTCTGACTTATTTCACTTAGATTAATACTCTCTAGGTCCATCCATGTTGTTACAAATGGCAAGATCTCATTCTTTTTTATGGCTGAGTAGTATTCCTCTGTGTGTGTGTGTGTGTGTGTGTGTGTGCGCGCGCGCGCGCACGCGCGCGTGAATGCATCACATCTTCTTTATCCATTCACTATCAATGGACACTTAGGTTGCCTTCATATTTTGGCTGTTGTAAATAATGGTGCAATAAACATAGGGGTGCATGTATCTTTGTGAATTTGTGTTTTTGTTTTCTTTGGGTAAATATCCAGTAATGGAATTATTGGATCACATGGAAGTTCTATTTTTAATTTTTTGAGGACCCTCCATATTTCTATAGTGCTGCAGCAATTTACATTTCCACCATTAGTGCACAAGTGTTCCTTTTTCTCCACATCCTCTCCAACACTTGTTATTTCTTGTCTTTTTGATTCTAGCCATTCTGACAGGTATAAGGTAGTATCTCACTGTGGTTTTGATTTACATTGCCCTGATGATTCGTGATGTTGAGCATCTTCTCATGTGTCTGTTGGTCATCTCTATGTCTTTTGCCCATTTTCAATTGGATTATTTGTGGTTTTTGGTGTTGAGTTCTATAAATTTTTTATATATTTTTGCTATTAACCCCTATCAGATGTATCATTTGCAAGTATCTTCTCCCATTCAGTAGGTTTCCTTTTCATTTTGTTGATGTTTTCCTTTTTGTGCAAGAGCTTTTTATTTTGGTGTAGTCCCAATAGTTTATTTTTGCTTTTGAGGAGACCTATCTAGAAGAATATTGCTGAGGCTGATGTCAAAGAAATTATTGCCTGTGTTTTCTTCTAGGAGTTTTATGGTTTCATGTCCCATACTTAGCTCTTTAATCTATCTTGAGTTTATTTAAATACTCTGTTCTCTTTAACTGTTTTAAGAAAGTTATTGACAAAGTACATTCATGTGCCTGTTAATAACTTCTATGACTGACCTTGGTGGAATCGCAGGCTTTTATCTAGTCTTATGCCCCAAGTACAAACATAGTTCCTGGAATGAAGGCATCATATTCTAAGACAGCCCCTAATGCTCAAGACAAACATTTAAAGGACCAGCACCTAACACATATTTTGGTAATTTTAGTAATAACTAGTAACTGCATAGTAACCTCTGTTCCTCCCCTCCTAGCTGTTTGGTCCCCGATGGAAGGGTAGAATACATGCATTTCTCCTAAGCTACTCAACTCTTGTGTCTTCTTCCCTCTTCAGCACAGTGTAAAGTTTGTTGGCCAACTCCAGGCATCTACATCAGGCTGATTTCTTGGTTTTCCTCGGACAAAGCTTTATTGAGTATCTGATCTGTTTTAGGCTCCTTCTACAGTGCAGGTGTATCACCCAGGAATGTGAAACAGTATGGGATGCTGTTTCCTTGGACCCTCAGACACCCTGGGCTTCAGCTTGCTAAATACTGAGATTTAGCTGGTCTCATAGACCCCTGGCAGTGCACATTTTGTGTCCTGGGACTAACATGTACTTCCCCCTTGCTCCCTGGCATCTGTACCACTCTCACAGAGGGCTACTGTGGGTCAGTTACTACCTTGCAGCACATGGGGCTCCCTTTGACCAGAAGTCAAGTTCAGTGACCTAAGAATTGACAGTTCTTGGGTCTAGTCTCCTTTAGTGCAAAATCTCCCTCTGCTCATCTGTGGGGACCAAGTGGAGGACCTGGTTTTAGCCGTAGAGCACGCAAAGAACATGGGCACTTCTGTGGGAAAGACTAGTGAGGGTCTCTGCTTCCTTTTCAAATAGCTATGCATATGGCAGGCATAGTATCAGATCTGGTCTTTAGAGTTCCTACTTGTTCTACTTCCTTTACATACAATCCCACCCTGAGAAATACACCTTTCAGACAGATTCTCTGAGTAATAAGTAACCAGGCCTCTTTCTGCCCTGAGAGAGGTTCCCCCAGATGAATAGCATTGTCTTTAACACATGCTTTTTCCTGAGAGCCAATCCTAGGAATTTTACTCAGAACCTTCTAGAATTCTCGAACGAAGGGGCAGATTTGATCAAGAAGGTCTTTCTTCTCATTGGCAAAGTAAGCCCAGAATTGTGCCAAGTCCTTAGCCTGGACCCTGCAGACCAGAAGCCCACTGCCTGTCATTACAGAAGATAGCCTTCCTGATACATGGGCTAGGGCAAGTCCCACCCTCAGTTCTCCCAGAATCCCACGTCCCTCCCTGTTCGCCTATAGGGGCACCATTCAAAGACCAGTTTCTGCCTATAATTCTTGACACTGTTTCCTTCCAGAAGATGAGGGCCTCCTCAGGAGGCCTGCAAAGAAATGGGAGGGTCATTTAAGTCTTCCAAACTACCATACCACAGTGGACAGCGTACAAGGCCTTTGTTTGTTACACATAATTTATATGGAAGAAAGGCTGCTTCCAAAATCAATCTTCATAAAAAGCAAAATAGGAAAATTTCATGGTGGATTTTTAAAATTATCATATAATGTATTATTTGTTTCAGGGATACAGGTCTGTGATTCATCAGTCTTACACAATTCACAGCTCTCACCATAGGACATACTCTCTCCAGTGTCCATTACCCAGCCACCGCATTCCTCCCACCCCCCTCTCCTCCAGTTCATGGTGGATTTTTAAAAACAGTTAAGAAAAATAGAATTAGAAATTATGAAAGCATGTTAATTTTATCTTATATTTAACAAAAATGGCGATATAATTGCATCTATGTACTACTCATGCTAAGTCGATTGTTGAGTATTTCCCCCCAACACTATTGTTAAGCAGCAGTGGGGGGCATCTGAGTGGGAACTCACTTTCCAAATGATCATTCAATTAATGATGTGGTAACTTCTCCTTTTTTACACAACCTCACAGTTGGGACAACACTTTTTTTAAGAGGACTACCCATCCTTATGAATTCTTCTACTGAGTGCTGAGATAGCTGGAAAAAGGCTGACCGGAATAGACTAGTGGTCCCCTTACCTCAGAAGTTCTGCAGTGCCCACAGGAAATTTCCACATTGATACAGTTCTTGGTGATGGCAGCTACTGGGGAGCTCCTGTGTCCTGTCCTGCCCCAGCTCGCCAAGAGTAGCCTGTCTTTTGGGCTCTTTAAATTTCCCCCCACTTCTCAGATTTCCTTTTTCCCCAAAAGTTTTCACTTATTTATTTATTTCATTTAAATTCAGTTCATTAACATATAACATTAGTTTCAGAGGAAGAGTTCAGTGATTCATCAATTGCATATAACAACTTCTCAGATTCTTCCTCACCGCTTCCCTTAACACAAGGAGGTGTTTCTTTCCCTGGATCCAGCTCTTGCCATCTATCACCAGGTTGTCCTCATTCTTACAGGAGTAGCTCCCAATGTCCCCGTTCCTCATTTGCATACAGAACAGCTTCAGGGAGGAGTCTTTTGGGGGCAAGTTTTCAGGGGAGAGGTTCCCTGCCATTCCTCCCTGTGCCCCCAGTGTGAGTGCAGGCTCACCTGGTCCTTTACGTGTGGGACTGTTGGATCAGACATCTACATATTCACCTCTCGGGGGTGACAGTATGATTTTGAGAAGACTTCTATGTGATTTGCCAGCGCAAGCAAACTTCCCTGCTTAGATAGCTGGTCAGTGGCTCCCCCTTCAGGTGGCATCAGTGAAGTCCACAGGCATTTGCAAGGTTTTGTTCTTACCCCTCCGCCTTGGACATGAACCCAAGGAAAGGTACAGGAACCAGCGTACCCTCTAAGGCTGTTCCCTTTGTTACCCCAAGGAGAATGGATTCAAGATTCAAATTGGGATTAATGAAATTATTTTATTCTCCTCAACCTTCTCATGTCCTCAAGACTACAGAGACATTGGTGTTCATTGACCAATTTGGTAGCAGAGAAAATGGAGACTAAAAGAGTTAAGAGAATTTCCTGAGGCAACACAGCCAGAGAGTGGCAATACAGGACCTCCAACTGAGCCGAGTCTGTTTTTTTTTTTTTTAATATTTTTTATTATGTTATATTAGTCACCATACAGTACATCATTAATTTTTGATGTAGTGTTCCATGATTCATTGTTTGTGTATAACACCCAGTGCTCCTTCCAAACCCATCACCGGGCTAACCCATCCTCCTGCGCTCACCCCTCTAAAACCCTCAGTTTTTTTCTTGGAGTCCATAGACTCTCATTGTTTTTCTCCCCTTCCGATTCCCACACCCCTTCATTTTTCCTTTCTTTCTCCTGATATCCTCCATGCTATTCTTCATGTTCCACAAATATGTGAAACCATATGATAATTGACTTTCACTGCTTGACTTATTTCACTTAGTATAATCTCCTCCAGTTCCATCCATTTGGATGCAAAGGCTGGGTATCCATCCTTTGTGATGGCTGAGTAATATTCCATTGTGTTTATGGACAACATCTTTTATGGTCCATTGTGTTTATGGACCACATCTCCATTCAACTCTTGAAGGGCATCCTGGCTCCTTCCACAATTTGGCTATTGTGGACATTGCTGCTATGAACATTGGGTGCATGTGGCCCTTCTTTTCACTACATCTATATCTTTTAGGTAAATACCCAGTAGTGCAATTGCTGGGTCATAGGGTAGCTCTATTTTTAATTTTTTGAGGAACCTCAACCCTGTTTTCCAAAATGGATGTACCAGCTTCCATTCCCACCAACTGCGTAAAAAAGTTCTCCTTTCTCTACAGACTCTCCAACATTTGTTGTTTCTTGCCTTGTCAATTTTTGTGATTCTAACTGGTGTAAGGTGGTGTCTCAATGTGGTTTTGATTTGAATTTCCCTGACGGCTAATGATGATGAACATTTTTTCATGTGTCTGTTATCCATTTGTATGTCTTCTTTTGAGAAGTGTCTGTTCATGTCTTCCCATTTTTTGACTTGACAAGGAAATGCTGAAAAAGTAAAACAAAGCTGGGGGCATCATGTTGCCTGATTTCAAGCTATATTACAAAGCTGTGATCATCAAGACAGTATGATACTTACACAAAAACAGACACACAGACCAATGGAACAGAGTAGAGAGCCCAGATACGGACCTTCAACTCTGGCCGAATAATCTTTGACAAAGCAGGAAAAATATCCAATGGAAAAAAGACAGTCTCTCCAATAAATGGTGCTGGGAAAATTGGACAGCTATGTATAGAAGAATGAACCCTGACCATTCTCTTATACCATACACAAAGATAAACTCAAAAAGGATGAAAGACCTCAGTGTGAGACGGGAATCCATCAAAGTCCTAGATGAGAACATAGGCAGTAACCTCTTCAACATCGGCCACAGCAACTTCTTTCAAGGCATGTCTCCAAAGGCAAAGGAAACAAAAGCAAAAATGAACATTTGGGACTTCATCCAGATAAAAAGCTTCTGCACAACAAAGGAAACAGTCAACAAAACAAAGAGGCACCCCATGGAATGGGAGAAGATATTTGCAAATGACACTACAGACAAAGGGCTGATATCCAAGATCTGTAAAGATCTTCTCAAACTCCACACTGAAAAAGCAAACAATTGAGTCCGTTGTTCTTATCACATCACTGTTCCAGAGTAGTGAAGAGTTAATAATGGACCCTCTCATGAAAGAGTGGCCTGTGGTATTTCAGGCAGTCTGTGTTCCTCTCCAGTTAGAAGAAAAATGTAGAAATTAATTTTTCAGACAGGATCATCTTCTGGAATTTTAATATCCACTGTCCTAGTAATTATGTAAATGCAGGTAGAACCATCATATCAACAAGTCTGAGAGCTGACACTAGCCATTTCAAACATTCAGTCATAACTTGCATGGGAAATTGGAGCAATTTGGCACAAAATTTGCTTGCTCTTTAAAGTATTAAACCCCAGTACTTAATATTGTATGATGTGAAACTACTTAGAAATCAAAGTCTCCATTCTAGTTGCCCAAGCTATAGGGAAAGCTCTTCAGGGATTCCTGGATCCTGTGGAAGCTGGGCAGCCTGCCAGTGGGGCTAAGTCCACCCATCTCTGCCTCTCTTAAGCCTCTCTTTTCCAGGTGCTTCTCTCCTGTCAACCCAATGGTGTCCCTGTAGCCAGGAGTCCCATCTCTTATAAGGGGAATTCGTCTGAATATACTCATTGTTGTTCCCTCTTTGGACATACTCCCTTTAGAAGGTGAGCCCAGAGAGGGAAGCTCTTCCCACAGGACAAGGAAGAGATGAGCGTTTGTTGCAACCCTGCTAGGTGCCAGGCACTAGGAGAGATCTGTTTCTACCCTCTCATCCTGAGGACAGCTCTACGAGCTGGGTGTCATGACCCTGTATTAAAGATGGGAGAAATTGTGCCTCCAAGAAGTTAACTAACTTGCTTAAGTCAGGCACCTATGATGTGATAAATCTTAGATTTAAACAGAGGAGTCAGGGCTCTGTGGTTTGTGGCTAAGGGAGTTAGTTCTGGGCATGTGGATCTTTCATGAGTCTCAGGGTGTTGCATAGAGAAATGCCTCCTTTCTCTTCCTTGCTCAAATATAATAGGAAAAAAAACACTTGTACCATTGCACTTTCCCTAGTCTGAGGCTTCTGGCCCCAGGACAGCTCTCCCTGCTTTCCCAGAAGTCCACGTGGTGCTGTGGAGGATCCCATCCTCTGGCAGGGCACGGGCACTTATGGTGTCTCTCACTGCTCCCTGGGAAAGTCTGGGACTTGGGCTTAGGGGAAGCCTTAGCTCAGTCTGTGCCCTCGGAACCTTGATTACCTCTAACTGGGAGAGGTGCTCATGCCTGACTGGGGGTGGATCATTGGCTCATGCTTAGGTAGAAGTGGGTGGAAGGTGTCCTCTTGTTGGCTCTGGAGGCCAGTGATGGATGTGGTAGAGGCATGAGCCTTTTGTGGAGACCACTCCTTGGTCTTTGAAAGCCTATTGAGTTTATGAAGTCTCCATGGTGTCTGTGTTTTATTAAAGCCCTGGGTTCTGCACAGCCTTTCAGAAGAACTTGGAGAATTCTGTGGGTACTAGGGAGCCCCCAGTGTTGGTGGAGAGGTTTCTAGCAGGATTTCAAGGTGGCATAGAGACAGGACCAAATGGTCCACTGAGAGCAAAAGTGATGGTGCGGACTTGGATATTGTGTGACTTAGTCAGTGGGCCATGTTCCATTCTGGCTTTGCAGTCAATACCCAAGTGACCTAGGGAAGTTGTGCTTCTCTCTAGGGATTCTTTTCCTCAGCAATAATTAAAAGGAACTTGTTGGGGAGTCTGGGTGGCTCAGTTAGTTAGTTGTCTGTCTGCCTTTGGTTCGGATCATGATCTCAGTGTCCTGGGATTGAGCCCCACATCAGGCTCCCTGCTCAGTGGGGAGTCTACTTCTCCTTCTCCTGCCTCTCCCCCTGCTGTGCTCACTCTCTTTCTCAAATAAATAAATAATTAAAAATAAAAAAATAAATAATTTTTAAAAAAAAGCTTGTTAAAGTCTCTCCAGAGTTTTTCCCTGTTCAACCATTTGATTATGGACATCCCTTTAACCCTGTTGTCATGCAAACCTCAGCAGCCTTCCCAGAACCATAATTCCCAATGTGTGTGCCGATTTTATACCAGGTTTTGATAAAATATTTGTTTTAAAGGGCTGGCAATTTCAAGCCACTATCACCACGCATCTTAAAGTCTGCAAATATTGGAATAATTCTACCTTAATATTCAGGTTTTATCTTGAATCTCTTAATCCTTTTATTTTGAGGAACATGCTACTTAGATGGTTCCACACTTTCTTGAATTCAAAGTGGAACTTTAGATGATCAACATCCTCCTTAAAGAGCTTCCCATTCCCAAACTGTTAATGCAGGAAATTTAAAAGATTGGGGAATGGACCACATTGCAAGAGAAACCTCAGAGTGTATTTGCATGGTAATATTTTGGCAGTAGGAAAAGAGGAAAATGCAAACATGAAATACCATGGGCATTGTGTTATTAAGAAATTAATTTCTATACTTTCGTGGAGAGGATAGAACTTTAATTCTAAGGTCAGGACTTTTCACTTTTCTGTTCCTTCAAATTTTATTTGTTCTTTAATATTAGATAAAACTTTTATTTGTTCTTTATTATTAGAGAAAAATAAAGATGCTAATTATTGATGTTTTAAAGTAATTCCCTTAGAGGGTAGATATGTTGCCCCAGACATTGGGATTGCTATTATCATTATTTCTATTGTAGATATAGAAGAGCCAGGGTTCTTCCAGGTTCACTGACCTCAGTCACTCGGGGTATAAGGGCTCAGCTTTCTGACTGTCAGTCCTGAGTTTGCTCTCCTACTTCTCAACCTTTGGGATGACTCTGGGCTTCCCACTTGGGGCCCTGCCTCTAGAAGGCTGGTGATGGCTTCTCCTCCTGCTCCCCTAATGGCCCTGAGTTCAGGATGAGACTTGCAGGATCCCAGGAAAGAAAAGTAGGCTAGTTGGCAGAGCCATTGCCTAATTTCTGATTGTGCTCCAGAAGGATCCTGGGCTCCTCAACCCCTTCTCCTATTGTTCTCAGGCTGCATATTCAAGGCTTAGTGTATCTCACTCCATGCTTCACATGTGTGCTTGCATTCTTTGGTCACTATTCCGAGAAGTGGATGGTCTGAAGTAGTCCTGTGCTCAGGGATGACATTTCTCCTTGTGCTTTATATCTACCACCCCCCACCCCATTGTGTGTGTCTGTTCTTCTTGACTTGCCCTGTCCATCTGAGATTCATTGTTTATCTTCTCTGGCTGGATCCCCCAGTCCATGGTCAAGAGCTCATGGGTGTGGGTTCAGAAAGACCCCATCTTTGTTAGCCAGCTCAGGGAAGTGATCTCTCCAGTGGAAATGTGAGTCACCAGGGCAGGCCCCCTGAGGTTTCTTAGTTTGAGACAATCTCTGAAGTCTGTGGTGGAGGAACAGGGTCCCTGCTTAGATCTGATCCAGAATGTCTCCACTTAGCAAAGAGCCCTAATCACCACACAGGAGACTCCCTCTTCCCTCCAAGAGGGCTTCCTTCTTATCTGGGGCACAGCTCTCCTTCTCACTCTCACCTCCTGAATCATCGGCACATCAGTTTACAACATCTTACTTAGCATCTATATTATGCATGTTTCTGGGACCTCCAAGAGGAGAAAAATGGCCCAACTCATCAAGCGGTCAAAGTATAGTGGACAGATGAGGTGTGTGTGTTGAGCCAGCTAGACAGCATCATTATCACTGGAGTGCCTGCTGTGTGCAGTAGCCACTGTGCTAAGGACTTTGCATGCATCATTCTGCCTAATCCTGAGAACGTCCCTGGAAGGTGAGCTCACTCTGCAGATAGGAAACCAAGGGGTAGAGAGTACAGACTTGCCCAAAGCTGCCCTGCTCCTAGGCTGCAAAACTGGGCTTCAACCCAAAGTCTGACCCTAGGGCCAATGCTCTGAACCACCCCCCATTCCACCCCTTTCCTGACACAAAATGTATGCAAAGCATGGAGGTGAAGATGCCAGGTGTCCTTGGCATAGCTCAGCTCCAAACCCCAGAGAGAGACAGGAAAGGGAGTCTTTATTTTATTGAATCCAAGGTCTTCCTTCAAAATAGAATCTGCTTTCATTTCCTGCTTTAGAGGAAGAGAAAGAGCCATCTTGATAGTGTTTTCCCTTCAATTCTATGATGGGTGGCAAAGAAAAAGGAAGTTAAAGGAAGCCCTTTAGCGACTTGTCTTCTGAGAGGTTTCAGGAACATCCTTACTTCCGAAGCTTAGTTTGCTTTTGAAATCCCAGAAGTGAGGGTAGAGGGAAGAGGAGCAAATATTAGAAGTGTGTTTTTCACTACACTCCAAATAATTACTTTCCCCCTAAATTTCCCGGCCTCACATATACATTTTTAAAAACCTTCAATAAGGAGGGAGCTGATAGTTCACAGGAAGCACATCGTTGTGGGGAAATCTCAGAGAGTGAGCAGTGGGGATGCCAGCAGCCACACACTGTATGTATGTATTTCACTCAATGCCATAAGTTCCCTCATAAACTCAGCCTATGGAGAAGTTGTTCATCTCTCTGTTAGTTATGGATGCACCTGAGGCTGCTGTCGCTGTCACCTCTGGCTTCTCATGAATGCGTGCAGTCCAGCAGAGGTGTTGGGTTTTAGCCAAAAGCAGATGAACCTGGGCTGAGACCACGTGGCTGACCCAGCAAGCACCAGAGAGAGTGCACAGTCTGCCCTTTAGAGCTCTAGGTGCATTTTGCTTACGGGCGCTATAGAAGGCACCTTTGAAAATTTCCCTCTGCTTTGTAAACATGCCTATGGAGACAGAGCAAGAGAAGAGCACACCACAAAAATTCCTTTGTGGCTGATTTCCATTTAGCCAAACTGAAGTATGAGTGCTTATTACCGAAAATGGCTCATAATCTGTTTGAGGTAATTTTCTGGAGAGGTCCTGAGATGCCAAATGCATCCTTCCGATGGCGGCCTGAGGTTCTGCTGGAACCTGCTCTGCGAGCTGGTGGGAACTGATCATTAAATATTCTGGAATTTTTGGAGCCAATTTTGAAGCCATTGGTGGCTTGAAATTGGCCAGGGTTGGGTTTTTTACACCATGGGAATGGGCAAGTACTGCAGATTGTGCTTTTGGCCTGTTTTCTGGAGGGCCTGTTGACCAGCACACCGCTGTGCCCAGGGGACATCAAAGTCAGAGCATTCAGAAGCACCTCAGGCTGCTCTCCTCAAAGGTCTGCGTGACCCTCTGAACCCTGGCACAGACCCCAGCTCTCTTCCTCAGTGCTGCTGGCTCTCAGGTGCCCCAGACAGCTGCAGGATGGAGCTGCTTCCACATCTGTACCTCCAGGGCTTCCCACATTGCCCTCACCTGAGTTCCGATCTCTGCATGCCCTCCCAGCACCTGAGAGATGCTTCCCCCTCTCCTTTGCTCCCTCGGCCCAGCCATGTTCTCTCTGCCCCTCTTCTTTCCCTGTTTCTGCATCTTTCACACCTGGGGGAGATGGAGATATGTGTATATGTGGAGGGGGTAGTGGTTTCAAGTTTTAGCCACATGATTCCATTAGCCTCATTAAAATTTTTCAAAGGTTCCTGGCATCTTCTTTATCTTCATAATAAGCCTCCAGGTTAAGCTGGGCATGATTATTCCTACAGGTAAGGACAATAAGATGGAGCAGTTTGGGAGATTGTGCAGAATTATGAAACTAATGCATGGTAGAGCAGGACTCTTAGGTTGAGCAAACAGCTTAATTTTTTAAAAGATTTTATTTATTTATTTGACAGACAGAGATCACAAATAGGCAGAGAGGCAGGCATAGTGAGGAGGAAGGGAAGAAGGTTCCCTGCTGGGCAGACAGCCCGATGTGGGTCTCGATCCCAGGACTCCGGGATCATGACCTGAGCCGAAGGCAGAGGCTTTAACACACTGAGCCATCTGCGTGCCCCCAAACAGCTTAATTTTAAACAACAAAGTGGATGAAATGAAAGCACATGTGTGCACCCCATGTGAATCAGTGGCACAAAATATGTGGAGTTCTTTGCAACCATGGGGAAGGCTCCAGTCACATGGCATAACTGAGGGAGGTCAGGCCAATGAACCTGGGATGCTCTGGGGATCTGTGGCAGCCTGCAAGAATTTAGAGCTGCCTCTGAGAAGAGATGGAAAGTTAAGTCCATCTAAGTCTCCTTGCTGGCCTTAGGGGAAGGCCCAGATTCCTTGCTTCTGACGATGAGGCCTCCAAACACCTCCTTCCCAGCAGAGTTCCTAGGACTCTCGTGTGCTGTAGGATTCTGTCTCAGTGCTGTGCTTCCCTCTCCTCCTGCCCCTGTTCCACCTTTATGGGACTGCTCACCTTACAGCTTCATATTTGGTGGTTCTTTGCTAAGGATGCCTGTCCCCACCTGCAGGCTGGGTTAGGACTACCCTCCAGTGCTCCCTTTGACACTGTGGGCCATGACCTTCATCACACAGCATCCTGTCTTTTCTCTGTCTTCCAGTCATGCCCATCCCTAGCCTGTAAGCTCTTGGGGAACAGGTTTGCTTGAGACGAGACTCTGAAGCTGAATCCTCCAGCTCTCAATACATTTGTGCTGGGAGAAGGCAGAGAATGGTCTTACACCCGGAGGTGATAACGCCTGCAGTCGGATCCATCTGATTGGCCCGGTAGAACTTGTGCTTTCAAGCGAGTGCTTTCCTTCAGAGGGCCGGCACAGCTATCCAGGCATGCGGGGCACTGGATTCTAAGGCTCTTGGAGGCAGGATGTAATACTTCTGTCATTTCTGTTCTTCGTGCCTGGCACACAGGAGGTGTGTCACTCACATATTTGTTGGATGAACTAATATAATGAATAGTAAACGAGTTGGTATTGTTTTCACCCTCTGGGCTACACAACCACCTTTACCCCTCATTAACATGGTTAACATCCTCCGATGTCTGATGCCAGCTTTTCCAGGAGCCACCGCTGGGGACCCTCTCGATGATAGCAGCTGTGGTGTCCCTTCCCTCCTGCTTGATGTGAGTTCCACCTTGACTTTTCCAGACCCACTTCCGGGCCTGGATACTGTCTGTTTTCCTTCTTTATAACAAGGCTTTTTGGCTTGGCCAACCCTGCATCATTTCCAATATGCTTTCTGATAGATTAGATCAGTTGTTCTCTGTAGGGCAGAAGCACCAGGCCATTTTTCCATTGAGGAAGCTGAGGCTCCAAAAAGTTGCAAAGCCAGTGAGAGGTGGCAGTGGAAACTGCACCTCATGCCTCAGCTCCTAAAACTATTTATGTTCTTTCTGCAATTCTGTCTTTGCCTTCCCAATTACAGGATACTGTAGTAGGGTGCATGACATTCCTTAAAACATACATACATAGCTTTTTTCTGTCTGTGTTTATACTGTTCGAACGTGTAAAATCATGAAACTCTGGGCAGCCTCATTCCTGCTTGGTGGGGGGCGTCACATATTTCCTGGACCCTCACCCCTTCTGCTCACCAGGGCTGGAAAGAGACTTCATTCTTCATTCCCACTGGCACAGGGGCTGAGCAGGGAAATGTGAACAAAAGGTCATTTGCAAAGGGCAGGCAGCAAAAAAATCCCTGCTTCTGATTAGATTTTTCTTGCCAAACCAGCTTATCCCCTTTTGATCTCTGCACCTCACTGGGCAGGGAAGCCTGGGCCAGAAGCTCTTGTGTTTGGGATTCTTTTTAAGTGAAAGCCCCAGAGCCATATCCTTGCTGGTCACTGAGGTATCACGTCCCAAGAAATGGGTTGAAACATTAAGGATGTCTTTCCCAGGGAACCAACCCCATTCTATTGTTCTCGCTGAACAGCCGCTTGTCAGAGGCTTTCATTCCTCAGGAAAGAAAGAATAGCTTCCGAGGCTTGATCAGAAACCCTCTGTGAAGCAGAGCTTTGCCGAAGTGACTGTAGGGAAGCTGAGTTGTTCAGCTGAGAAACTCTGGGAGCAGCACGCTTCCAGAATTGTTTCCATGGGAAATGTCAACCTGGTGTCTTTGCATGAGGCAGAAGCCTGCGTTCTGCTCTTCTGGGGCAGGAGTGGCTTCTGTGCAGGAGCCCGGGTATCAGGTGTCCTGGGCTTCCTGCCTGGAACACACGCCTCCTTGCCCCTCTTGGACTAACTGTTCCACAGAAGAAGGAACAGCCGCAGAGGGGAAACCTAGCATTTCCCAGCTGCAGTCACAAGCCTACCTCTCCGTTTCCCCATCCATGTATCCTCTGCTCTATTTTTGACTTAACGTTTTTCTCCAGTTAAATTTATTTTAAGAGGAAACTTTATATGTCGATCATGAGTGGAAAACTAGTATCGCTTGCTGTAAATCTGTGAAAGTAAATATGGTGAAATCAGAGCAATTATTAAATTCCAGGCAGACATTGTCACCTGCAGGAGGAGGCTGTGAGTGTGAGGCCAGATGGAAGCCAGAGAGAGGGGAACCAGCTTGAGAGACATACCAGGCTTCTCCTTACAGGAGTCTTTGGGATTTGATCATGAATCGAAAGAGCAGGGGTTCATGCCCAGGTAGCTCCTGGCTGTGGCTGAGCTCTGTTCTAGGTTCTCCCACACCACCCAGTCCATACCCACCGGCAAAGTGCACTGAGTGTTTTTATCAGGTTGTCCAGCTCCAGTGTTCAGAATCTACCATTTGCCCCCTTTGAAGCCTGGGTACCGTTTGCTTTTGGTTTGGGGGTAGTAGTGCTTCTGTATTCCTGATTCCTTCTCTTGCTCCTCCTCCAGCTCTGCACAGGCAGGGGAACAGTTTATTAGGGTAGCTCTGAGTACATCCTGCTGCTCTGTGCCTGAAATGCTTTTCCCAGCCCTTGAAGACCTACTTAGGGGTCCCCAGTCCCTCGGTGAGTGTCCCTCTGCTCACAGCATGATGAGATGACCCCTGCTTGGTCCACCTCTTCTGTCCTGCACTGTGCGTTACATGTAGTGGCCTCTCCAGACTGTGATCCTTTCAAACGTGGGGATGTGCCTTACAGAGCCCAGGATGCCCAGAACACCGGGGCCCATTCAGCACAGGGCCAAGGGCACAGGCTCTAGAATCAGAAGCCGGGCTTCTACATGCTTCCTGAACATCAGGACCTCTGGAAGCCTGCTTCTCCCCACTTTCAAGGTCGAGCTAGTAGTACTACCACCTGGGTAATGGCAAGGATGTCACAGAGCAGAGCCGGCAGATCCCTTGACCCAGAGCCTGCCCATGATCTCCCCCAGGACTGCTAGTTCCCCTAGAAGGGAGCTGATTAAAGAGGTGGGTCTCTGGTCAGGGTAGGGAGGGGCAGGAGAGATCAGTTTTCTGTAAACTGCGCTTATCACCGCTTCTCCTTTTGGTGGAAATTTTATAACCCACTGTGTGGGTCCAGTGCTTTTCACTTTTCAAAGAACTCTCCTGACCATAAATTTATAGGATTAGCAGAACAACTCGGACACCAGGAAAGGTATATTTTTGTCCATTTACAAATAGGAAAATCAGGGAAGTGAAGTGACTTGCCCAAAGTCATGGTGAGCTCAGAGCCATCAGGCTTGGGATTCAGGTCCCCTAACTGGGTTCCATATACCTTGTTGTTGGTCCCTTTCCCTCTAGGGAACCTCAGTATTGGCATGCCTTGCTGCTAATTGCCTCCCTCTTAGGCCAGATCATAGACTGAATTGTGTCCCTTCAAATTCATATATTGAAGTTCTAACCCTCAGCACCTCAGAATTTGACTGTATTTAGAAATAGGGTCTTTAAATTGTAAATAAGGTAAAATGAGGTCATATGGGTGAACCCTAATTCAATATAACTCATGTCCTTATCAGAAGAGGAGATTAGGACAGAGACAGAAGGACAACCAAGTAAGGACACAGCCAAAATCTGGCCGTCTACAAGTCAAGGAGACAAGCCTCAGAAGAAACAAGATATGCTAATGCCTTGATCCTGTGCTTCTAGCCTCCAGAACTGTGAAAAATAAATTTCTGTTGTTGAAGCCACCTAGTTGGTGGCATTTTGTTATGGCAACCTGAGCTGACTGATGTATCAAAAGACCAAAAAAAAAAAAAAAAAAGGCTCTGTGGACCAAGAGCATGATGGGAACACTCCCCACTTCCAGAGCAGAGCAATGATCCATTGCTTAGTCTCGGTCCCATCACGGCCGGGACTCCCTGAGGTATTTCAAAGCTGGATGCTCTGGAGGACCCAGGTAAAGCTGAGGTTGGGAAGGAAACCATGAGTTTCTCATCACCAGTAGTGGGTATGATATGATTCTATGTGGTGCAGCCTGGGCCCTCTCTTGGAAGTTGGGTTCAGGCAAAGGACTAGGGGGCGGTGAGCCTCAGAATGAGTTCTGCTGGGAAGTTTGCCTTGGAGGCATGTGGTTCTATGTCAGATACTCTTGGGTTTGAAGTAAGACACTGGGCAAGTTGCTCACCCTCCCCAGGGCTCCGTTTGCTCATTGTTAGAATATGGACACCGTGTTCTCTCCTGAGACAAGAGTATATGTGTCATGTCTGGACTAGACATGAGGCTCTGTAAGTGGTGGCTGCAGTTGTTATCATCACTTGCTCGGTGAACAGTTCCTCTGGTGTTGTCCTTGCACTCCCAAGACATAGGGAGTGGGAGCTAAAGGTGGAAAGCAGCCCCAGAGGCCCAAACCCAGCGGAGAAGACATGTGGGAGCCAAGGAAGGCACAGGAGAGAGGGAGAGAGAGGGCCTAGCTCCACATAGTTATGGGGCCTGGAAGGGATGAAATGTTTGCTCAGGAAGTGGGGGGTGGGAGTGTGATACTCACCTTTCTTCCCTTGACCACTCCCTGCTTCTCTGAACTGCTTTCTCCCTGTTTAGGAGCAGAAAGGACATGCTAGGACTCTGTGGTCCTGACTTGGCAGAATCCTGGAGTCACGTCAACACAGTGTCAATCAGGAATTGGTAATGAGCACCTGTGTGTGTCTCAGCCTAGCACTAGACACTGAGGAGTGGGAGGAAGGAGAGGTCTTAGTCTGTCCTGTGACCCCGGTGTGGCTGGTGAGATGTCCGGACAAGACGCAGTTAAACAAAGGGATGGACATAAGCCAGCCTGCTCATGGTAAATGCTCAGTCCATGTGAGCTGTGAGTTAGAAGACAGTTAATTGTGGGCATGCGTGGGGAGCAGGGCGTCCTATGTCTCAGAGGGACTACAGACTTTCAAGTCCTCAGCTGCCATATGGGTGCTTGGTGGATGCTCCTTGAGCCTCCGTTTCCTCTCATATGAAATGGGTGCTCTTCAGGCTTCCTCCCTGGGCTTTGAAGTGCTCCCAGTGGAGAACTACTTACCTTCTGAGTTGGAGGACCTTTGCTTGGAGGACCATCCCATGTACTGCAGGTCACTGGGCATTCCTGTTCTCTGGCCACTGATCTGGAAGCCAAGTGTATGTACACTGTCAATGTGTCTGAAGAGCTGCAGAATTACCCACCAGCTGAAAATTGAGATAAAGCACTGCATCAATCTGGGCCCTCCTGGTAAATAATAACACACTCAACTGAAATAGTTTGAGGAGACTTTAATAGAAGGATGATTTTCACATGTATGGGCAGAGCTAGGGAAGCCACAAGAAATGGTGCAGTACCCAAGGGCTAGTAAGAGCAAGGAATTCCCTCTAGGCTAGAAGTGAGAAGGGTGATGGAGAGGTCACCAGCCAGAGGGCTCTGGAGGGAAATTATGGCCTTCAGTGGATGGATGCAGCCAGCCCAGAGTGCCCTGCAGGGAGCGGGCCAGGGCCATAAGCCTCCAGCTTCCCTTGGATTTCCTGATGGCTGAACCCAGCCAGAAGCCGGAGGCAAGGGAGCCTGCTGATAGAGGCTGGACAGGCTGGCCTCCTGCAGCCCAGAGCGGGAGGAGAAGGGAGGAGGGTCAGGAGACAGTCAGCACAAATACCCAGCACAGTGTCTGACTCACAGTACGGGCTCCGCAAATATGAAGTCCTCCCCTCTGAGCAGAAAGCCTTCCAGGGAAGCCACAGAGCAGGCATGGCTGGGCTGGGCCTCAAGTCTCAGAGCCAGGGCCGTGAGGTGCTGGCACCACCCGTCCTAATCCTTGGTGCTCTGCCTGAGTACAAAGAGAAGGCTTATGGGGGGGGCATGCTGTGCTGGGGAGGGGGGTTGGGGTGCATGGCTCAGCGTGGACGCCGTTCAGTGAGCTGTAGCACAGGCTGGTCACTGGGACCGTCTATCACAGGTGAGTGTCCAGCTTTGCAGATCACCCTGGAAGAGCAGGTCCTAGACATTCGGGGCAAGGCTCACGGACATGGGCAAGCCTGGGAAAGCTACAGCTTGCTCTGACCCTCCCTCCTGAGGAGCCAGTTCTCACCAAGTCTGAACTGGTGAGAAAACACTGAAGCCTGCTGTTTGTAGTTGGCACCCTAATAGCTTGAGGAAGCTTGGGAAAGCTACCATAGTGGAGGATGGGAAAGGGGGTGATTATGTTTTGGATCCAATCAGGAGCACAGTGATGCTGAGCATGACACATCCCCCCCACCGTTCTGCCACCAGTTTCTCTTGCTGCCCTCAGAAGATC
This sequence comes from Lontra canadensis, assembly GCF_010015895.1. NCBI lineage: Eukaryota > Metazoa > Chordata > Mammalia > Carnivora > Mustelidae > Lontra > Lontra canadensis. Next base: position 8,531,183 of record NW_022631032.1, on the reverse strand, counting down.
ACGGAGGTTTGACTACAATTCCGACTTCTGTGGGTGCCTGCCAGCTTCCAGAACATGCTTTGCAGTGAGAAGATGCCTCTCCCCACCGCAGGAGCTTGTCAATGCATCTTGAACAGTATGAATCTATTAGCGGTGCAGGGCTGGCATTTATGCGGAGGCAAGCCTGGATGGCACCTCTTAACTTCAGAGCCAGCAAAATGCAGTGGATGGATGTGAGGGGAAGAGCATTTGGTATACAACAGAAGCTAAACGGCAAGGAGTGGCCATAACTGCTAATGGAAGCACATTAGTTGAATCATGGACTTCTGATTCACAATATAACTATTTTATTGGATAATAAAGAATGTCTTTACTCCCAAGAAATGGATTCTTCAGAAATTTCCCATGAAGAAACCTCTTGAGCACTCTGCTGTATACCACATTAACTCCCTTAATGGGTTGGAAACGTGGAAGTAATGGTGCAGGGACAGCGGGTGCCACTCAGGGTCATGTGGAAACAGTGTCTAAGGTGTGGTGAAGCTGTGGACACCCATGCTCCTCAGAGGGCCCCTAAGGGACTGGTGGTTGGTCTCCTAGAGCAGGCGTCTGCAAACTTCTGTAAAGAGTCAGCTAGTTTAGGCTTTGCAGGCCATATAGTTGATCACATATTTTTGTTGGTTCTTGTGCCTGGTTCTGGAGCTCTTCCTCATCCTCCTCCACTTCTTCCTCCTCTTTCTCCTCTTCTTCCTCTTCTTTTTCCTTTTCTTTTATAACCCTTTAAAAATATGAAGAACATTCTTAGCTTCTGTGCTGTACAAAACCAGGCCACTGGCTGGGTGTGGTCATCAGGCCATTTGCCCCCCGCCCTTTTGTTGTGGAGTATGGAGGGTTGGTCAGTTCATGAGCCTCTCAGATGGGGGACACAGTGCTGAAGGAGCCGTGCTTAGAAGTGTGTCACTCAGGCAGTATGTCTCCACTAAGCACCTGGTGCATGCCAGGCACTGTTCTTGGACGTGTGGGATAGGTCAGTGGGCAAAGTCAACAGGGGTCTCTCCCTTGTGAATCTCATATTCTAGTGGAAAGGGACAGACAGTTAAAAAACATAGTAAATAAGCAGGTAGGAGGGTGATAAGTGCTAAGAAGGACGTAAGTAGAACAGCAGGAACTGCTGGAGAAGTGTGGGTGGGGAAAGGATGAGTCTGGTCTACCTTGTTTTAAAACCTAGCTTGACTGATTTTGCCCATGTGATCTTGGATGATTTTATTAACCTCTCTGAGCCTTGGTTGTCTTTTCTATAGAATGTGGGTAATCTTCAAGGGCTCCTGTGGAAGTAAGCTGACGTGTGAAGTAAAGGGCCACAGGAAACTTCAACAAATTGTAGCAAGGACCACCAGCATCACATAGTTTTGGCAGTCATATAGTGGTAGAGGAATTAGTAACCAAGCTAAGTCCCAGATCATCCCCCCATTCATGGCAAGGCTTTTACACTATCACGTATGGTTGGAGGACTCATGAAGTCATCAGATTCAAAGTCCTCATTTCACCAGCAAAGAAGCTGAACTTCTAGGGAGGTGGACTTGCTTAAGGTCGCACACTGAGCCTTAGAGTTCCTGGTACCGACCCATCATGATACTTTACTCCTATGTCAATAACTTCTCTTCCACTTTGCCCCCTAGTAAGCAGACCCTAGGAGGCATAGCCCTCACCCAAGTGCTAGTCCTGGCCCTCACATGTGGGGCCAAATTACCTTGGCCAAATTACTTAGCTTCTCTGTGCTTCTTTTCTCTGTGTTTCTTTACCTGTAAAATGGGGATGATAATTAGTCTAGTCTCATGTGATTAGGACGAGGTTGAAATATGTTAATATTTATAACACACTGAAAGCAATTCCTAGAACGTGGTAAGTGCATCGTAAGTTAAAATAAGTGCTGTTGAGAAAATAATAAATGAGGAGGAGAGCTAGCATGAGTGAATAGTTGCTTCAGCTAAGGTGGTCAGGGAAGGCCTCTTTAAGGACATGGCACTGGGGGTAAAGTCTGAATGCTGAATGCTGAGATACTGACTCTGAAAAGATATGGAGCTAGCATATAGGGCCAGGGGAATAGCACCTTGCAAAGAACCCAGATGGAAACTCATTCATTGTAGTAAAAAACAGAAGCCTAAGTGGCTGCTCAGCATTGGGGGATGGGTGGACAATGAGCTGGAGAAGAATGCCAGGGCTAAGTCAGGAAGGGCATCCTAACAGCTGATTTTTACTTAATGTCAGCATACAAAGGCACCAGGTCATTAGCAGACTGCTGAGGAGGGGCTGAGCTCTAGTGGGTAATGGTGAAGGCAGAGAAAGCAGATGTTCTCCACTGCAGTAGCCCAGGCAAGTGTTGGTAGTGATGTGCACGAGTGTGAAAGCAGTAGGACATGAAGGTGGTGAGACATGGATGGATTTGTGGAAAATTCTGAAGGTTGGGCCACAGGCTGATGAATGAGATGTGCAGGCAGTGAGGAGAGAGAGGAGTTAAGGATGACTCCCCAGTGTTTGGTCTGATTCGCCAAGTGCATAGTGGTGCCAATAACCAGGATGAGACAGACTGGGCAAGGAACAGGTTTGGGGAGGCATCAAGGGTCTAGTTCTGAGTGCTGAGGTGCCCATGAGACAGCCAAGCAGAGACGTAGGTAGAGGTGGCAGGTGAATATTCAAGTCTGGAGATGAAATGGTGGCATCATCAATGTATAGGAGGCATTTGAAGTTCAGTGCAGGATGAGAACATGCAGGAAGTGAGTGCATATATAGAAAAGGGCCAAGGACAAAGCCCGTGGTCAACGCTGAGTCTAGCAGAGGGTAATCAGCCAGGAAGACAGGGGCCGTAGAGTGGGAGGAAGCCCAAGGGAATGTGGAGACATAGAAGCCTAGAGAGACAGTTTCAAGATAGCCAGTATGATCCTGTCAGAGGTGAGGCCTAAGAGCTGACCTTGGGTTGAGCAGGACGAAGGTGACTTATGACCATGGTGGGAATACCCTCAGTTGAGCAGTGGAGACAGAGCTTAGTTGGAGTGGGTTGAGGAAGGATAGGAAGGGAGAAAGTGAGAACCATGGATGTTGTCAACTCTTTTTTAAATTATTTTTTTATTTTTGTTTTTTAAAATATTAACATGATGTGTTATTTGTTTCAGGGGTACAGGTATGTGAATCATCAGTCTAACACAACTCAGAGCACTCACCATAACATATACCCTCCCCGATGTCCATGACCCAGCCACCCTTTCCCTACCTCCCCTCCCCCTAGAAACCCTCAGTTTGTTTCGTAAGATTAAGAGTCTCTTATGGTCTGTCTCCCTCCCTGGTATCATCTTGTTTCATTTTTCCCTCCCTTCTCCTGCAACCCCTTGCCCGGCCTCTCAAATTCCTCATATTGGAGAGATCATATGATAATTGTCTTTCTCTGATTGACATATTTCACTTAACATAACACCTTCCAGTTCTATCCACGTCTTTGCAAATGGCAAGATTTTATTTTTTGATGGCTACATAGTATTCCATTATACATATATACCATATCATCTTTATCCATTCATCTGTTGATGGACATCTAGGTTCCTTCCATAGTTAGACTATTGTGGACATTGCTGCTATAAACATTTGGGTGCACGTGCCCCTTCAGATCACTACATTGTATCTTTAGGGTAAATACCCAGTAGTGCAATTGCTGGGTTATAGGGTAGCTCTATTTTCAACTTTTTGAGGAACCTCCATGCTGTTTTCCAGACTGGCTGCACCAGCTTGCCTTCCCATCAAAGTGTAGGAGGGTTCTGCTTTCTCCACATCCTTCCCAACATGTGTGATTTCCTGACTTGTTAATTTTAGCCATTCTGACTGGTGTGAGGTGGTGTCTCATTGTGGTTTTGACTTATATTTCCCTGATGCCAAGTGATGTGGAGCACTTTTTCATGTGTCTGTTGGTCATCTGGATGTCTTCTTTGCAGAAATGTCTGTTCATGTCCTCTGCCCATTTCTTGACTGGATTATTTGTTCTTTGTGAGTTGAGTTTGATAAGTTCTTTATAGATTTTGGATACTAGCCCTTTATTTGATATGTCATTTGCAAATATCTTCTCCCATTCTGTCAGTTGTTTTTTGGTTTTGATGACTGTTTCCTTTGCTGTGCAAAAGCTTTCTTTCTTGATGAAGTCCCAATAGTTTATTTTTGCCCTTGCTTCTCTTGCTTTTGGTGATGTTTCTAGGAAGAAGTTGCTGTGGCTGAGGCTGAAGAGATTGCTGCCTGTGTTCTCCTCTAGGATTTTGATGAATTCCTGTCTCACATTGAGGTCTTTCAACCATTTTGAGTCTGTTTTTGTGTGTGGTGTAAGGAAATGGTCCAGTTTCATTCTTCAGCATGTGGCTTTCCAGTTTTCCCAACACCATTTATTGAAGAGGCTGTCTTTTTTCCATTGGACATTCTTTCCTGCTTTGTCGAAGATTAGTTGACCATAGAGTTGAGGGTCCATTTCTGGGCTCTCTATTCTGCTCATTGATCTATGTGTCTGTTTTTGATCCAGTACCATACTGTCTTGATGATTATAGTTGTTATAATAGAGCTTGAAGTCTGGAATTGTGATGCCGCCAGCTTTGGTTTCCTTTTTCAACATTCCTCTGGCTATTTGGGGTCTTTTCTTGTTCTACATAAATTTTAGGATTGTTTGTTCCATTTCTTTGAAAAAAGTTCATGATATTTTGATGGAGATTGCATTAAATGTGTAGATTGCTCTAGGAAGCATAGACATTTTCATAATATTTGTTTTTCCAATCCATGAGCATGGAATATTTTTCCATATTTTTGTATCTTCCTCAATTTCTTTTATGAGTACTTTATAGTTTTCTGAATAGAGATTCTTTGCCTCTTTCATTAGGCTTATTCCTAGGTATCTTATGATTTGGGTGCAATTTTAAATGGGATTGACTCCTTAATTTCTCTTTCTTCTGTCTCGTTGTTGGTGTATAGAAATGCAACTGATTTCTGTGCATTGATTTTATATCCTGACACTTTACTGAATTCCTGTATGAGTTTTAGAAGTTTTGGAGTGGAGTCTTTTGGGTTTTCCACATAAAGTATCACATCATCTGCAAAGAATGAGAGTTTGACTTCTTTGCTGATTTGGATGCCTTTTATTTTGTTTTCTGATTGCTGAGGCTAGGACTTCTAGTATTATGTTGAATAGCAGTGGTGATAGTGGACATCCCTGCCGTGTTCCTGACCTTAGGGGAAAAGCTCTCAGTTTTTCCTCATTGAGGATGATGTTTGCTGTGGGTTTTTCACAGATAGTTTTTATGATACTGAGGTATGTACCCTCTATCCCTACACCGTGAAGAGTTTTGATCAGGAAAGGATCCTGTACTTTGTCAAATGCTTTTTCAGCATCTACTGAGAGTATCATATGGTTCTTGTTCTTTCTTTTATTAATGTATTGTATCACATTGATTGATTTGTGGATCTTGAACCAACCTTGCAGCCTAGGAATAAATCCTACTTGGTCATGATGAATAATCCTTCTAATGTACTGTTGGATCCTATTGGCTAGTAGTTTGGTGAGAATTTTTTCATCTGTGTTCATCAGGGATATTGGTCTATAATTCTCCTTTTTGATGGGGTCTTTTTCTGGTTTTGGGATCAAGGTAATGCTGGCCTCATAAAAAGAGTTTGGAAGCTTTCCTGCCATTTCTGCTTTTTGGAACAATTTCAGGAGAATAGGTATTAATTCTTCTTTAAATGTTTGGTAGAATTCCCCTGGGAAGCTGTCTGGCCCAGGGCTCTTGTTTGTTGGGAGATTTTTGATGACTGCTTTAATCTCCTTACTGGTTATGGGTTTTTCAGGTTTTCTATTTCTTCTTGGTTCAGTTTTGGTAGTTTATATGTCTCTAGGAGTGCATCCATTTCTTCCAAATTGTCAAATTTGCTGGTGTATAATTGCTCATAATATGTTCTTATATTTGTTTTTATTTCTTTGATTTTGGTTGTGATCTCTCCTCTTTCATTCATGATTTTGTTAATTTGGGTCCTTTTTTCTCTTCCTTTTCTTTTCTTTCTTTCTTTCTTTTTTTTTTTTTTTTTGATGCATCTGGTATATCCTTGTTAATTCTTTCAAAGAACCAGCTCCTAGTTTCATTGATTTGTTCTACTGTTGTTCTACTGTTCTTTTGGTTTATATTTCATTGATTTCTACTATGATCTTTATTATTTCTCATCTCCTGCTGGGTTTAGGCTTTACTTGCTGTTCTTCTCCCACCCCTTTAGGTGTATGGTTAGGTTGTGAACTTGAGACCTCTCTTGTTTCTTGAGAAAGACTTGTATTGCTATATACTTTCCGCTCAGGAATGCTTTTGCTGTGTCCCAAAGATTTTGAACAGTTATGTTTTCATTTGCATTTGTTTCCATGATTTTTTTTTTCAATTCTTCTTTAATTTCTTTGTTGATCCATTCATTCCTTAGTAGGATGCTCTTTAGCCTCCATGTATTTGAGTTCTTTCCAACTTTCGTCTTGTGATTGAGTTCTAGTTTCAAAACATTGTGGTCTGAAAATATTCAGGGAATAATCCCAGTCTTTTGGTACTGGTTGAGACCTGATTCGTGACCCAGGATGTGATCTATTCTGGAGAATGTTACATGTGCACTAGAGAAGAATGTGTATTCTGTTGCTTTGGGATGGAATGTTCTGAATATAACTTGATGTCCATCTGGTCCAGTGTGTCATTTAAAGCCTTTATTTCCTTGTTGATCTTTTGCTTAGATGATCTGTTCATTTCACTGAGGGGGGTGTTAAGGTCCCCTAATATTATTGTATTATTGTCCTTGTGTTTCTTTGATTTTGTTATTAAGTGGTTCATATAATTGGCTGTTCCCATTTTAGGGGCATAGATGTTTAAAATTGTTAGATCTTCTTCTTGGACAGACCCTTTAAGTATGATATAGTGTCCTTTCTCATCTCTTCTTATAGTCTTTGGCTTATTATTTCTGTTGTAAGAATTGCCACCCAAGCTTTCTTTTGATGTCCATTAGCATGATAAATTGTATTCCACCTCCTCACTTTCAATCTGGAGATTTCTTTCAGTCTAAAATGAATTTCTTATGGACAGCATATATATATATATAATATATATATAAATATATTATATATATATTATATATATAATATATATATATATATATTAATCTATTCTAATACCTTGTGTCTTTTGATTGGGACATTTAGCCCATTTATATTCAGGGTAACTATTGAAAGGTATGAATTTAGTGTCATTGTATTGCCTTTAAGGTAATTACTGTATATTGTCTCTCTCTCTCTCTCTCTCTCTCTCTCTCTCTTTTTTTTTTTTTCCCCCTGGTCTGTTATTCTTAGGCTCTCTCTTTGCTCAGAGGACCCCTTTCAGTATTTCCTGTATGGCTGGTGTGGTGTTTGCAAATTCTTTTAGTTTTTGCTTGTTCTGGAAGCTTTTTATCTCCTTCTATTTTCAATGACAGTCTAGCTGGATATAGTATTCTTGGCTGCATATTTTTCTCTTTTAGTACTCTGAATATATCATGTCAGTCCTTTCTGGCCTGCCAGGTCTCTGTGGATAGGTCTCTGTGGATAGGTCTGCTGCCAATCTAATATTTCTACTGTTGTATATTACAGACCTCTCGTCCCAAGTTGCTTTCAGTATTTTCTCTTTGTCATTGAGACTTGTAAGTTTTACTATTAGATGATGGAGTGTGTGGACCTATTTTTATTGATTTTGAGGGGGGTTCTCTGTGCCTCCTGGGTTTTGAAGCTTGTTCCCTTTGCCAAATTAGGGAAATTCTCTGGTATAATTTGCTCCATTATATCTTCTTCCCCCGCTTCTTCTTCTTCTGGGATCCCAATTATTCTAATATTGTTTCATCTTATGGTATCACTTATCTCTTGAATTCTCCCCTCATGTCCAGTAGTTGTTTTTCTCTCTTTTTCTCAGCTTCTTTATTCTCCATCATTTGGTCTTCTATGTCACCAATTTTCTCTTTTGCCTTGTTTATCCTAGCAGTTAAGAGCCTCCATTTTTGAGTGCACCTCATTAACAGATTTTTTTTGTTTTTAACTTGGTAAGATTTTAGTTCTTTTATTTCTCTAGAAAGGGATTTTATTTCTCCAGAAAGGGATTCTCTAATATCTTCCATGCTTTTTTCGAGCCCAGCTAGCACCTTGAAAATCATTATTCCAAACTCTAATTCTGACATATTACTAATGTCCATATTGATTAGGTTGGCACTGCCTCTTGTTCTTTTTTTCGTGTTGAGTTTTGTGCCTTGTCATTTTATCCAGATAAGAATAGATGAATGGGAGAACAAAATACTAAAAGGGTAGCAACAACCCCAGAAATATATACATTAACCAAATCAGAATAGACCAAAAACCAGAGGAGAAGAAAGCGTGGGGGGGAGAAAAAAATATATACCTATTTAGACTGGTGAATAGAACAGAGCCACACACTTAATTATGGGTGTATTTTGGGCAGTTAGAAGAAACTACTTCCCAAAATTTTAAAGAAAGAAAAACTTTATATATATATTTGTATAATATGTATATATATATTTATAATATATATAATATATAATATATATATAATATGATATATACATATTTATAATATGTGTATATATATATATACGCAAAAATAAGGGGAAGCATGATGAAGGGTTGGAGTATGACTGTAAAGTTGAAAATTAAAAAAGATTTTAAAAAAGGAATTGATCAGATAAGTTGGTTGAAAAAGGAAAAGAAAAAAAAAGAGGAAAGAATGTGGTCAGGCTGGAGACTGGACAAAGCCATGTGCTAGATTTAGGGTATATTTTCATCTATTAGAAGAAATTGTATCCCAAAATTTTAAAGAAAACAAAAACTATATGTATAGAAAAAATAAGTTTAAATACAATGAAGGGATAAAATATAACTATAACAATGAAAATTGAGAAAAAATTTTAAAAAGGTATTGATAAGATAAAATAGTTAAAAGCCGTTAAGGTAGGAAAGAGGAATAATTTTTAAAAATGGTATAAGAAAAAAATAAAAAATAAATAAATTTGAAAGACTAATGGATCATGGGGAAAAAGCCATGAATTCTGTGTTGCTTTCCCCTAGCTCTAGAGTTCCACAGTTCTCATTGATCAATGAACTTGGTCTTAGCTGATATTCTTGCCGGTCTTTTGGGGGAGGGGTCTGTTGCAGTTATTCTCAAATGTCTTTGCCTGAGGCAGAATTGCACTGCCCTTGCCAGGGGCCAGGCTAAGTAATCTGCTTGGGTTAACTCTCCCGAGCTTTTATTCTCTGAACGCTTTCCATACAGCTTTAGAGAATGGGAATGAAGATGGCAGCTTCCCAATATCCCACCTGGAGGAGCTGAGAGCTCAGGGCCCCACTCCTCAGTGAGCCCTCAGAGAAAAGTGGTCAGTCCTTCCTGTCTCTCTCGTCTGCAGCTGTTCTCCAAGCTCACCTGGCCTGTGACCCAGCATTCCTATTTCTGGCACACAGCCCCATTTGGAGTCTCCAAACCCAGCAGATTCCCGCTGGGCACTCCCACTTCACTCTTCCTGGAGGAGGTAAGGGTTAGTCTCCTCAGATCTGCCACTTGTGGTGTCCCTGCTTGAAAAACAGTGGTCTGACTTTGTCACAGGTCATGGTTTAAGGTAACCTCGAGTTTTGAGCCCCTTTCTTGTCTCTGTCTCTGCAGCTGGCTTCCCTGCTCTAATACCTGGGAGCTCTGGCACATTTAGACACCCCTGGTCTTTCTGTGACCCCATGGGTCTTGAGACCACACTTCCCTGTGAGGGCTCCACTCCCCGCTTAGTCTCTGGAGTGATGTCCCTCAGTGGAGCAGGCTTCTAAAAGTTCTGATTTTGTTCTCTACTGCTCTCTAACTTGCTGGGAACCAGCCCATCCCCTGTGGTCTATCTTCCCGTCGCTTTAGATTCACTTCTCCACATGTTCTATCTTCTAGAAAGTGGTCGATTTTCTGTTCCTAGAATTGCCGCTCTTCTCTTCCATCTCCTGTTGAGTTTGTAGTTCTTCAGAATGGTTTGGTAACTATCTAGCTGAACTCCTGGTACCGATGATATTTCAGTCTCCTACTCCTCCACCATCTTGCTCCTCCTCCCACTGTCATCTCTTTTGAGAAAGGTTCTAGTGATCAGGAATGTGGAAATGGAGCAGTGGCTAAAGGGGAAGTGGAATTGTAGGGTAAGGAGTGTTAAGTATAGGTAGAGTCAACGTTAAGGAGTGTTATATGTGAGAACAGATTTTATGTTCAGGAGACAGAGAGCAGTTGCAAGAGCAAAGGCTTTAAGTTGGCAAGAGGGATATATCTAGGGCCCAGGGATGGGGTCAGCCTTAGGAGCAGGGGAGTTCTACTATAATTGAAGGGGAGGCAGAATATGTAAGAACAGATGCCAATAAGCTAGAGATTTAGGGATGGTGATATGAGGTTGTTCTTGATTTCATCTTTTGTTCTTATGAAATAAGAGGTAAAGTTACCAGCTGTGAATGAGGAGGAAGGAATATTGGAGCTTTAAGTGGAGAGAAGAGGGTATGAAACTTTCAGATGCTGCGTGAGATGGTAAATTTGCTGGAGGAATTTCAGCGCACCACCTACAGTACTGAGAACCCTCTGGATATCTGGGTCAGTACCATCTACCTGGTGATCTCCAGACGCATTTACGTGGGTACAGAATCTAAGAAGGGAGTCACTTGGGTTAAACTGAGTTCGGAGTAAAGCATGGAGAGAAGGAAGGCGGGAGAGACATGGCTGGTAAACAGGTTTGCAAGGGAGAATGGTCTGGACAGTGTACTCTAAACAGAATGAGGTTGGAAATGTGGACACAGAGACATGGTTGACAGCAACAGAGTGGCAGGGCCAGTGGGGTTGGAGAATTGTTAATGCATTTACACTAGAGTGATGAGCAGAAGGATAGGGGCTGATGGTCAGGAATAGGTGACTGAAACAGAAATTTCATCATTGGTTCAGTTATTGGTGATTATATATGGTTTCAAGGGTGTGTGTCCAAGATGAGAGGAGAAAACAGTTTGGGTTTAGGGAGTCAAGAAACTGAGAAGCCATGGTTATGGGGAGACCATTCCCATGGACGCTGGGGTCCTCCCACATGAAGACAGTGGGGTGGTGTGAAGGCATCAGTGAATGGCAAGAAGTGGGGAGTTGGCAGATGACACCAGGTGATATGCTTCAGAAGACCTGGAGGTTTTCAGTGAAGAAGGCGAGGACAGGGTTTGAAGTGGCAGTGGGGATCCAGCAGAGCAGCCACTCACTTCCAGACCCTAGGCAGTGAAAAATTTGCCGCTACTACTGGAAAGGTCTATACTAAGTGCCCAGCGGGACTTATGAGGTTCCATTAGAATAAGAAGGTGGAGGAACTATCGAGCACTGAGCCGTGACTATGGGATTGAAGTGAGTTTGCTTTTGATATTCTCTCAGTGGCACAGGGTCAGGAGATGGGTTTGAAGATCAGGGAGGGACACTGAGTAGCAAAGAGGGAGCATAGACTAGTGTGGTTTCTCCATCACTTGCATCTTCTGCCAAACATTTTGCCCATTTTTCTTTTCTAATTACCTTGGCCTTTAAGACTGGTGGGTCATCCTTTTGAACATCATTCATTGATTTAAACGTTTCATTCATTTATTTAAACGTTCACTAAGAGTGGGGCTGTGCTGGGGACACAGAGATGGTCATACCTAGATCCTGCCCAACCCTGTGGGCCCCTGATACTGTGTGCAGATTCACAACTGGGCTGGCATCCATCAGGAGGTACAAGTACTATGTTCCCATTCAAGGTTAAAATAATGAAATTAGCAAATTATTGAACTCAAAAAGTTTAGAGGTTAATTCAAGGTTATCATTATAATGTTACTCCGTACCAGGATGCATTCTTTCTTTTTTTTTTTTTAAGATTTTATTTATTTATTTGACAGAGATCACAAGTAGGCAGAGAGGCAGGCAGAGAGGGAGAGAGGGAAGCAGGCTCCCCGCCGAGCAGAGAGCCCGATGCGCGGCTTGATCCCAGGACCCTGGGATCATGACTGGAGCCGAAGGCAGAGGCTTAACACACTGAGCCACCCAGGTGCCCCCCAGGATGCATTCTTGAATGGGAGATAAAGGGGTGATGTTAGGGCCAGTGCTATGGGCTGTGTGGGAATGCCCCCACAGCATTATCTTAACCCTGGAAGGCAGTAATAGCCTGGGAAAAACTGCTAAGGTTTAGATCCCAGATCCACTTCTTTTTTTTTTTTTTTTAAGATTTTTATTTATTTATTTGACAGATCACAAGTAGGCAGAGAGGCAGGCAGAGAGAGAGAGAGGAGGAAGCAGGCTCCCCACTGAGCAGAGAGCCCGATGCAGGGCTCGATCCCAGGACCCTGGGATCATGACCTGAGCCGAAGGCAGAGGCTTTAACCCACTGAGCCACCCAGGCCCCCCCAGATCCACTTCTTATTAACCATTTGACCTGGGGTAAATTGCTTATGCTTAACCTCTACATCCTCATCCTAAAATGGAAATAATAACACTCTTAATGATAGGATTGTCATGAGGATTAACTGAGGTATGATGTTTGTAAAATTCTTAGCATGGGGCTAGTTCAGTAACATAGGAAGTTCTCAGTACATTCTAGGTCTAATTATTGTTCCTAACATGCTACAGTCTATATTCTGGGCCAAGTGTATTGCCATGGGGAAAGATGTTGAAAACCACTGGTCTGATGGCATGGGCGGTGCACAATAGGTGACTATAATGCACACAGCCAAGCAGAGGCACAGTGCTCAGAGCCAAGTGCTGTTGAAGGAGGGATGAGTGGACTGCCAGAAATTGTGGTTCTCACACTCTTGCTGACTTTTCTAGTCATGGTTGGAAAGAGCCAGTTTCCTGTGGATGGATTTGAATGACAATTAAAAATAAGAGTTGCAAATAAAATAAAATAAAATAACCATTAAAAAAAAAAGAGCCAGTTTAACCTCACGGGCTTGAGGAGACAAGGGCACTGTAAGAACAGGACTGACATCAAGAGGTGGTTGTGAGTACTCAATGAGTTAATGTTTGTAAAGCAAGTAGCCAGTCCTGGGCACGGAGTATATGCGAGTTGCTGTTGTTTTTCTCTTCTGTCCTTTATAGGCTTCTAGAATCCTTGTGTTACCAGATCCTTGTGATACCACATGGACTTGTAAAACCAAGTGACATCCCCATTTAAATCATCATCCTCATAGTAAAGCATTTAGAATTGACTCTGTCCTGGAATTAGGAAGCAAATACTCACACCACAATAGGATTCTCTGCTTTAATAAATAACGGATTCGTTGCAGGGGTTCTTAACCTCTGGTTTATGGACCAGTCGCCTGAAAATTTATGCAAATACTTGTGAACACAAACATTTGTATATTTTTCTAGGGTGATGGTCTGTAGCTTTCATTAGATTTCCTGAGAGATCTTTGTCCCCAAAATAGATTAGGGAGCATTGAGCTCTCCCAATTAACATGAATTTCATTTGCAAAAAAAAAAATCAATTTAAATACATTTGCTGTAAGTCCAACTCTTGGGCAAGTGAAGAGATACTCAGTTGGGTAGGTCTCACCCACTATGGGCCTGACTCTGCTCTGTGGTCGATATTGTAGGTAATGAAACAATGCATGAAATATAGTTTCTGCTCTCAGAGATGGTATCAGACAGCATCCTGGTAGGAAACAGATGGCACCTTCAAATTAGGTAGTTGGAAGCAAGGTTAATAAAGAGATTATTTACAGAAGCCTGAGCAGGGTGTTGTGAGTGGCAAGAGATAGTGTGGCACCCTAGTCTAGATATGGTGGGTAGGAATGGTGAACACCCCCAGGCCTGAAGGGGAGGGACTCATTAGGGAACCTGAAGACAGAGCTGGTCAGGGAAGGTCTCCTGACCAGAGCCATGACCTTCCTTTTAGTGGAGGGACACAGCCATGTTGCTATGACCTCAAGAGGGGAGGCTGGAGCAGTAAATACCTCAACCTCTACCCCTCTTTCCTTCAATCCCTGCAGTAGTCCCCACTACTGATTCCCAAAGCAAGAGGGCAGGCCAGGGAGCTAAACAAGGGGGCCCATGTGACCCTGGGGCACAGACCTGGGTAGAAAAGAGAAGGTTCACCAAGAGGAGCACATGGAAGATGCCTTGCTCTGTGACCCGAGGAAGGGGATTGATCTGAGGGGATCGTGTGACAGTAACACACGAGGTCATCAGAAGTGCAGACATGATGAATAATTAAATCTCAGCAGGAAGAGTAGATAGTGTTTCCACAGTGAGGAGGTTTGAGCGCATGAAGTCATCACATTTTAGGATATGTAAACTCCAGTATATTTGAAGACTTATAGTCCTGGAAACTGAGTGGCCGTCTCTGTTTCTCCTGACAGTGGCAAAGAGCTGACCCCAATTTGGGTGTTTAGTAAGTGTTAAATTAAATTGATTCCTACCACTTTAAAAAAAACAATCAAAACAAACCTTTTATTTTGAACTAGTTATAGGCTCATAAAAAAATATAAAAAGAGCACAGGGAGACTCTATGTACTCCTCCTCTGCCCTCCCCCATGGTAACATCTTGTTTGAGTATAGTACCTTATCAAGAGCATATTCCCACCACCTCTTAGAATGTAACTTGTGCCATTGTCATTGTGTGGGGGACACATGGGGTGAGGTGGTTTATTCAAAGGCACCCACCTTGCAGACCAAAGGCCTATAAACACCTCTCCTTGCCACTCCCTTGGCAGCCCAGTGGCATTCTTGGGAGAAGTAGTTTTCAACCCCTTGGCAAGCTGCGTGCCCTTGGTTAATTGTCTTCACCTCTCTGATCCCTGGTTCCCTCAGGAAAAGAATATCTACCTCAGGAGGCTGTCATAAGAATAAAGACAGACAAAGCTTGCAGAATGTATGACCCATTCTAGGGTACTACTTGTACAGTAGCCACCATTGTCCACCTATCTGCAGAAGAACTACTAGCAAAGATTCTGGGGTCAGTGGACCTGAGTTCAAACCCAGGTTTTTGTTTTGTTTTTTTTTTGCAAATTAGCTGTGCTATCTTGGCATGCTTAGTTACTCTTTCTTAATCGTAGTTTTCCCATTCTTTTAGTAAAGATTATACCCCTTGGGGAAGTGGTAAAGAGTCAAGAAGACGAAGCATGTATGGTATCTGGTGCACAGTAAGTGTCCAGTAATTAATGGTCTCATTGTTGGATGGTAGGTGGGGACAGTAGCTTCCATCTCTATCTTCAGCATCTAGCAGGCATTGGCTCAGACAGGTGCTCAGCAGGCTGTTGACAAGTGAGGGGTGGGTGTATGAGTGACTGGATCTTGAGGGGTTTGGTCTCCGTGAACCCCTAATCAGCCACCACATCTGCTGGGCCTGGTGTGTTGAAACTTGGTGCCATTCCAAGGCCTCTCTCTTGGAGCCCCATTCATCAATCCTGACTCCCGCACGCCAGCAAAGCGAGTGATGCATCACCCGGCCCCTTATCATGCGTAGGAAGCCCACTCTCCTGGCCCCCCTCTCATGTAAATGCAACCAGGGCCCCATTCATCAAGGGGACACCAAGTCCTCCTGGTAAACCGAATTGCCTAATGTACAGGGAGCACGAGTTCCCTCTGCAGCATACTGAGCAGCCTAAGCGAGGGGCCCAGTGGGACGCATGCCAGGTTGGGCTGCTGACATTCAGGAGATAAAACTGTGCAGCGTGATGTGATCGTCTCTGACACAGGTTTCCAGAAGAGGGTGAGGAGAAGAAAGTGGAGAAGAACAGGCAGCCAGCTCCCACCCACCCCTTACAGTATGCACTTGGAAATGCCACGCAACCTGTGGGAGCCTCAGCTTCTATCTCTGCCCATAGGAGGGCCAAGACCAGACTCTCAGCATAGTGGCAGAAAGCCCATTGGGTGGGCCCTCTGCAGTCACACTCTAATATAGTGGCTTCTAGGGGTTCCAGGTAGTGAGCACCCCACTGGGTTTTTTTTAAGTGAGACATTGAGGGAAGTTTTGTTGATGTTTGGAGTAGGTATTAAATGTACAGTCCATGAAGCACCCACCAAAGCCTTGCCAGGAATCAGAGGTCATGCTCTCAAGGAAGGTTGCCTGGGGTATAATGAAGGAACATGTGTCATTTTCCTCATTAATTCTTTCAATCAACATTCATGGCTAAAAACTATATGCCACGCCAGGGGGAAAGACATGAGTAAAATAGCTCACTTTCTTCCAATGGCAAAGAAAACATGAAACAAGAGTGTGTCAGCGGGATGAGTGCTATGATAGAGAGAAGCACAAGAACTAGGTGGGATGGGGGATGGACCCAGCCTGCTGGGTCCTTGATTCCAGGAAGCAGAAGCGGGTGATGCTTTTCTGTGCGTAATGCAGATTTTATATTTTGTCTCTTTGTTTCAAGAAATTTTGACCTTCGTGGTTTTGTAGCCTCATTCAAAGCAATATTTGGATCATGGATTAAATGGGGTTCAGCGCTGACAGTCATTTTCCACCATGGTTCCCCATTCCAGAGCTCTTCATTTTGCTACTCTTTGATTTGATGGACTGAGTTCATTCCCGTGAATGTACTTGGATACCGTCACCACCAGGAATAGCACATCTGGGCGTGTTTCCTTAACCTTTATACAATGAAGGTAATCTTGCCCTTGCCCCTGCCCCCAAGGATGGACACTGTGGCTGCTGTTCTGGTGTTGGCTCACAACACTCTATCTTTGACAACTTGGTAGATCTGTGACTGGCAGATAGTGTCCCAAATGAGAAGTCTGAGGGCAATCTGACTGTATTTTCTTCGGCAGCAAACCCATTTGTGATTTTTGCTTGTGTACTTGACCATATTTTGTCCTTTCAAATCCAAATTTTTGCAGCTTACTAAAAGTGAGTTTCCTCAAGGTTTTTGTTGTTGTTGTTGTTGTTGGTTGTTTTTTTGTTTGTTTTTTGATGCAGTGATCCTTTTAGGTCATTTTTTAAAAATATTTATTTTTATTTTTTTATAAACATATAATGTATTACTAGCTCCAGGGGTACAGGTCTGTGAATTGCCAGGTTTACACACTTCACAGCACTCACCATAGCACATACTCTCCCCAATGTCCATAACCCCACCACCCTCTCCCTACCCACCTCCCCCCTGCCACCCTCAGTTTGTTTTGTGACATTAAGAGTCTCTTATGGTTTTTCTCCTTCCCAATCCCATCTTGTTTCATTTATTCTGTTCCTACCCACCAAGTCCCCCACATTGCATCTCCACTTCCTCATATCAGGGAGATCATATGATAGTTGTCTTTCTCCGATTGACTTATGGTCATATATATTTTTTTAAACTCAGAAAATTTCTTCTCTTGTATCTATTTGTTGCATCTACAGGGTATAGTTGGGGCTGGTATTTTCTTCTGGAATACAAGTTATGTGTGTGTTTGATGATTGGAGTTGTCTGCATTTATCATTTTCTTTATTGTGACATTGACATTTTTGTCCTTTTGTTCTGTATCCTAACAGAAGTTATCACATTTGTGTTTCACGTCCAGAGCTTCTGTAGCCCCTTGGAGGGAATAGGCAGGCCTGGCTCCTTTGGAGAGTTCTTAGCCTGACATTTCTTCCAGTGTCATCTCTGATTCTGCTTCTGCCTGTAGATGGTGGAGATGTGAGATGAGGTGAGATGCACAGGTCATGGCCTGGGTGGTGACAGGTCATGTGGCCTGCTGAGGGTGGGGAGTCAGTCAAGGCTTTTGTGCAAGGCATGGCTCAGGCAGTCCTGTGTTTTGGGAAGCTCACTCTGGCATTTATGTTGAGGAGGGTAGACTGGACGAAAAGAGACAAGGGTAGGAACACAAACACAGAGAGGGGCCTAAAATTGCCCTATGGTTGACTAGGGTCTTGTCTGAACTGGATGGTGATGGGGAATTAATGTAGACACAGGCAGTGATGTTAAAAACATTGAAGACTAAATAGATCATTGCAGCTATACTTGTGTGTGATTTAAAAGCAGGTGATACAACACCCCCAAAGTAATAAGCCTCTCTCAGTGATGAATTAGGATTCAGTCTGGCAATTACATTAAGGTTTCTGATAGATAGCTCACATGGAGAGCTGCAATTATGATACATATCGCTATTCTGCATGGCGGGCTCCCATAACTCATCATGTTGGCTGAAGTTTAAGAGGAGGCAAGAATGTAAAAGACTCCTCACTTTAGGAGAAATGCCTTCCTCTGATTTCTATGATTTTTAGCGACAGCACTTAAATAATTGATTCTTTTTTCTATGTTTGAAGGTGAATAACAAATAGACCCATATGCACCTGCTTATTTTTTCAAGCTAATACAGGTAACCTCACTTAGAATGCATAAATCTTCTAAAAATACTCTGCAAACCAACTTTATCTCCCCATACAGAAGAAGAAGAGAAAATAATTCTCCTGTGCTATGAAATGTAGAGGAGGGAAAGTGTGGGGTGGGACAAAATGCCTGGGCTGTGGGCTTTGGGGGGGCCCATTTTCTGGTTCCTGTTTTATCACTCTCTGGGTGCAGAAAGTTATTTACCGTGTCTGCAACTCAGTGTCCTGGCTGAAGTTGAGCACAGTAGGATGTCATAAGGATGAAACCAGATGACCTGTGAAAGTGTAGCGCAAAGTAGGTGCTCCAGAGAAGTGAGTTCTTTTTCAACATTTTTATATGTCTTAAAGTTGAAAAACATCATTAATAGCAAAGCCCATCTAAAACAATTCTTATAAAAGCAATACAACTAATATCCACAGTTAGAGGACAGTTGCTCCCTTGTAATTTTGTGTGTGTCCTTGTGGGAGATGGCAAAGCCGACCCCTTAGTCCACCCCAGCGATATTCCATACAGAAGATATTGAAACGTGTTCTTTGGAAAGGGATATATTTTTGCCCTTATTTTAAAGGGTTTATAAATGTCAAGATGCAGTGTGTTCTTAAAATGTTTGCTTAGTGGGGCAGGATATATCTGCTGACTTTGAAATCACGCAGAGGCCTGATTCTTCAGTGGAATCAGAGACAAAGTCCTGATCCATGCCTAGGCTACTTCCATCTATAGCCAAAGTGTCTCAGACAGACCTGGGGGCAGCTGACATTTGGTAGGTCAGTAACAAGGACTGGGTGGAAGTATGCCTGAGAAGGGCCCAGGTCACTCCCACACCATCTGAAGGCTGACGCTTGGAGTATGGCCAGGGTGGGGCAGCCAGGAGTCTGCCTTTATCAAAAGGTTTGAGACCATGCACACATAATGTTGTTGGGAGGCCAGCCTTATCACACAGTACTAAAAAAGCTTGGGATATGGGAATACAAGTGCCCCATGCAGGACTTTCAATGCAGTGAACAAAACCTGGAACATTTCTTTGGAAATGAGAGAATAGGGTCTGTCCTTAAGAATATTTACAGCCCACCGTGGGCACAACAGGACACATCTGACTACAATTTGGACTTTGAGAAGTCAGACCTTTGATGGGATATCCACCCTCCTCCTCTAACTTATGGCACTTGGGTAACTGGTTGCAGGAACAGTGGAATGAGCAACTGACTTGAAATCAAGGCTCTCACCTGGCTTGGAGCCCCATCTTCAAGGGGCTTACGTATGGGGCCTTTAGGATGTAACTTCATTGCCTCTGAATCACAGTTTCTTGCATTAATCAAATAGTGGTAAGCACTGAAGACACCTTTATTTTTCCTTCTTGCTTATATGCTTATCCTCTGAGCTGGGTGTTTCCCTTGGACTTAGAAGTCTTTCCACTGGAGTTGCAGAGTGCTCTGCACCCTGAGTCTATGTCTTGCTCAGATGGCTTTCTGCTATCTGGATGACATCAAACAGGGCAGCTCTTCCCCGTGCAACAGGTCAGACTTAGCCCCACCCCAGCCAACTGGCTTCTTGTGAAGAGCAACCGTGCACAGGGATCATGAGGCCACCCAGTGGTCTGGACATGCTCCTTAAAATAATGTTTCCATAGAAACCTGGCCTCTGCTAAAACTGAGAAAGCTTCAGTTTTTAATCAGGCCTCTTTGGGCAGGGGCAATTCTCACTTGGGCCTCAGCTCAGGAGGGGACAATTTGACACTTGCTGAGCATTTTCTCTACAGATTTCTCCTGGTGCAGCACAGGGGCCACCAGACAACAGATTGTGTGGAGTAGACCATGTGTGCAGGACTGGGCTAGGGCAGGGTGTGGGGAGCAGCTGTCACCTAGCGCCCAAGATGCATGTGCTGTCATTCCACCAATCCATCAGGGGACGTCGTATTCATCAAATACTCCAAAATACATGCAGCAAACCCTTGGGTGATGGCTTATGAAGGATTTCCCAAGTTAGGTTGTAAAGGAGGGTTGAGAAGTACATGTAAGAATAGTTTAGAATGGGGAATATGTGGTATTTCTTGCCCCAGGATGTGTTCACTTTGCAAAGAAAAATGCTTCAAGAAAGGTTAAGAGGGTATTTCCAAGTGGGTGTTCCATATGACAGCACTAGTCCAAGGTGATGCTTTTTAAAAGGATCAGATATATTGGGGATTTACTAGTATCATGCTCATTTTTGGAGTTATACAATGCCTATTTACACATAAAAAACTCTGAGATCTGTGGTTAAAATACCTGTTCAATTTGGTTTCATTCACTGTTTCGCAAACTTGTTGATTATGGAAACTTAAAAAAATATATATTTTATTTATTTATTTGAGATAGAGCACAAGTGGGGGCAGAGGAAGAGGGATAAGCAAACTCCCCACTGAGCAGGAAGCCTGTCTCAGGGCTCGATCCCAGGACCCTGAGATCATGACCTAGGTTGAAGGCGGATGCTTAACCTACTGAGCCACCCCGATGCTTCCTCTGGAACCATTTTGATGTCTGTCATTGCATTCCATTCCTCTTCTGTGGCACACACTAGGGAATTGTGCAGAGTTTCCATCACAATTTTTCTCCATATAATCCTAATGGCCAGCCTCAAAGGTAGGATATGGAGCTGAATGGAGAATGAAGTTGACCCAACGTGTACTTTCTGAAGTGTTTTTGTCTCACATTGTCTAAATATAGACTAGTTTGTCTGGGAGAAATTTGTGAACACCTGAGCTTCTAAAGATGTCGAAGAAAAGCATCTGAATGGGGAGAATGGGAGCAGGTATCACGGGGCCACACAAACAGCCTTATCACACACTGAGAGCAGAACCATAGCAGAGCACATGTGATCATGCATGGAGCAATAACATTTGGCTTTTGGCGAATGGAGGTGTTAATCTGGTGGAACATTTTATGACACTGAGGTCGGAGTCTATATCTCAACCTTTTTTGATAGCTGGGGCCAATAAAAGAATGGGCTATGTTGTATGGGTCTCTTCCTGTCTGGGACTCCTTCATTTTAGGAATGTGGCTTAAACCTAAATCTCTAAAATCTTATAACCCCAAACCAAGTTATAATCTGCTGTTCCCCTTGACAGCACTGGTGAATGCAGACATATGCTTAGGAGATTTAGGTTTCTATCGTGGAGCATTAATATGAGTAAGTCATTATTTATCTTAGACTTAAGAAGATTTGAAGGTTTTAGATCCAGGAAGGTAGAGTGAGGGTCACTGTCATTTTTAATGAGCAATTTCTTTAGAGCTTATGAAAAAGAGAGAGGCTGACTATGCCTGTCAGCCACAGCCTCCTTGAAATGATTTGGCTGTGCAACCGTGCTCTAGTAATTAAAAATATATATCATTTGGAATTGTCAAGCCCCAATAGGATCTTGCTTTCCTCTTGAAAACAAGCATATCTCCCCCTCAATTCTTGTTGCATGTAAGTTGACATTAACGTGGTATTGCAGTAAGAGGACAGGCTCTAGAATTAGGCAGACTTGACTCTACAACTTCGTAGCTATGCCTTAGAGGAATTACTCAAACTTTCTGAACTTCAGGATCACCTGTGTAAAATGGGAACAATAGTATTTATCTTGTGGGGTAAATACAATGGTATTTATCTTGTTGCATGGATTAAGGAAGGTAATAGCACCTTGCGTTGTCAGTGAGATATGTGGCACTCAATACACCGTAGTTATTCTTTTTGCTACTGTTATTATTTGGTCTGTGGTCTTCCCCCCTGGCTTCAACCCAGGTGGAGGCTTGATCACATATGTAGCAAACACCACAGGTTCTAGGGTCAAAGGGACTTGAGCTAGAACCATGACTCTGATTATTAACAGCCTGTGATTTTGGGAAGATCACCTTGCTTCTCTGAGCTTTAGCTTTTTCATCAGTAAAATGGGGTGACTGTAAACTGCCCTGTATATTTGTTGGGAGAATTGGATGGGAGACCTTAAGGGGTCACCTAAGCACAGTCCTTCCAGGGAGCATGTGGTAAAGGAATGACTGTTACTCTTACTCTGAACTTTGAGGAGGGAGAGTTGTGGAGAGTTGAACCCAGAGTAGCTGGGTTTAACTTCGGATATGGATTGTGAAGGTTGGGTGGTAGAAAGTATGGTGGGCCACGAAAGAGATAGCTGAAATCCACTTATAAATGAAATGTCTATAAAAATGTAGGACTATTTGATATTCTGTGGTTATTTTTATCATAATCTTGGCCTTCCACCTCTAAATTATATTGGGGGTTGAAGGCATTTATTCAGCAAATATTCATTGAGAACCAGCCATATGCCAGGATTTGGCCTAGGTACTGGGATACATTGATTTATTCTGAAGAGGGAATCATTGATGAGGGTTAGCTCTGTAATCAGGGGCAAGGAAAAATCCATCTTCCTCCTGTCTCAGTCCCAGTAGGAGTTCAGGAGCCCAGTGATATGAAATTACTTGGACAAGGAGCTGAAGACCTTTACAGATACCAACCTAGGTGAAATTCCATGGTATGTTTGTTCTTTGCCCTGTTTCATTGTATATACTATTTCTCTGCTTGCTTAGAAAGTTCCCACCATCCCCAACCCCCCAACCTGTTCCTCCTATACATCCTCCTAGACAAAGCTTAAGGGTACCTCCTCCATGAAGTCTCTTTGGAGCATAGTCTAAGTTAATTGTCCCTCTTCTGGAACCCGCATTCCCTTTCTGTGCTTCCTTCCCTCTAGTTTAGCACCCACCACTCAGTTCCCTCTGGTTGGAAACATCTTCTTCCTAGACCATAAGCCCTTGATGCAGAGACTCTAACCCAGGGACTGTAATGTGTTGGGGACAATAGTAGTGTGATTTGAATGTATGCGGCTTAGCTTACTTGCAGATCACAGAGAGATGTAATAAGGGTAGCCATTGTTAGGACTGTGCTAGCACTTACACAGAGCTCTGCGGTTTACAGAGCACTGCTTCAGGCTCTCCTCCCTGAATTCTCACCCAGCCACCTGAGGCAGACAATATCAATAGAGCAGGCTCTGCTTTCCTGTCCCCTGTCCTGCAGATGGGGAATCAATAAAGGACTGTGTGTGTGGGCTATGCTGTGTCAGCACTGACATTCAAATCCAGGTCTGTGTGATCCAAATCCTTTTGCTTTCTCTCTTTACTGTAATTTGTTTGTTAATTTTCTTATTTAATAGAAGCCCTAAGGAAAGGAGCATGCACAAACGTATACGTGTGTACACACAAAGGCCAGGGGCCAGTGCAGCCAGCGAGGGGACCTCTAGTAAGGTGTCCACCTGCCAAGAGCTCTCTTTCCCCCAAATTACATACTCTGTTTAATTTGCTGAGATCTGACATTTCTCCATGGAGACAAAAACCTGAGATAATACAATAGGCCTTGGGGTACAAATATTGTATATACCCAAAATGGCAATAGCCAATTTTTCCTGAGACCCATGTGCTTGAAGGGAGGACAGAGTAACTTGTAACAAGGGACAGGCACAAGTAGGAAAGGAAACAAGCTTTGCTGCCCACACAGTGCTGCCAGCCATGGGACCTTTATTGTGTTAGACCACCTGTCTCGCCCTGTCCAGGGAGGTGGGGACCTCATGCAGCCACCAGTCTAGTGCTCAGGGAGGAGAATCCTTCCTGGGTCAGAGTCACCTGAGGTAGTTGCACCTTCCAGATGCCCTGAGGCACCATGGCTGGAGATGTACCACCTGAGTGAAGCAAGGCGGACATAGGAACCTCAGTTTGAACATCAAACCTCAAGGACAGATTCACCAAATGAGGCATTATCAGACATGTCAACAGCTATCCTGCAGCCTGGCGGGCCCTGGAAACACATGGACGCTTGCTCTGAATGGCTTTCTTTATGAGCCATTGAGTAACCTTGTATTATCCTCTACTCTCACTAAGGTCAGTATGACCATCTGAGGTCCCTCTCTGCTCCTGGTTCAGCCCAGCCTTATAGAAAAAGTAGAGAAGGTGTGCCTGGGTGGCTCAGGTGGTTAAGTGTCTGCTTTTGGCTCAGGTCATGATCTCAAGGTCCTGGGACTGAGTCCTACATTGGGCTCCCTGCTCGGTAGGGATTCTCCTTCTCCCTCTCTCTCTCCCCTACCTCCTGCTTATGCTATCTCTCTCTCTTAAATGAATAAATAAAATCTTAAAAAGTAGAGGAATGTGAAAAATTAGAAGTCATAGATGTACCTTTTTCTGGTCCTGAATTACTTTGTTGTGATGGTCCAAATCAAAGTTCGTTTTAAGAGGCCACATTGGCATTTTCTCATGTCCTCTCTCTTAGAAAGGCAGATGGTATAGTGGAAAGGGAGCTATATGTAAAACAGAAAAGACATGGGTCCAATTCCAGCTCCATCATTTACTATTAGTATGATATTGGGCAAGTCAACGATGTTTCTGCACTTAGGTTTTCTCTTTGTAGAATGTGAATAATCATATTTATCTGGCAGGGTGGTTGCTAAGGATTAAGGACAACATCATGGGCCTGCCATGTAGTAGGTGCTCAGTATTTAACAAAAAGGCAGAGGAACATGTCACAATAGAAAATTCTCATGTTATAGGAAACCACGGCTTGGGGTTCATCTCAGCTCAGTCCTGACCACCCTACAACTCAGGCAAGCTATCGAACATATCTCAGAATCTCCGAGGGGAGGTTTGGATTTTTTTTCTTCCCACAAAGGTGGAAGAATAACATTTGCCCTTCCTTTCTCCGGAGGTTTTTATAAAGTCTAGGTGACTTTTGATGATGGCTGGCTTTCTGCCTCTGCACTGAGAATGGCTGTCTCTGACCTGATGGGCGGGGGGCAAGAGGATGAGGGATAGGGATGAAGAAGACATGGGCATGCCTCTGCTTTCTGCCTGTCTGTGGGCCACCCACCTGGGTCAGGGGGTTCACTGCACACTGGAATCACCTGGGGAGTGTTAACAGGTCTTGTGCTGGGGTCTCAATCCCTCCCAGAGGTGCTGATGGGATTGGTCAGGGGGTGCAGTGTGGGTATCTGGATTTTTCAGAACCCCCCAGGTGATTGTAATGTGTGACCAGGACTGAAAACCCCTGCTCTCTGGGGAAAGCAGATCTTCAGAAATCTAAGTGGCAGCCCATGTTTAACTGGCTCTGACTATCAGCACATATTGAGTGTCTGCTTTTAAGGCGAGTTCATTACTCTCTGTAATAGCAACCACTCACATTCTCACTGGATTGGATCGAATTGGACATATTCTTGGCTCATGTTTTAGTCCATGGAACCACACTGTCCTCCTTCACCCAGTGAATTGTCCCTCATGATCATGGTTCTAGCATGACTGGTCTGGCCACTGGCCACTTCCTTACTTCAGCACTAGATCTGAAAGCTAGTAGAGAGCTAGGTCATTCCCTCATCTCTGCCTGGGAACAGACTGACATTTAGTTAGTGCTTACAAAGGTTTTTAAACCTTTTGGTGTGTCAAAATCACCCAGAGGGCTTGCTAAAACAGGTTCCTAGTGAGTTTCCATCCCAGGGCTTTTGATTCAGTGGGTTTGAGATCAGGTCAAGAATTTGCATTTCTAACAAGTTCCTACTGATGCTGATGCCCATGCTGCTGGTCCAGGGACCACACTTTGAGAACCCCTAGTCTAGGCAGCATAGGTCCTTTTAGTATTTCATTCTGATCTCCCAAAACTACTTGAGTAGGCATGACAGCTTTCATCTCCAAGAGCTAAGTAACTTGTTAAGGGGCACACCTTTTAAGGGACAGAGTCGGGACTGCCTCCCAAATCTGTCCCTCTTCACGTAACACTGTGCCTCCTGACAGGCCAGCATTGGGTTCCTGCAAGAATCTTCAGACATGTTCTAGGCACCTTAGAAATGACAAGAGATCCCTCTCTATCTCACTTAAAACCTTTTTGTGGCCTCCAGGAAGGAAGGAAACTCAGAGAGCCACCCCATGTATGCAACCAAAGCAATAGCCATAGGAGACTGCTGGTGACTCAGGGCCCAAAGGCTCCTTTCTGCCTAGGACTTCCCATGGAGTTGGCCAGGGATGGAGAACACTGTGGGCTGCAGAGGTCAGGAAAGTCTCTTGGAAGAGGAAGAGATGAAGTGGGCCTTGAAGGACCTGGCATTCTTTCTAGGTTTTGCCCCTTCTTTAGTCATGATCACTGGGCTAGAGTGCATACTCAGTCCTAGAAACATCCAGGCATCTATAGTCCTGCTTAGACTGGCCAGTGAACCTTACACACCTGTGCACACAGCATAGGGCGCGGAGTGGGGGAGCCTGTGTCTATGGTCTTTGCCTCATCCTTACCACTGACTAAAGGAGAGGAATCAGTGTCTATGTTCTATCCAGCTCCACTGCCACGAAGGACCTTTCCTTGACTCCCTGGAGTGAGTTCCCTTGCTGCAGAGCTGACCCCCAGAAGGGGTCTAGTCCTGTGTAGTTTCCAACCTTGTCTTTCCGATCAGTGGAAAAACCAAAAACCAGAGAGGTAAAATGAGAGAGGGGTCCCAGGTTCTAAAGCCTACTGAAGAGCCCTGAAATTTGAGACATCTCAGTTCATTCTCAGACTCACAAATCATAATCATTTGTGATTTTTACAAGGGGGTAAATAGGCTAGGAGGTACACATTCCTTAGGAAATCTTGGCATCCAGATGTACATTTGCAAAGTCTCATTTTGGCTCCTGTTACTTCCTTTATGTGGAGACGAAAGGCAGAGCTCATGGTTTCATTGTGAGTATCATCAGGATGAATGGAGATACTTGCTGGGGATAAGGGATGCCCAAGAGAGGGGGTGCCTGAGGGCATGGAGGCTGTTCACAGAAGACGCCCGACCTAAAGTGAGGCATGGAGGACCATGGGTGAGAAAGCCGTACCCCAGGGGTGGGAGGGAGCAGAACGTGGTTGGCAAATGCAGAGGAGTCGTGCAGAACTGGGCCCGCCTAGCCAAACTCACCCCAGCTGCCAGAGACTCCAACTCTGTAAGTTATAGGAAATGTCATAAATAACGAAATCATATCCACCAGGATTTCTGTGATCACTTTTCTTATTTTCAGATTCCCTTATGTGTGTTGAGAAATAGTCTGTCTTTTTCTCAGGGCATTTCTGTTCAAGTAATGACTGGTCTAATAATGTTGAGCCCTTGTGTGACCTGGAGAGAAGTCCCAGGAGGCAGGAGGGGGCATCTTGATCCTAGCTGAGCCCATTGCAATCTCAGGTAATAAGTACCTATTTCTTTGGGCCTCAGTTTCCCCAGCTGTAAAATGGTAATAATACCTGTCCCATCCACCTCATGGGAAATCAGAGGTAATGACCTGTTTGAAAGGGCATTGAGATGTTGCAGGCAACCTTAAACTCTACAAGCGCAAGGAGTAGCAGATCAACCAGTACTTGAAAACACCTTAAGTTTGCGCTGATATTGTGACCACTGAGCTCCCCAAGCCCCATTTTCCTATCTGTTTGATGGGAATAACAATACCCTCATTGCAACAGTGGACCCTTATGGGCTTCTGTGAAGATAATGTGTATTAAGCATCTAACACAGTGCATGGCATAAGGAATAAAAGCCTAAAATGGTGGCAGCTGTTAGGATGCTTATAATCATCAGACTCCTTATAATCCTCACGTATATGACTATAGATATTTCTGTCAGGCAGACCCAATTGTCCTTTGGAATTCCCTTCCCATCTTTTTCACTACAGTGGTTCTTAATACACCAATTAAAACCTAGAATCGACCTCGCTAAACCTTCCTAGGGACTAGATGAAGAGCATTGCCTAGGAGCCCATGACTTAGTCTCTCTGCATTTTACCCCACTCTGGCTTTCGGAAGGACAGTCCTGTGTGCTGAGTGCCGGTTCCCCCACTCCCTCTAAAGCAGGGTGAACTGCAGGTGGGAAGCCTGCCAAATCATTTGTGAGGGAACTTATATAGGATGCTCTGATAGCAAACTTCCAATTGCTTCTTTGCCTGAACTCTTTGGAGGAAGAGTGCAGAAGGACATGCTATGAGTCCAGCTCTGCTAACCAGTGAAGGCACGTGGAGGGTGCTGTGCTAATTAGCACGCTGTCTCCCTCACAGAGTGCCTTTGTGCTGTCTGTCAGCTTTTGCTTCATGGATACCAAACTCTGTTAAGGCAAATGATATCATGACTGACAACTTAATAGATGTCTTCTTGAGCTGAGCGTGCTCCCCAGTGCTCCAGCCAGATAAAATTAACAGAAGCCTTTTAGACCATCCTTTTTCAGGCTGAGGCTTGCACAAGTGATGTGCTTGCAAGAGCCTCCTTACTCATGAGAAAGACATGGAACTTGGTCTGATTGAAGATTAGAGGATTGGATGTTTGTCAACAGGCTGCTGGCTGACTTGCCAGAGAATGGATATTTTCACAGTTATTTCTGATGACAGCTAGAAATTATAAAGGGTAGAGACAAATACGATTCTTGTTAATGTGAACAGGCCTCCAAATGAGGGCTGACATTAAAAGCAATCCCCTTAGGAGATTCCATACTTATTCTGATTACATCAAAAGTACTTACATGGCTTTTCCCCCCCTTATTTAAAAAAAAAAAAAAAAAAGGTTGTTTTCAGAACCCATAAAACCAAGAGTACCAAAGTAGTACAGTTTGGGCTGGCCAGATTAGGTTCAAAGTACAATTTTTTCTGGAAGTTAGGTGATGTTGGACCCCTATCACTCACACACTTTTTTTTTCTTTATTCAGCTATAATTGATATACAAACACACACACATTTAATGTTCATATCTGATGAGTTTGGACATAGGCATACACCCAGGATACCATCACCACAACCAAGGCACAAAGCATATTCATCACTCCCAAAATTTTCCTTGCATTCCTTTGTGGCTTTTTTTTTTTTTTAAAGAATATTTAACATGTGATCTATTCTCAACATATCATAAAGTGTACTATATTGTTAACTATAGATACTGTGTTGTACAACAGGTTTCTGGAACTTAATCATCTTGCATAACAGAAACTTCATAGCCACGAAAACCAATTCCCAGTACTCCCACCCCTCAGCCCTTGGAAACCACCATTCTATTCTTTTTTGTGAGTTTGGCTCCTTTAGACACTTCGTATAAGTGGGATCATGCAGTATTTGTCCTTCCCTAACTGGCTTATTTCCCTTAGTGTCATGTCCTCTAAGTTCACCCTTGGTGTCATAATGGCAGGACTGCCCTTTGGAAAGCTGAATTATAATGGATCAAGAAGATGCGGTATATATATATAATATATATGTTATATATATATTATATATATATATACACACACACACACACATACACACATCTTGGACGACTCCTTACATCCTCAGCCCCACGCTACACTGTGCCTGAAATTCAGTCACGCTAAACCATCTTTATTCACCCAACAGGCTACACATTCTCCTGCCTTGAGCCTTTGCACAGAGCTTTTCTTTTGCCCGAAACAAACAACTTCCCTTTCTTTGGGGCTTGGTAGCTCTTTGTCATCTTTGAAGAAAGATTTCAACTTATATCTTGTGTGAATAAGACCCACACCTCCAGTTCTCCCCCAGGAAACCCATTTGCTGCGCCTGCATGCCTGATGCCCCTCGTCTACTCTTTGGTGGCTTTGTTATCTTGGAGGAGTTGAGTTATGGGATTTTTCACCACACTGTGATTTCTTTTAGATGAGAGGATGTATTTTTACTAAAGCCTCTGTAGCTCTGCTTCTCGCAGAGCATCTGGCACGTGGTGTCACCTCAGTAAATGTTTATCCAGTGACTTTAGACAGCTATAAATAGGAAACCTGAGTAGGTGGACAGACTTTGGGCTTTGACATGAGAGAACCATGATTTCAGATTCCTTCTCTGGCCCACAGGGATCAGGGAGCTGTGGGGAGACCTCACCATCTCTGTGCCTAATGTCTTCTGATCCACATATGAGAGAAAATGATTCCTAAGGACACAGGGTTTCTAAAAGAAATAAATGGCATGAATCAGTTGCTCTGCACAGTCCATATGGGCCACGTAAAGCATTTGCTGGAAGGATCGTAGCTTCTCAAGGCAGTCCTCAGAGAGAAGCTCTCCAAATGGTTCCAGCAAAGCTGAATCATTGGAATAAGTGTATAGGCTCCCCAGGGATTAGTCAGAAGAAATCTCTCTCAACTGTCTGAAAGGACACTGGTGTGTGGTGAGAAATGCAGCTTCGCTTCCTACTACTGAGGCTCATGCTCAAACAGCACCTTGCCCGGGGCTGCCCCAGCCCCAGCCTCCAGCCCAAGGGCCCTGGTAGCAAATTGGAACACATTTCCTCTTTGTCTGCATGTTCCGATCAAACCTCTGCAGTTTAACAAGCTCCAGGCAAGATTGCAGTGCTCCTTCCAAGCACAGGAAGGTTTCTTGGGTTTAAAGAATATCATTCCTGGAGCTGATAGAATGATCTTCGTGACACAACCCACCCACATAGGGCAGATGATGTTATAAAACATTCTGCCGATGAAAATCATTGCCTGTGAGTGAAATGGCCCAGCCTCCACCATGGCCTGCTGTTTCAAAACTGCTTTTCCAAAAGAAGCCTCTTTTGCTTCTTGGGAGTTGGTTGGAGGGACCTGGATGTATGGTTTAGCTCCATTGTGCTTTGGCTGCCATAGGGGAGACCTGTCCCCAGGACACCCCAAGCCCACCTGTCACTGCCTGGTGAGGTATCACACCCTACCCTTCCTGGTGGTTTAGAAAGTCTGTTGAAAAATATACACAAAGAGGCACAGAATCCATTACAGAAATTGAAAATAAACAAAGCTGGCGACAAGTGGAATTTAATAAGTTCAGCTAAGCATATAATAACTTACAATAGCTAGGATGCCCTGAAGTTGCTGAACACATGATAAGGGAAGAGGAGTTTAACTGTAGTTAAAATGCAGTGTGCAGTGCAGGTTGTTTTTATTAGGAAAAGGATATTATAGAAATCACAAAAGCTCGGCAAAGTGTTGTCAGGGTGTCTCTGTAAAGCAGGAGGGCTAGGTAATTCAGATGAGGTTGGAGAGGGAGCAGCTCCTGGGGAAGGGAAATGAAGGGCTTTCACGAAGGAGGCAATGTCACGCAGACCAACAGTGAGCACTTCTCCTCTAAGACTTCTTGAGGTTTTGCTAAATAAAGCAGGTAGGTAATTCAGAGGAATTTCAATCCAGGGAAAAGAAAACTAGAAAGAAATTGTGTTGCATCTACAAAGAAGCAAAAGTAATCTAGTAAACATATTACTAGCAACACGTAAGAAAATATCTTAATCCAAGAAAGTAACAGCCCTGGGAATAAGAGTGTTCCTGTGCTAGAGTAGAACAGTGAGAGAGACCTTGCTGGGCAGTTGGAATATTTAAGTCAGTTTAGAACCTGAGACTAAGGACAATGACATCATCCTCTCCTTCCTCCTGCACCACTTCCTTCCAGCCCTCCAGCAATAGCACGACCTGGGAATGCAGCCCTGTTTGCAGAACACTTCCTCAGTCACCTGTGCATTTATTCATCGGCATTATTTAGGTACTTGCTGGGTACCAGGGTCAATTGCAGGTGCTTGATATACAGAGGCAAAGTACACACCTGTTGCTGTGAAAGGAACTTGTCGACTCTCAATCTGTTGAGTGAATTAATGAGTGAATGAGTGAATGGATGGATGGATGAACAGGTGAGTTAATATGGGCACGACTCTTCCCTAGCAGAGGCCACGCAGTCTAATAGATGGAAACAAGAAGGACAATAAGACTAGTTCCATCTACTCAGGACTCTGTGCAGGACCCAGTGGTCCCCTGGGGAATGAACTACTCACCCTAGGAAGTCAAGGAGAGGATCCCGGAGGAGAATGGAGGCATTGTGAGGCCAAGCCTTCAAAGATGACTTTCCTATCTTATGGGCACCTTGGTCCTTTCCTGTAGCCCCAAACATAGGCCCACCCTGGAGAGAGTCCCGGCTCCTAAGAATGGTTCAGCTTCTCTGCTGGACCCTTGGCCCAACTGTTTGCACCCTTTGCCATTTGTCCCTGATGCAGGCTGTTTCTGTCCACCCCAGGGTAACTGTCTCATCTGATCCAGCCTGTGGCCAATGACCCTGCCCTGGTGCCAGCTCTAAAGTCTAGCTGTGTGATTGAACCATATTCCCCATAGATGTGACAGGGTCGCTGTAACATGATAAGTAGGTAGCTTGGTCACTTTAAAATCATCCTGTGTCAGGGAAGCAAATGAAGGTCATTCTAGAAACATTTAGAACTTATAAAGAGGATCATGGTCAGAGCAAACAAATGCATGGGAAAGGACAGGATGAAAGCAGGGGAGCAGGGTCCACCACACTGCTTGTACAGCTGGTCCTCACTACCCACTATGGTCTCTGGGCTATGCCGGAGGGACCCCAGAGCTCCCTAGAACCTTGTGAGGACCACAAAAAGTCCTCCCCTTCCAGTTGGAGGCTGGGTGAGGAAGGTAAAAACAGTGATTCTTGTCACAGGGCACCAAGGAGAGCTCAGAAAGCGCACTTAGCTGGTGAGTTTGGGGTGGAATTCTTTTTTCTAAAGCCTTTAAATGTTAATGACTTTGAGTGGGATTTGTTCAAGTGATTCTTTGTGCTCAACCTTTTTTTTTTGTTCAGAGTCATTACTCACTGTGTTTCGTTTGGATATTTGAGACAGCCCAGCCTGGCATATTTCCCATCATGGCACTTTATAAATGTTCATGCTGATTAGAACTTTTATTTTTCATAATGACCCACGAATGTAATGATAATGCAAGTAATAGTCCATATCTAATGGCTTCTTGTCCAAGGACTGAGGGAATTTGTTTAATGTAGTTAGTGCCAAACTCCTAAAAGAAAACTATTTAAGCTGTTGCATTCACTTATGCATTTTTATGAATCTCTGGGTAATAAAAAGGAATGGCTCATCTGGAAAGTTGGGAGACAAAGAAGAAGTTCGGGTCACTTGTGATGACATTTTTTACTGTCTCCATGCCATTTCCTCATGACAGACCTGCTAAGAGACTTCAAGTTCTAAGCCAATGACAGGATGAGGAGACTGAGTGTGAAGATGGAAGTTTGCAGTACCCAGGTCTGTTCCAGATGCAGTGGAACTATACCACTTGGTGGCCCACGAGCAGGTCATGGGTGCATCTGGTTGCCAGTGGACAGGGGCTCATTGTGGGGGACAGAGCAGCTGGAGTGTTACTCTCCAAACCAGAGAGAGGTAATCATCTGTTGAGCAATCCTAAAAGACTGGAACCTCCTTCTCTCAGAGCCTGACAAAAATCAATGGGGAAGCTCACAAGGGTACCCCATACACCATGAGCCTTTTCTTATCTTGAGCCCTCCACCCCCTTAGTAATGTCCACATCCTGTCATCCCTCCTCCTCTTCTGTATTCTCTTGTGCATATTCCCAAAAACCTGCTCTCAGTAGAATCCTGAGGGTGATAAGTATAGTTCATGGGTCCACTGTCCCAGAGGTGCCTACACAATAAGCATGAGCTTTAACAGTGCAATGAAACACTTTGGGTGTGGGAAAATGGATTTTAGACTGAGAAAGAATGGTCTGAAGAACATTTTATGTCACTGAAACCATCTTGAGGATAGGGATCCGACTTCACTGTAAGTGGGGTTATCAAACAAAATACCAGGCACACAGTTAATATCAATGTCAGATAAACAGCAAATGACTTTTTAGTAGGAGCAGGTCCCAAATATTACATGGACATAATTATACTAAAACAATCATTTATTGTCTAACTGAAAATCAAATTTAATAGGATATCCTATATTTTTATTAGTTAAATTTGACAACCTCATTAATGAGTCCTAGCCTTGGTACCATCTCCTGGGGTCCTGAATATAACCTAGGATGAGGCAGTGTCCCAGTAACAAAATGGGGACAGGTGGGTACACATGGTGGCACACTCTATTCATACCCAGACTGACCTGCACATACTGCTTCCCCCTTCTGATCTCTTTCAGTGACTCTTGGTCTATTGTGTGCTCAGCCTGTGGTAGGTGAGGGGACACAGGTAAGCCCTTCCATACTTGTTTGGAAGGGATGAACAATGCAGAGTGATACAACATAAGCTGTGAAACCAGAACTGAGTTCAAATCCAGCATGTGCAACTTTGGTCACATGATACTCTTAATGCCTCAGTTTCTCATCTGTAAAATGGAGATAATATCTACGTCTTGGGTCATCATAAGTTTTCAAAGTGAAACTTGGAAAGCAGCTATGTAGTGAATCCTGCCATGTGCCATCTAGACTCCCTTTCAGTAAAGTACCAGTTCCCCTAGCTGCTGGGAGAAGAAGAAGCTTTCAGCTGCCAGCCCCTTTGGCATTGCTGCAGCTGCAGGGAGGTGCACTGCCTAAAGTTAAACCCTGTCCTAGGGTGACCCCCATCCGGGGACTGATGAATGCAAGAGTAT
Source organism: Lontra canadensis (assembly GCF_010015895.1). NCBI lineage: Eukaryota > Metazoa > Chordata > Mammalia > Carnivora > Mustelidae > Lontra > Lontra canadensis. The sequence continues at coordinate 8,496,433 of NW_022631032.1, read as the reverse complement.
CAAGACACACCCATCTCAGACCATCCCAGGGCCATTCAAACTCGAGAGCATCACTGGTGTTTGTTGAGCCTGTGTCACAGCTTCCCTTCTCCCACTGCCCTTCTGGTTCCCTTTTCTCCTCTCTAGCTGTTGACAGCAAGGGCACTCCTAAAGAAACATCCTGTGCACTAAACTCGGTCTTAGGGTCTGCTTTCCAGGAAATCCAGCTTGCAACAATGCAGTACAGTTTCCAGCACATTGTATAGGGGTTTAGCCCACAGAAAACTTTAATGACAACAACAAAAGAATGGCAATAGTATGGTCAAACATACAGTACTGATCTAGCTTTACATGGCTTCTCCAGCACCCTCTTAGAAAGGGCCTCCTGCCTTGGGGTGATGTCACTGACATTATGTTGTGATGAATGCAAAGCCCGTGCCTGCCCTTGTGCCTCACTTGGTGGTTGACATGGGGCTGGAAACACAGCAGGTGTTCAGTAAGTATGTGGGCAACATTTAGCTACTTGGCCTCAGAAGATCAGATGGAGCCATGAAAGTTTGGAAAAGTCATTTACAAATATAGATAGCTTCAAGAGAGTTTGCCTATAAGTAGTATGCAGAAGAGAACTGTGAGTAGTTGCAGCTGAAAGTGAGGGGCTTGGCGATACCCTTGGCCCATGTAGGAAGAGTGGCAATTCCCCCAGCGCCCCTAGAAAATGGTGGGAGAGAAGCTTATGGCAGGGCTGGAGAGAGAGCAGGGCAAGCCCAGGAAACGTAAGGTGTCAGGGGAGATTAGGCAATGAGTAGGAGTCAGAGCAAGTAGAGATTACAAACTGAAAAGCCTGCATGCTAGGCTGAGTGTGATCTTTATAACCACGGTGATGGGAGCTCCTGGAAGGAGGGACACAAGTGTGATCTGATCCATGTTTTAGAGGCCACTCTGACTGCAGCCCAGGATGCTTAGGAGAGTACAGTGTGAGAGATGGTTGGAGGCAGTTGCCACAAACAGTCCTAAGAGCAGTGATGGGGGGCTTGGACTGTCAGTGAGGATGGAAAGAAGACACTCAAGAGACATTTCCATGAGGGGCACTATGTAGACATGGTAAAAGATGAATTAACAGATGAGAGAGAAGGGAGGAGGTTAGGTGTATATCTGGGTTTTTGATCTTCCTTCAGCTCTCTGCCTACCTAGCTCATCCTGCAAGAGCCAGATGAGGTTTAGCCCCACCTCCTAAACACCTGCAAAAGTGGGTTCCTTATTGACCTCCCCCTCCTCTAAAGTTTCTGCAAAATTACATCTGAGCTACTTAATCACACAGTTAGAATTCTAAATCCTCTTCTCAGTTTCTTCAGTTATTGGGAGCTTCTTCATTCATGAAGCCATCCTTTGTCTCCCCATCGCCCACACTAATTCTGTAGTTCTTTCTCTGGTGGACCACCCTAGGCTTCTCTCAGTGTCTCTTCCATTGTAGTTTTCTCTTCTGGAACATTCTTCCATCCCTTTCAGCTTTCAGGTCTCAGTTTACCTATCTGTTGCTTTTGAATGGTGGTCTCTCTAGCAACCTCAAATAGGTCACTTCCCTCTAACATATATCCTCATAGGATCTTCTACTTTTCTTAGCACTTACCCCAATTTAATTACTAGTTTAATGGGGTTCCTGGGTGGCTCAGTCAGTTAAGTGTCTGCCTTCAGCTCCGGTCATGATCTCAGGGTCCTAGAATCAAGCTCTGCTTTGTCTGGGATGGATGGGCTCCCTGCTTAGTGGTGAGTCTGCTTCTCCCTCTCTTGCTCCTCTCCCCCTGTCCCTACTCATGCTTGCTCTCTCTCTCCCTCTTTCTCAAATAAAATCTTAAAAAATAATTACTAGTCTAACTACATAGTTCTATACCTCTAATACCTAGCATAGCCCCCCCCATACCATACTTATTAAATAAATATTTGTTAAATGAAATTGTTACTTGTGGACAACATTGTGTACACGGGCAATGAGGATTCACATTCCATTAATCTGGTCTTATATGTGAGTGGGAGCCATTTTGCAAGTTACTTTCAGTGAGATGGAGTAAGCAGCCTCCGTATCCTAAAGGTCTGTTTTACAGCTGGTTCCCTTCCCTTATACTTAAGGAAATCCCATTTTCTCCTACTCCATGCTCAGGGGAGTTGGAGCTAACCTACATATCTAAGACATAAATGCTTCATGAATCCAAGAGATACTTACAAAGAACCTGTTATGCATAAGCCCCAGGGATAGGCCCTGAAGCCAAGGTTTGTCCCCACATGCATTAACTTTAGCTCACATGATCCCAAAGGAGGCCTGATTTACCTGTGCCTGGAGCCACACTGGCTATGGAGCTTGGGTGCCTGCCTGCTTTATGTGGTGCCTCAGAGAGCTTGCTTTATGAGGATTTTGGAATTGCATGCCTGGGCACAGTGCGGGGCTTGTTAAACTCCTGTAGAGAAGGAGAGGAGGTTCCAGCTTCCACTGTTGAGAGAAAGGGTCCTGGCACCTTGTTCCCCGCATGGCTCCTCTCGGCTTCATTTCTGGGCCCTGTTGCTCAGACTGTGTAGGCAGAAGCTGCTGTATGAAGACAGAGGGGTAGAGGAGCAGGTGCACACATTGGCACAGGGAATACGAGAGGCTGCCAGGCAGTTAAAAAAACAAATCACCCTACGCAAAAGCATGGGAATGCTCTGCCTTTGACTGTGTCGCTCCTCAGGGCTAGAGTCACCTACCTATGGTAGGAATTTGGCAAGAGCTCTGGCTTGGAATTTCAGCTTTGTGCCCAGCAGTGGTGAAGGGCAGGACTTTCCCCTTATACTGCTGGGATTGGCTCTGCTAACTCATCTCCACCAGCTCAGACTGTGGGTGTTAGGAAAAGAACTATGAGGGGTATTTGGGGGGATGAGATTAAAAAGGAAATCAAGGCACAGGTGAGTCAAATAGACCATTCTCAAAATCATTACCTCACCCCTAAATTCTTTTTTGGAGAGCCTCGTTCTTTGGAGGTTAAAAGACTGTAAAATTCTCAGATTCTCTCTGCAAAAATTAAGAGCCTTGAAATGAAGAATGTCTGAGCATGATTCATCACTGGTACCTTGGGAACAATACAGAGGGTGGGAGAGAGGACAGGGATGACAGCATGGGTGATAAGAGAAACATTCTCCTGGGAATGGGGTTTCCCAGAGGGAGTCAAACTGAGCTGGGAAAGGGCAGTGTAAGAAGAAGGAGGCTGGTGTCCAAAAGATGCTCTCTGCTCCCACTGACAGTTTTGATGAATGCTGGTTCATTCAGTGACTCAGCGTGTATTTATTGGTGCTTCCCATGGGCCAGACACTGTCTATGCTCTAGAGAAACAGTGATGGAAAAAACAGATAAGACCCCTGCTCTCAGGGATTCTATTCTAGAGGGTCCAAATAGACAATGAAAATGTCAAGACTTACAAAAGGTAATTTCAGGTGTGATAACTATAACAGAAAGAATCAAGATGTGTTAGAATGAGTTGGGCAGTGAGAAGATACTTCAGATGAGGTCTTCTGGAATGGGCTCTCTGAGGTATGAGCTGAGAGCTGAATGATGAGGAGGGGTAAGTCACGCCATAACAGGAAAAGCATCCAGGCAGAGGGAATAGCTAATGCAGATACCCCAAGGTAGGAATGAGCTTGGTAAATCTGAGGAATGAAAAGTAAACTACTGTGACTAGGGCAGAGTGGGTGAGGAGAAGGGCAGCGTGGATGAGGAGAAGTGGTGAGGGATGAATGATCTTATACGTCATGGGGAGAAGTTTGAGTTTTATCCTAAGTATGGTGGGCAAACTTGAGGGGCTCTAAGAAGAAATGGCTGTGGCCTGTTTTATGATCAGATTTTCTTTTTGAAACTATCACTCTGGAAGCTCTGTAGAAAAGGCATTGTAGGGGAGAAGAATGAAAACATGGTGGCAAATCAGAGGGTTCTTGCAGAGTTTCAAGCAAGAGATGGTATTGGGTGGGGATGGGAGGTTGGCAGGTGGGAGAAGAGAAGTTCCGTATTCTTTTTTTTTTTCAAGGATTTTTAAAAAGATTTTTATATATATAATAGAGAGCACAAGCAAGGGGAGAGGCAGACAAAGGGAAGGAGAATAGCAGGTAGAAGGAGGGTGAGAGGCAGGCTCCCCACCAAGCAGGGAGACTGATACAGGACTCAATCCCAGGGCCCCGGTAACATGACCTGTGGGCTAAAGGCAGACAATTAACCGACTGAGCCACCTAGGTGCCCCTGAACTTCCACATTCTATTATGTTGTATAGAAATGGCAGAACCTGATGATGGCTTATGTGTGGATAAGGAAGGACTCTTGTTTAGAGAAAGGCAGGAATCAAGGTCCTTCCTGGGGTTTTGCTTGAACAGCAATAATGGTGCCCTTTTCTGATATGGTACCCTGAGTTGAGGAGTAGGCCTGGGAAGAAATCAGAAGTTGCCTCCTATTCCAAGTGGCATCAAGGTCTAAAATCAAATGGGAAATCATTCCCATTTGAATGGGAATGATAAATTATACCTGGCTAGGGATTCGTCTTTAAGAAAAGAGCATGCAACTCATATTTAAAAGCTTAATGTCCTTGCTTTCTCCCGAAGCCAGGGGCTAGGTCTAGAGCAACCTGAGTCTGCCTAGGAATTGTTTGCTTGATGCACTGGATAGTAGCCAAATTGCTACTATGCAAGTATACCTTCAATCCAATTTATTACGCATTTGCTGAGCACCCACTATCAATGATGCCCAGAGTTACGGAATCATCCATAAGTCAAGGGATTCCAAATTTTCATGACAGAGGCATGAAGATTCGTTGCATTGTGACTATGATATGTCTCAAAAACCATTTCCAAGATTGTTAGGCCCAAGCTATAAGAGTAAGAAACTGACTTTATGTGTCTTCATCTTGCCTGACAGTTTCAGCACAGATACCCAGGCTAGATATATAATGTTTTTTGTATTCCATAGGCCCCACTGGCCCACATTGTCCACCACTTCTCCTAGGAGAGGAATGACAAATGGGTTTCATCATAAGTGTACTTATTAATTGATAGAGTTTGCTAGAAACATTGTGTTGGGAAGGATTCTGAGGTCCTGCACAGACTCAGTGGGATTGACTGCCCTTGCCTGTCACAGATATGAGAGGAGGACAGTTTCTGTCCACTTGTTCCAAGATGTTTTCATTACATTTTACCTATGTCAACCAACCTCAGATATTTCCAGGAATATACTTCTCAATTTCATTGTTCGTGCCTAGAATAGAGTTTTGTACATAATAGGTTCTCAGTAAGTATGAATTGAATGGATAAATAGAGGAATGAATAAATGAATAAAGAAATGAGAAAACGGTTTTTTTACAGTTAACTCTAAGGGAGCTGACAGCATGACCAGGCACCCTGTGTGCATGGGAAACAAGAGCGAGTGTCTCCTAGACCTCCAACTACAGGGCAGGTAATGAGTTGGTAGGTGCTGAGACATCCTGGCCATGCCTCCCACGGGCTGTTTCCAGACAATAACTGAGTGTGGGGATGCTGGGGGATCCTAAGGCAGACCCACTCCTGGGAGACATGGGATTCCTGGGCTTGCTGGCTTTGGCTAGAGGACAACCCCAGGGATTCAGCTTTATAGTGTTCCACTTAGACTCCAAGCTAAGACTCTTTCACCCAATCTTCTCTTCTCTCCTACACTGGTCTCACACTGGCATCAAGGTCTAAAATCACTTCCAGCCTCTTCTGGCCCTTTCCCTCTTTTCCATCACACAAGCATGTTCCCTTGTATGTTTAATCCCATCCTGGGTTTTCTTTTGTATTTCAGTTTATCATATTTATTTAATTTATTTGAGAACCTGGACCAACATATCCTGCTAACATCAGAAGGGACCAGGACTCTATTAACCCTACCAGATGCCAGCTGTGCAGCAGGCTCATGCCCTTTGTGATGTAGAATGAGTTCCTGGAAAAATATCTAATGGGAGAAGGCATCACTGTTGAGAAACTCAATCCTCATTTAAAAAAGAAAGGATGAGAAAATGATGTTGAGAATTAACATGTAACTGTTTTTGTAAATATCTCAATTTTCTCTAATATACAGCACACCAAATAATACAGTATCAATGACATGATACCCATCTTAAATTCAATATAATGAGCTCTGCATAATTAATTCCATTTATCATTCTGTGTTCATAAGAATCTTTTAGACTCTCCCAACCCTAAATCGGTTAATTACTCGTACATTTGTGTGCTTTGTTGTACATAATGTGCATGTCTTGTTTCCCATCCAAATGTCCTGTGATGATCTGATTTCATGAGATAGGAGTTACTTTTCCTCCTGTGGCCTACTCAATTCTATGTGATTCCATGCAATTCTTTTTGTTATGTGCTGTACTAATCCAGGCCATTGTTTACCTTCTGCTGACTTCCTTAATGGACCGTGTCCATCCATTCTCCTTGTTTTTGTTTTCCTTTTTTCTTCCTTGCTCAGTTACCCCCAGAAGCAGTATTGGTGTATGTTGGAAACCAACATTCTCTTGATGGATCAAAACTTTTTCAGAAGTACATATGTCCAAACTAGAAATCTTGGTTAAGAGAATTTATATTTGGGGAAGAAACGTTGTACATGGGTGTTCACAGAGATTACTGACACAAGCATTAAGAGCATATTCATTCACTGATCTTTTAATACACATTTGTTGAGTACCCACCATGTGCCATGCCCCGCACTTAGTACTAGTGAGATCAGCGGTCTCACGTATCTTTTTTGGGTGCCTTTAGCTTTGAGAGACTTTTCTAGCTTGGCAAATACCTGTTCTATTTACAGCTAGGAGAAATTGATACCTTTAACAGTGGAGTTACTCTTTAAAATCACTAAGATCATGATTTCTCTTTTGAGACACACTGGTTGCCTCCCAAACACTTTGAAAATTCAGGGTACAGATTTATTTCAGAAATTCATCACGATGCTTTTAACCTTTGATGCCTTTTGCAGGAATGATTTATGAAGTTTGTTTCTTTTTATGGCAGTTTCTCCAACCAGGTTGCAAGAGATATAAAGACCGTGATTTCAGACAATTATTCTCTTGACAGCATACACTTCAAGTTCATACAGCAAGAGAAGATGCTCCTCTTCCTTTTTCCAAAAGAATCAGAAGCTCTATTACCCACCCGGTGTAGCAACAATTGGTGTGTAAGCTATTCAGTCAACCGGCTGCTTTTCGTTCACATCCAGAACCAGAGAAAGGACTGATGTCACTATGTTGATCAACTTTCCTCCAACTGAGTTGAATCTGAGAGTGGATTAGATGAGTCTTGCCTTGACAACTTTAGATATCTTTTCTTTCCTTCCCTCCCCTCTGTCTCTTTGTCATCTTTCTCCTCTGTCTTCTCCACTCACATCTGTTCTCTCTCTTCCTACGTAAGGAGTAAGTACTATGTTGTAAATCCTTTACCAGGTCATAGAACAAACTTGTTTGGTCTAAAGAACACGTTAACATTCATATTACTGAAATCTGCCGCCCCCCAAATTTATGTTTTTGTGGGTTATACCTATTGCTGTGTATTGCATTACTAATTAAAGCTGATAAAATTTAAAATATGCATTTACTAATTCAGTGAAAATAATAATAAACCCATGTCATGTTGACAAAAATATTTTAATTAAGAACTATGTTATTCAAAGTCAAAAAATAGTGACGAGAGTGCCATTTTTTTTTTTTTACATTTTTGCAAATGTTTGGCTTTAATAGAAGATAGCTGAATTCTCTTATCTGCTTCTGCATTCAATCTGTTGTGGTATCATGTTCTATAGCCTCTGGAACACTCCTCCAGGGAGAATGAGAACAAAGGAAGCAAATAATATCTCAGTACTTTTATGAACATAGTTTTGAAGTTGTGAGCCCTCAAGGGTCTCAGAGACCTCCAAGAATTCCTGGGCCATACTTTGAGAACTGCTATGTGTGCTAGGGTTAGAGATACAAACATGGAAGACCTGGAATCTTTCCCCACCATCCACTAGCAGAAAGACACAAAGGATATTTATAGCCCAGTATGGACCTTAGTGTGCTAAGGTTAGGGAGGTGGCCATGGGAGCACAAGGAGGGAGACCTAATTCAGTCTGGGTGTGTTTTCAGAGGTGGAGAGAAAGGAGAGGCTCAGAGAATGGTTCTCTGAGTTCGTGGTGCCTGAGCTGATGATGCTGTAGGTGGCTAATTGCAAAGGGAACCAGTTTGTCTGAAACCCCTGCTGCTCGGGGCTGATCACGAGGGTGACCTAGGGTATTTGGCTTACAGCTTTATTAGGATCATTTATTTAGTGGTGGTGGAGGAGAGACTTTTTGGTGCCTATCCTCTAACTCTGATATTCTACGACTTCCCAGAAAGGAGCCAAGTAGTCCACATAAATAAGAAGTGAAATTGGCCTGCCAGTGCTTTCTTTCTGAAGCAATGAGAAGAAGATGAGCATTTTGCAGTGAATATACTATAAACCAGATAATTGCCATTCGTTGTTCTGAACATCTTGAGATCTAAGACATGAAATGGAATTTGCAATAAAAATGTATCACACATTTCCTATCCTCTGGAACAAAGTTGATATCGTAAGCCACAGAGGTTTTATTTATTAGTTTGCCAGTAGGGAAACAAAAATACGGTGTTTCTATCTGAGGTTAAAAGGAATTTGCACTGTCACATCAAATCCTTTCACTCATTTTTGAACATAACATTTTAAAAGATTCTTCAGTGAGCATGATGACTGGTTTTATGTGTCTATTTGACTAGGTTATAGTACCTAGTTATTCAATGAAACACTAATTTAGGTGTTGCTGTGAAGGTATTTTGGAGATGTGATTAATATCTACAATCAATTGGTTTTGAGTAAAGGAGATTATCCTTAATAATGTGGGTGGGCCTCATACAATCAGTTGAGAGGGTTTAAGAGCAAAAGCTGAGTTTTCCCAGAAAAGAAGAAATTCTGCTCAAGACTACAGCATGAACACCTGCCTGAGCTTATAGCCTGCAGGCCTGCCCCATAGATTTCAGATTTGCCAGCCCTCATAATTGTGAGTCAGTCTTTTTATTTATGCATACACACACACGCGTGCATGCGTACACACACACGCGTGCATGCGTACACACACACACACACACACACACACAGATATGTAGGTATGGATATGTGTATATGTATATATGTGTATGTGTATATTTATCTCTTTCTGTCTCCTGTTGCTTCTATTTCTCTGGAGAACACTGACTGTTCTCTTGTAGATTTCAGTCTTTGCTGGTTTATCTCCTTGCACTCCTTCAGAGCACTTGATCCCAGATTGGACCCACAGGAGATAGAAACAAATGTGTGCTGTTGCATTGATCCCTGGTCAGAGAGAAGAATACTGATTGGGGTGGAACTCTCAGTTCCTCCATGAGGGGTCATGACCTTGACTTATTTAAGCACTCTGAACCCCCATAGCCTCATCCATGAAATGGAACCCATGCTGTCTTCTCATGGGAATGGTTGTAAGGATTTAATGGGATCACAGCTATAGAGCCTGGCACATAGAGGTCCCTTAGGAATGACAGTTCCTGATTACAGTGAACAATAGTGATTACAGAAAGAGTTTTAGACTAGTAATGTAAACTCCCAAGTAAGTTAAGGGCTGGTTTTAGGGGTTAAAGGTGTTTAAAAGGTAGTGAGGTATAAGATATTGAAGGAATAGCAATGTTGGGGAATTATAGATGTAACAATCATTTTGTTCAGTAGGTAAGACTTTTGTGTAGAAAAATGAGTTGGCTCCAGCAACTGAATGGGAGCATTAAACCCTCAGAACCTGCACCCCACTTCTTCCTATTCCAAATGATCCTCTTGAATGACTCCTAATCTTCTCTACAGCTGTAATTCAATTTTCCCATCCCCTGGGAGTTCTGTTAGGTTGTCAGCCCACCAACAGGTTTATGGGGTGACTTGAGCATTGTCTAGCTGGGGCAAACAGGGTCCCATGTGGCTCCTTATCACAGCCTGTGGTTGCTGAACTTCAGAATCAAAGACACCTTACTGTGGACATACGACTTGCTAGTTACTGAGTCAGCTCTGACTCAGGGTCTCACTTTATCCTCCTCCTGCTAACCCTGCAGAATTGGTATTACCTCCACTTTATAAAGGAGTGGGAGCTGAGGTCTGGAAAGATTGAAAGACTTGCCTAAGAGACCCTGTTGGTTACATGATATCAGAACTATGACAAGGAGCCCAGTACCGCTTGCACCCAATCTCAGGCTTTGTCTTCACACAAACTTTGGACAGTTGGCTTTGTCCAGATGGCTTACGTGGAGACAAATGAAACTCACTTTTGTAAGTTTATATAATCCCTCAGTGCACATTTCTCCCTAGCCTTGCTCCTGGTCCACCTGCTAGTACCCAACAGGATAATGGCATGTGGCCCATCCCCAGGCTGGGATAAGGACTTTGAGAGAATCCACACTCCAAATAATTATTTATGGGTGGGAAATGACATATGGAAGTCTTGGAAGAAAAAATAGGAATGGTGAATAAATGGATGGGCAAATGGATAGAAGGAAAGGAGGTAGGAAGGGAACGAAAGCAACATGCTATCCTCACTGCAAGCATTTATCAAGCAGTTAAGGATTAACAACTCAGTCATCTTTTCCTCAAATGCTTTTCAACCCAATTAAAACAGTGAAATGTAACCCTCATCTTCTGTGAATATTTGCATGTGTGAGTCACACACATGGGATTTGTATTTAAAACTCTCTAATTAGTACCTCTAGCAAGAAAGATACATTGCCTCTAATTAAGTGATGGCAAATGTCACCTTATGATTTGGGAGGCACGCCCTCTTTCTATTTGGGTGATGTAGGAATCCCTGCTCACTGGAATCAAAGTACCACTAATTGCCTCAGGCATTGGAGGTGCCAGCCAGGCAGTGGTGGGCTCACCTCATTTACCAACATGCTGGGCATTGTGTTAGGTCCTTTGGATATCATTGTGACCAGGATGCTGCCTCGTCCAGCAGAGGGCTTATACTTGTATGGGAAGAGGGGCAGGAAACAGCTATTGACAATGCAGTAGACCTGTAGCATGACGGCAGGTGGTACAGGGTGATACAAGGTGCAGAGAGGGACCATGGGAGGAGGTGGTACTGGAGGTGAATCTGTAAGGATGTACAAGCAGCAGTCAGGAGGAAGGAGAGGAGAGGAGCAGATGGTGCAACAGGGGCAAAAGTATGGGTAATCGAGAGCTGGCGCCTTTGGGGGTCTTCATCTGATCTTGCAGTTGAAGGCAGGATTACTGCTCATGGATCCTAAGCAGGAAAGTGCAGTATCAGATTTGCCTGTAGGCAAGCTGACTTCTTACCTGGACAGGGGTCCTATCCTACCCTCAACTCTGGAACAGAGGCATAAAACTCCATTGTATATATGAACCACATCTTTTTTATCCATTCGTCTGTTGAAGGAAATCTTGGCTCTTTCCACAGTTTGGCGACTTGTCATTGCTGCTATGAACATTGGGATACAGATGGTCCTCCATTCCACTATGTCTGTATCTTTGGGGTAAATACCCAGTAGTGCAATTGCAGGGTCATAGGGTAGTTCCATTTTTAATTTCTTAAGGAATCTCCACACCGTTTTCCAAAGTGGCTGCACCGACTTGCATTCCCACCAACAGTATAAGAGGGTTCCTGGAACAGGGAATAAAAATAATTTTAAAAATGTTATTTCAATTATTGTAGTTAAGAATCATTTTATTGCAAGAACAGATATGCTGCTCAAACTACTACAAATAGAAAAAAATGGTGCCTGGACAGAATGAATGAAAAACTTCACTTGGCAACTTCAGACACCCCACACAGGCTGATGAGTCCATGAAGGCTGAGCAGGACCTTGACTGGAAAACAAGAGGCTGGGTGGCCAGGCTCTGTATCTCTTGCAGCTGCTTGGAGTACTTCTCTTCTCTATGCTTGTTGGGTCCCAGATCCTATTTCCTGGTAGATTAGCGCTCTCTGATTTTAATGGCTTCTCAATTCCCCCTAAGCTTTGAGTGATCATTACATGTATGCCACCCCAACTCTTTATGGCCTTTTATCTCAAGTATCCATCACCAGAGATGCCTGGGTGGCTCAGTCATTTAAGTGTCTGACTCTTGGTTTCAGCTCAGGTCATGATCTCAGTGTTAATGAGATCAAGCCCCATGTCGGGCTCTGCACTCAGTGCAGAGTCTGCTTGGGATTCTCTCCCTTTCCTTCTCCCTCCCTCTCTGCTCCTTCCCCTGCTCAAGCTTTCTCTCTCTCTCTCTAAAATAAATGAATGGACGAATAAATAAATAAAATCTTTTTTTTTAAGTATCTATCACCAATTAAATTATAGGTTCTGAGCCTGCCTCATAAATGAAGTTGAAAGATCCAACCAACTTATCCAGCGTATTACACCCATTGATTTCCCCTGGGGTTAGATATCCACCTGGGTCTAAGCACCTCTGCCAGAGCATCAGGTTAGAAGGGAGAAGTTGGGCATCACAGGCAAAAGACCAGCCACACCACAAGAATGACCTATTACTAGGGTGTAAGTTAACCTCTCTAGAGCATTTTGTAATCAGTACGGTATGGGTTTTTGTTTTGTTTTGTTTTGCATTGTTTTTGGTTTTTGGTTTTGTTTTGCTTTGTTTTTTACTAGCAGTTCACTTTTACCCAGAAGCAAGTATTGGAGTTCTGAGAGTCAACTTTAGGATAAGAGTAGAAAGACTGAACGGGTAAATCATCAGCTGCTTGGATTGAGTGTTAATGCACTTTTTCAGAGGTGCAGGCAAAGAGAGAAGGCCAGGAGTGCTCCTGAGAATGCATCTGCACTCTAGTTAAAGACGCATTGGGTGGTAAGACCTAATTTCTCTGTAAATGGAGCAGAAATATCACACTAGTGTTTCCTCTGTATGAGTGCAAAGATACAGACATTTCTCCAGATGCTGAAACAGCATGGGAAAGATCCAGACAGAGGTAAGGAGCAGTCCTAAGGGGGCATGATATGACAGAGTTTAGCCTCAAGAAGAGTTGTATAACAAAAAGGGAGATTATCTTGTGAAGAACTGATTAAAAATCTATTCTTCTGAAGTTACATCCAAATGGAACAAAGAATGAGCTGACTGGCCTCAGTCTATTGGAACAAAAAGGCAGAACAGTTGTCAGGGGAGGGAACAGATTGCTTAACAACAGCCAAGGCACAAGCATCTACCCCTCTTGCTTCTTTCTGGAAAGGAGTTCGTTCTCTGGTGTCCCATAAAGCCAGCATTTGGAGGTGGCTCTTGGACGAATCTATACATGCCAGTAATCCCTAGTGATGTAGACAACTGTCTATCCATTCAGCCTCTTGGCAGGACTTGCCCCTAGAACTTTATTCTCAGCCAAACCTAACTATTCACATTTCCCCTATGGATCGCCAGGTGCTTTTTCCGTTGGTCTTTCCCCATGCACATTCCTCTGCCTGGGACCCCTGAATCCATTACACCTGCTTAATTCCTACTACTCATGACTTCAAATCTACATCTTCAGGAAGTAATTCTGGATTACCATGCTCGGGTTAGTGCTTCTCCTTTCTTTTCCCTTGCACCCTGCTATTTCTTTGCTTATCTCTCTCTTGCCATACTGGTTATCATGGATCCCTCTCTAGTCTGAGGGTCCCTTGAGGATAAGAACTTTATTCTTACCACATTATAAATTATATGTATAATTTATATGTAATGAAATTCAACCTTTTGATATGTGCAGATTGCTAAGTTTTGCCAAAGGCACACAGAAATGTAACCACCACCATAATCAAGATACAGAACATTTCCATCATTCAAAAGTTCCCTTATGTCCCGTTACAAGTAAACCTACCCTACCCCCCAGACCCTGGCATCTACTGATCCATAATCTGTCCTTATACTTTGGCATTTTCTAGAATGTCATATGAATGGCATCAAATAGCATGTAGTCTTTTGTGTCTGACTTCTTTCACTTCATTTCACCAGAAGAATGTTTTGGATATTCAACCATTTTGTTGTATGGATCAGTAGTTGGTTTCTTTTTACTGCCGAGTAGATGTCCATTATATAGATACACTGCAATTTGTTTATCCGTTCACTAGTTGATGGCCATTTTATTTTCCAGTTTGGTACTATTCTGAATAAAGATTCTATGAACATTTACATACAAGTCTTTTTGAGTAATTTATGTTTTCATTTATCTTGGGCAGATCCCAGGAATGGAATTGCTGAGTCATTTTATAAGAAATTGCTAAACTATTTTCCAAACTGACTGTATTATTTTACATTCATACCAGTAGTAGTGTATGAGTTTCAATTGCTTCACATCTTATTAGAACTTGGTATTGTCAGTCTTATTTTAACCATTCTAGCGATGGTGTAGTGACATCCAATTGTGGCTTTAACTTGCATATCCTTGATAACTACTAATGTTGAGCATCATTTCATGTTCTTATTTCTTCTGGTGACAGGTCTGTTCAAATTTTTGCCCCCCCCTTTTTTTTACAGATTATTTTTCTCATTATTGAGTTGCAGGAGTTCTTTGTGTGTTTCTGGATATAAGTCCTTTGTGAGAAATGTATCGCAAATATTATCTCCCAGTCTGTGGCTTTAAAAAAAAATGTTTTCTGAAGAGTGTTCTTCAAAGAATAGAAATTTATAATTTTATTGTTTGATGGATCAGTTTTATCTTTTAGTCAGTGTTCTTTTTGTCCCTTCTAATAAACCTTTGCCTAACCCAAGGACACTGAGCTTTTTTTTGGTGCTTTCTTTTAAAGATTTCACAATTATTTTTTTAAGGTTTCACAATTTTTAAGTCCCACATTTAGGACCATGATCTATTTAGAGATAATTTTTGTGTATACTGTGCAGTATAATTGAAATTATTTTTTTAAATATGGATATCCAATTTTTCTCAGCATAAATGAAAAACTATCCTTCCCTCCAATGGATTTTCTTGGAAAGTTTGTCAGAAACTAATTGACCACGTGTATGTATGTCTTTTTCTACATGCCTTATTTTTCTATTGATCTGTATGTCAGTCTGATGTTAATACCTTACTATCTGATTAGAGTAGCTTTATAATAAGTTTAAAATCAAGTAGTGTGAGTCTTCTAACATTCCCCCCCCTTTTTTTTCCAGACTTGTTTTGGCTATATCAGATTTTTTCATTTTCATATAAATTTTAGAATTAGCTTATACGCAACTAATGAATAGTTGAACACTGTAACAAAAACTTAGGATAAACTATATGCTGGCTAACTGAACATAATAAAAAGTACTAAAAAATCCTATTATTTTGATTTGGGTAGCATTGACAATTAGGGAAAAATTTACATTTAGCTATCTTGGCTCTCCCAAATCATAAACACTGTCTATCTCTCCACTAAGACTGCTTCAGGTCCTCTTTAAATTCATTCAGCAATATCTTATTAGAGTCTTTGGTGTACAGATACTACATGCATTTTGTGAAAGTCATTCTGAAGTATTTCATGGTTGTTGATATCATCATATTAGCATTTTTAATTTAAATTTCCTATAGTTTACTGCTAGTCCATAAAAATATAGTTGATTTTTATATACTGACTTTATGTACTGTGATCTTCCTAAACTCACTTACTAGTTCTAGTAGCATTTTAGCAGATCCCATAGAATTTGCTTCACTGAAGATCAGGTTCTCTGCAAGTAAACACAATTTTACTTTTTAACTTACAGTCTTATTTTTTTCTTGCCTTATCGAATGGGTTCGAACCTCCAGTACAATATGAATAGTACGGTACAAGGTAAGAGTGGACATCCTTGTGTATTCTTCCTGCTCTTAGGGGAGTGTGTGTATTCACACTTTAACCACTAAGCATGATGTTAGCTATAGGTTTCTAAGAAAGTTGTTCATCAGATAGAGAAAGTTCCTTCTAGTCCTTATTTGTTGATCATTTTGATTATGAATGGATGCTCAATTTTGTTAAATGTTCCTTTCAGGGACCCCACCCCCATTTTACCCTCAATGGTTAATCTGTTCTTGCATATATTAGGTGCCCCATAAATACTTGTTGAATGAATGCAACTGGGCTAAATATCTTTGAGAGTGCAAGGCCATATTTCAGCCACTCAGAAGGATGAGATGGGCTTAGGGGAACTGAAGATATTTGAATGTCTATTCATATCAGGGATACTAGATTTGCTTAAATGATCTCATGCAAATTTTACAGCATTCCTATGAAGTTAAGTATCTCCATTTTACAAACAAAGAATGAGTAATAGATGGAATGATTAAAAAGCTATAATAAAACTGTAATATGGTTGGCATATGGGGAAAAGTTTCTTTGCGTTTCAATAAAAGAAAAAAGACAATCATATGTTCATAAAACAAAGAGTATACAAAGGAGGTTATTTTCAAGTATTTCAGTTATTGGATGGTGTGAAAGGATCAAGAGTACAGTCAGTCTGGATATAAAGAATGTCACCTGTGGAATGACACTTGAACCATTAAGAAGCAAAAGCTATCCTTGCATAGTACTTGGCTCAGCCATGAACAAAGGTCTCATAGTCAAAATAATGTAAATTTAAGTTATTGGCTTGCAACCCTGAGAATTTGATCTATAGGCAAAACAAAGAAGATTTAATTTTGCTTACATATCAAAATGCAAATGTTTTACAACTTTGGCAAAGAAAAAGTCAAGAAAGATATAAAGTAAGTTAGAAGGTAGGAGAAAAATGAAGAAACTCTAGGGATGTTAACACTGTTATCTTATAAAACAGGAACATTTAAACCCCTCTGAGCTTCAGTTCTTCAGCTGCAAAATGAGATATAAAATCTTATTTAATGGGATCATAGTGAGGATTAATGAATGTACGTAAAATGCCTAGTATG
Source organism: Lontra canadensis (assembly GCF_010015895.1). Taxonomy (NCBI): domain Eukaryota; kingdom Metazoa; phylum Chordata; class Mammalia; order Carnivora; family Mustelidae; genus Lontra; species Lontra canadensis. Next base: position 8,479,560 of record NW_022631032.1, on the reverse strand, counting down.
TATGTAAAATGCCTAATGTGTGATAGGTACTCACTAAAAGGAGAAAAGGGTGGCAGGCCTATCGATAGAAGGAAGTAAATCCAGCCCCATTCATGAGGGAGAACCTCAACTCTAAGGTCCTTGTCCCCTCTCCTGATGATGCTGTCACTGCCAGAGAGCAGGGTAGTGAGTCTGAGTAATGAAAGGTCAAGGGCTGTGTGTCCAGCCAAAGGCATATGAATGACATGACTACTCTGCAAGTGGTATCATTTTTCCAATGTTACAGTTGAGGGAGTTGACACTCTGAGTGGCCCAGTAACTCACATTGAGCCAGCCCTGAAGTGGCCAAGCCGGTCCTGAAACCCAGAAACTGTGACTCTGGATTTGGTTGCCTGCCGTCCAGTCGAGCGCTACAGTGAATCTGAAACACTGGATAAGCTTGTGGCATATCCTCTATACACATTTCTAATGAATAGGCCCTTAGGTTTAATTAAAGGAGAAAAAAAGATTAATTGTTTCTCCCAACAGCTGCAAATTATTTACATTGCATTTGTGTTGATGGCTAATAAAAGAGCAAAGGCGTGTGGGGACAGCCCAGGGTGGCTGTAATTCTTCCAGGGTCCATAATGAAGCACCGGTTTGAATGCCAGCATGTGAGCATGGAGGAGCCTGCTGTCCCATTCAGGCTTGTAGTGGGCAGAGCCACTCTCTGCCCTGGGCACGATCCAATCTGCAGAAATGGATTTCAGCAGCCAAGACCTGAGAAGAACAAGGCATATGCCCCCGCCTCACTAAACTGGCTCTTGATTAGTTCATGATTGCTGTGGAATGGGTGAGAAGAAGCAAAATGGTGGCCTGCTTGAGGCTACCACCTATCCTAGAGCAACTCTTAACTGATCTTTTGAAGCATGATTGTGGAGGAAAGGGACAGGAGCCATGGCAGCAGAGCTGTTCTCAATTTTATAAGCTCTTGCTTTGCAGTGGCTACTGAAAATTACATACCATAATATGCATATGTATTATATAATGTGTGTTATAGATTATAATGTACATGACTAGTATAATATGAATGTGTGTGTGTGTGTGTGTGTTTTTACGGATATTACTCGGTATGAGAGAGTTTTGGTCTTCCCAATTATTAGGTTTTAACCCTGGGGCCATCTTGGGAAAGTCACGTCTTGTGAAATTGGTTTCTTCATCATTTTCATAATGATCACACCTACCTCTTAAGTTGCTGTGGGGAGCATTATATATGTGACAACATCTTTCAAACTGTGAAGCAGGGTGTGAGAATTGGCATCAGGACATCTTTGATTACTCTAGGACTTTCTCTAACATATTATTTCATTTTTAAAGCACCTACTCTGCACTCAGATTTGCGTAAGTGTGTGTGGGGGGGGTGGAAAGGACAAACCAAAGAGACCACAGTAGAGTAATATTAGGTTATAAGATTAACCTAATATAATATTAACCTTATAATATCAGGTTAATATTTGAGGAGATTATTTTTGATGTGTGTGTAGAGGATGAATTGGAGTGGGATAGGACTTCTTACTGGAAGACCAGTCAGGAGGCCAGTGCAGTCTTCCAGAGAGGGGACACCTGGGCCTGAACAAATTTGGAATTGACAGACATGGGATATTCACATAGGAATATTGCACCAGCCCTAGCACAAGTTTTATTTAAATTCTCTATCCCTTAGGAGCCTGTTGACCATAAGTATCCCGTATTTGTTTGCTGGGACTGCCTTAACAAAATACTATTAACTGTGTGGCTTAGAACAATGGAAATTTATTGTCTCACAATTCTAGAGGCCAGAAGTCTGAAATCCAAGTTGTTGACAGGACCATGCTTGATCTGAAGGTAAAGGGGAAAGATCTGTTCCAGGTATCTCTCCTGGCTTTTGGTAGTTCCTTGGCTGGTAGCAACACATGGTATTCACATGTGTACACGTCTGTCTCTGTGTCCAAATTTACCTTTATTATAAGGACACCAGTCATTTTGGATTAAGGCCTGCCCAAATGACCTCATTTTTACTTGACTACCCCTATAAAGACCCTCTCTCCAAATAAGATCACATTCCAAGGTACAGGAGGTTAGTACTCTAACCTGTCTTTTTTCCAGGGTCACAGTTCAACCAGTAACATTTATCTGGTATTCATCTTAAGTTTGTTAATTTTCCATTAGACAATATATGATTTACCTGGTCAAATTACTGAAAAACAACTTAAATTGCTAGGTAATTTAGACTGTTAGGATAGACACAGTTTTTATGTGATCAGAAAATATTCAAATGCCTGCTGTATCTTTACACATATGTTGGTACTTATACAGATAGGTGTATATATGAAATACAGTAACAGTTTGTGATGATGGATCTGATTAGGTTGAGGTCAGAAATTCAAGCACACAGCCATGATCTGCTAGTTTGTTGATTGATAATGGACTTTAACCCTGAAATATCTATTAATAGACAGTAGTTTTGAAGAAATGAATCTTTTAGTCAGTTTTTAACAGTAGCTATCTATACTGGGCATCCAGAAATAGAAATAATGGGATTTTGGTAAGGTGAAAGATCCATGGTCTAGAGCCCAAAAATGTGTTTGAGTCTCGGTGCTGCCCTGACTTTCTTTGTGTTCACATGAATTGTTGAGCTTCTCTTTGAATCTCACTTTTCTAAAGGTTACTGAGGTATAAAATGGAACTAACTAATGCTCTATGTCTCTCATGTGGTTGTTGGATGAGAGCCTATGAGTGAACAAATGTGCAATATTAATATTATTGTGAATTAGCTATTCAAGTGATGATCTTGAAAGTCAATCTTTGTTTTGTTTTTCCATTGTGTTCTAGTCAACAAGCACAAACCATGGATTGAGACTTCATATCACGGAGTCATAACTGAGAACAATGACACAGTCATTTTGGACCCACCACTTGTCGCCCTGGATAAAGACGCACCAGTTCCTTTTGCAGGTGAGATGGTAGCTTACTGTGGTTGGACTTGGCTCACTTGGGAGGCATGCTGGGAAGCCTCCACAGAGTGCAGGCTCGGGCTGTATTGCTTTTATCTTCCCCTGCGTGTCTTATAGATCAGCCTGTGATTTCAAAGCTGTATTTCTCTTCTGACTGCTGGTATGGTTCTGATATCTGGTGTGGTTCTGATTTCTGATTTATGGGTTTTTTTCCGGGGTATTGCCTCCAGGGCAAGACCTTTATTTCTTCTTCTAAGAGATGGTATATTGCTGCAGTGGACTCTGGATTTGGAAAAGCTGGGCTAGTAAGGTCCATAGGGGAATAATTTTCCTTCTAGAAAGATAACCTATAGACAGATTAAGTATGTGACCCACTGTCCCCACTACACATATATCAAGGACAGGTGAAGACTTATAGCTTGGTAGATTGGCAAAAGAAAAGGAAAAAAAAAAAGGACCAGGAAATATTTGCTAAGAGTAGGGACAGGGCTGTACCCTCAAGCTTCACAGTGGGTGTGGCTTTGGTGGAAGAATCAGAACACAGTGCCATCTTGCCCTCTGTGGCTTGTGGCTAGAGAGTCTTCTCATTATCATCAAAATTATGACTACTTCTTCTTTAACTTCCTGCAAGGGCTAGGTCTCAGGAAGGATGTGTGAAGAATATAGCTATGTCTCATGTTTCCACAGATTTTGGCAAAGAAAAGGGGATGGCTGATGGTAGGGGGAGGAGGGAATGGACAAAGAATTTCTGAAGATGCCTGCATCATGAGTAATATTGTTAACATTTTATAACTGTCAGGAGAAAGACAGGAAATTTAATGAAAGTTTTCAAGATTTCTAGAAGATTGCTTTATGATAGATGGGTGCCAGGCTGAGGTTTTCACCATGATGAAGTCTATTTTTTCTGACAGTTTGTCTGCTACATTATGAGCTACTTGGGCAGAAAAAAATTGGCTCTTTCACACTTTTAAGAGATAAGCTCTATGAAGGCCCTTTTTTCATTACAGAACATTGTAAAGTAAGGAATGAGGGGGTGGGTTAAATGGGGAAATTCAGTGTTATGTGAAGATAAACTCATAAGCATTCTTGCAGAGCATGGGGAAGATATCTTGACTCTCAGAAGAAGGCTTTACCTTTATTTTATGTAGAATGATAGCCACCAAGGGCACCTAACTGTGACTTCCTTGGTGTTTAGAATTAGGATATTTCCATAATCTTCCAGCCATCCTCAGAGGTCCCAGCTCAACCAAATTCCACTTGGAAGTGTGAATTCCATGCTGTCTTTTCCACAAAAGATGAGTTAACTTCCCTAGACCTTCTTTGCCAGACTGGGAATATTCCAGTGCATTCCCATCTTGGACATAACTAGATGATATTAGGGTTAATCACCCTCTAGAAATGAGGTTTTAAAACAAATACTGGCAAAACTCTTTGGATCTTGGAACTGTTTGGTTTGGCATGCACAATGTGCTTAACAAAATAAGAGACAGTATTTAAGAAGTGGGAGATTTAGGATAAAAAGACAGGATTCTGGATTATCTTGATGAACCAGATTGGAAATACAAGGCTGAGTCATGGTTTCCCTCTTTAGACTGAACATGTGCTCCTGGCTTCCCTCAGCCCTTCTCTACAGCCGGTGTGCAGAGTTCCTTCCACCAAGCAGGTCCTCTTGTTCACCTTTATTTTCAAGTGTGTAACTCCTCTTTAAAACATAACAGGGGAAAAAAAAAAAAAACAATGACACATTAAACAGGAAGTAAATGTATGCCATTAATTCACTTTAGTGTAGTGAACCTAAGACTTTAAAGATGAAGGATATGTCTGATTCTTTATTATGTCTACCCTCAGCATAGCCCTGTTCTCCTCCAGTAGTGAACTAGGAAACTGAAGCTGTTGAATAAGTTGTCCCACAGTAGATTTATAAGCTCCTTAATGTACAGACCCAAATTGGGTGGGGGCAGTTTGAGCAAAACTGATATTTGTAAGTTTGGACTTACAGAAGTTACTTATTTTCCTTGGTTATTGGGCAGCAGAACAATTAATTATTTCACCTGAAGATTCAACAAAGGGTTTCACAATCATAAATCCATCAAATTCCTTTAAACTTGTATTTGTATTCTGACCATTAGATGTGCCCACTGGTTTTCAGACACATCTGGAAATTAAGATTTGCTTCTAAGCCAAGCCCTGAGTAGTTATTTCCATCTGAATAAAATTTTTATGCTCCTCTTGATATTTGCAGCTGCATAAAAAGAAATCTAACTTAATGCATCAAAATATAATCTTCCAGGCTCTTAAGAGTAAAAAATAAAGGTGCTTTTTGGAATGGTCAAAGCTATTTTTCTCAGTGTTATTTATGACCAGCTCTAAGACAGGACACAGGCACTAGCCATCCATTCATGCTGCAGACGTTTATTTTAAAACATTTATCTTAAAAAGAAAATACTGAAGATTTATTTCAGATCCCTATCATTCTCATAAAATTGAAAAATTCGTATCTGCCAGCTTCATCAGTTCTGGAAGTCAACTGCAGCTTTTAGTCCCCCCCTGCCCCGCCCCAGTTATCAACTGTTCTTGTATTGTGTGTCAGTTTTTCCACCCCTTTCCCACTAGTCTTTATTTCCAATTTGGCCTGTGAGGCAAGCTGTAAGCTTTCTGGGAGATGGTCTCGTCCAAATCACTTTTTCTCTGTCTCATTTCTTTTGTGATTTCCCTCCCTTTAAAAAAAATTTTTAAGAAAAATTTCCTATGTAAAATAGCACTTAGTTAAATAAAAGTCATGATCACATTTTGCCTATAAATGCAAAATCCAGGGATACAGAATAGCTTTTATTATATATTTTCCTGATTATGACAATAAGTGTTTTATTGTAGAAAATGTGAAAAATATGTTGAAACAAAGAAGTATGAAAAATATGTTTTCTTACCGCCAGAGAGAGCCTCTGTTAACATTTTAGTGTATTTCCTTCCAGTCATTTTTCTACTTTTTTTTTCTACAATTGTGATCACACCTCATATTCAATTCTAATAATTTATTTTCCCCACTAAACTAATGAAAATATACCATTTTTTAGAAAATATATCATTTTATTAAATATTAAACTGCAACTGATTAAATGGTTACATGATGTCTTTCTCAGTGAATATTCTGTAGTTTACCATTCTTTCTTTTTCTAGCTCTATTGAGATACAATTGACATATAATATTGTAAAAGTTTAAGATGTACAATGTACTGATTTAATAAACTTCTATATTGCAAGTGATTACCACTGTAGTATTAGCTAAACCTCCATTATCTCAAATAATCACTATTTCTTTTTTTCCCACATATTAAGAATACAATCTTTAATTCTCAGGATTTAATATAATGGTAAATTCATGCAATGAAGATGAACAGTTCTGAATACTATGACTTTGATTCATGGATCTAAAAAATATAACTCTTGAATAATGAAATAAATTGTATGCATGAATTAACTCCAAAATTGTGCAGTGCTGGTATTACCATTTCCTTTCCTCCATGACTAGCTCTCCAGTTATGAAATAATAATGCAGTTTTCTTTTTTTGTGGTGAGAACATTTGAGATCTACTCTCTTAGCAATTTTCAAGTATATAATACAATATTGTTACATATAATCACCATGCCATACATTCGGGGCCCAAAACTTAGTCATATTATCACTGAAAGTTTCTACCCTTTGACAACACCTCCCAATTTTCCCCACCTCTAGTCCCTGGTAACAACCATTCTACTCCCTGTTTCTGTGAGTTGGCTTTTTAAAGTCAATTTCACATATAAGTGAATCTACATATAAGTGGTATTTTATATGTGATATAAGTGATTCCACATATAGATTCCATATGTAAGTGAGATCATGCAGTATTTGTTTTCCTATGTCTGGCTAATTTCATGGACCATAATGCCCTCAAGGCCCATCCATGTTGTCACAAACAGCAAGATTTTCTTTCTCATGGCTAAATAACATTCTATTGTATATACATACCACATCTTTTTTATCCATTTTTCCACTGACAGAACTTAGGTTGTTTCCACATCTTGGCAATTGTGAATTATGCTGCAGTGAACATAGACATGCAGCTATCTCTTCAAAATCCTGAATTTACTTCCTTTGGATATAATTCCGGAAGTAGGATTGCTGGATCATGTGGTATTTCTAGCTGTAATTTTTTTGAGGAACCTCTATACTGTTTTCCATAGTGGCTATACCAGTTTGCAATCCCACCATCAGTGCACAAGGGTTCCCTTTCTGTATGTCTTTGCCAACACTGACTTCATGTCTTTTTGATGATAGACATTCTGACAGGTATGAGGTGATAGGCAATTTGTCTGTTACAGTTCTTTTTTACTATCATGTGTTTACATTTCTGATTCTATCATTTGGGTAGATTTCCAGAATTGAAATTAATTGGTCAAACACTTTAAGGTTACAGAAACAGGGCACGTGGATGGCTCAATTGGTTAAATGTCTGACTCTTCATCTCAGCTCAGGTCTTAATCTCAGGGTCAAGAGTTCAAGTCTTGAGTTTGACTCCACAAATAAATAAATAAATAAATAAGAAAGTTCCAGAAACGTGTTAAATTGCTTTCCAGAATAGTTGTGTAAATTTGTTGTCCCATTCTCACCACAGTGGTCTCATTCCCTAGCCCCCGTATGGCTTATTCTAATGGTGTGGTTTAGTGACCATGGTGTATAGTCACCAATAACAGTAGCCTCGCCATCTGCATCTGTAAAATAATGCAAGGTTTCCAGTGTTGTTGTTTTGATTAAATTTAAAGAGTATCTATGATGCATGTTATAATGATTCAAGATATAATAGAAGCTTAATAAATTCATGTTTTTTTTTCCATATTCTTTTCTCTGCCCATTTTGTAGAGGAGATAACCAACTCAGAGAGAGGCCAAGCAGCTTGCTCAGTATCCCAAACAGTCCAGCCATGCGCTAGGACTGCAGACCAGGGATTTTCACCACTTGCTTTGAGTTCAGTCCAGTGATGTTGCCTTTTGATTCCTGCCTCACCTGATTACTAGAGGTGTCAACTCTTAGTCAGTGAATACTCCCTCAGACCTCAGTCAAGTCCATTAGACCTAACTTAGTTCTCAACCTAGTGTCTGTGCCCCGTGGACATGACCTTCTTAGAGAATCACATCCAGGAAAATCCTTAAGTGATAATGAAAATCCTGTCCATTGCATGGCAAAAAATGATAATGAAAGCAAGCTGAGCACACTGTGAACTTATTAATTTCTACATGAGCCCCACCGAGGCCTGTTAGGAAACTGTGGAGACTTTTAAATTTGAAGGGAATTAGATTGCCTTTCAGAGATAATAGAATGGTTCATTTGTCTACATTGGGCCAGTCTGGACTTGTCTTTTGTGAGGACAGGGCAGCAGAGAATGGTCAGGCATAATTGGCTGGCTTCTCAGGCTGGGTGGCTCTCTGAAGGCTGCCTGGAAAACTGCCTGTGACGTGATTTGGCCTGGTTTGATTAGCTGGTTGCAGCAGAAGCTTCTCCCCTCCCTGTGCTTGACTCCGCTCACCCTCCTGGTTCTACTCAGTGTTTGTCAACCTTATCCGTGAACCTGCCCAGGGTCCTTGTTTGTGTTTCAGGTCCCCTAGCCCTGATGGCAGGGATCCTCCCCAAGGGCTTATGCAGCCCCCGTGTCTTCTGGTGGGAAGGGAATGCAGGGTGTGGACAGCCACACACCATGCTTGACCAGACACACATTGCTTTATATTCAGGCTTTGTCATTTGCTAGCTGTATGGTCTCAGATAAGTTACTGAACTCCTCTGAGGGACGGTTTGCTAATATTTGAAATGGGGGTAAACATCGTACATCTGGGTTAGTATGTGGATTACATAAGATATGACTGCCAAGTGCCTAGAGCATTCCTGGCCACCAGTAGATGTCTAGCATGTCACAGTGCTGATAATCCTAGCAGTGGTAAAAATGAGAGTAATTACAGTAAGTGTAATTCTTGGTATCATCAACAAGCCACAGTGTTTTATTCATTTTAGGCTGATTACAGTTCTGTGATTATAATCTGTGATAAAGATGTTAAATGAGAAAAGTAAGTTTGGAGTTTGTTCTAAAGGCTTCATGCCATCACCCATCAAGCAATGTTGCCCAGACTGGTCACATGGCAGTGCAGAGGCAGTAAGTTAAATAATGTAGACAAGTAGTTTGAGAATTGTGCTGAACTCTTTAACTATTAGTTAGCAATACATTTCCTTAAATTGCACCTATAACCTGTCCCTGTGGAGTAATTAGTTGCAAGATACACATTTATATTACTGCAAATCATATGCCCTTTTATTATAAACACACACATGCACGCATACACACACACACACATACACACACACGCATATGTGCCAGCCAGGGCACACACAGAATTGTATCTAAGCCTTACACCAACTCTGTGGAACAAGAAGGTGAGCTATCATGATTCTGTTTTGCAAATAAGGACATTGAGACTTAAAAAATTAAGTAACTATTCAAGGTTACCTAGCTGAGGATGGCTCAGCCCTATCCCTCAATTCCAGATGCTCAGACTCCAAGTCCAGCCTTCTTTCCCCTGCGAGTTGTCCAGTGTGGAATACATATCTCCTTGGCAGTGGAGGATTTACATGGTACCTGGACATAACATTAAAGAGTGCTGAATCCCATGCTAGGTCATTCCATTTTAAGTTCTTCTCCAGTCTCTGATTATATCAAGGAGAAAGGCAGTTTGGCTCAACACTTCTCAAACATTTGCTAATGTCTCCTTTTGACAAAGAAGGAACAAGTGCTCTCTCAAGGCATTCCACAGGCTATACCGATGAAGAAGAATTTTAGTACCATCCTGTGTTATATTTTATTTAAGTTTCTTTTTCTTTTTTTGAGACAACTATTGTTGGCTTTTCAGGTTTTTTTTAAATAAATTCATTTGGGTTTTTTAAAACCCCCATTTTTTGTGGTGGGGGATTTTATTTCTTCATTTACTTGACGGAGAGCACATGTGCCTGTGTGTGAAGGGGGCGGGTCATGGGCAGAGAGGGAGGGAGGGGGACAAGCAGTTTCTATGCCTAGCATGGAACCTGACACAGGGTTCCATCTCACGACCCTGAGCCCAAACCAAGAGTCAATGCTGAACCCCTAGAGCCATTCAGGCACCCTTAAAGCCCCAATTTAAAGAAAAATGTAAATAACGATCAGGTAGTTCATGGAAGGGGCAAAAACCATGAGATGAGAGAGGCCTATGATTGAGTACCAAGTAGAACACCACAGAATAAACCCTTCCTGGCCTCGTTCCTCCCCTAGCCACCTCAGGACTATCCACCATCTTCAGTCTGTCCTGCCCCATGGCTCTCTGAGCTCTGACCCTGGTAACAGAAGAGGCATCTGTGTCAGCCTCATGGTAGATGGGACTTTGTGTTCCAGCTGGTTTGTGTGGGGGTCATTCTTGTGGGCCTGAAGAAGGGTGTCTGCTGGTTGACCCTGGTCTCTGAGCATTCTGCGCCTCAGCTAGAAGTCTGTCTGTGGCAGTCCTTGCAGAGAACTGTGGATTCTCTGGAATCCATAATCTGGGTTACAGCCTTGGACCTCACAGAAAGAGAATCAAGAGTAAACAGGACCAGAAAGACATGGACCAGTGTCTATTCATCAGAGTACCTGTGAAAATTACGAAAATGAATAAGGAATAAAACAAAATTAAGCCACATTCCTAAGGTCCTGCTAGACCTTTTTCTATTCATATATAGATACGCAGTTCTTATTAATTTGGATCATCATACGCATGGTTCAGTTTTTGTGTTTTCATTTTTTATAGACCTTTTCCAAGCTGACCAACATATATTTTAAAATATTACTTAAGAGTAGAAGACATAATTATATATCATATAGCCCTGTCGTAGTTTATTTAACTATTCCATCATTTTTGTATATTTAGGTCATTTACAGTATTTTTCTACTTAAAAAATATAACATTGCCATGGACAACTTTGTTTGAAATACCTTACTTAAACAAACAGGAGTCAGGATTTCATGTTTATGGTTTAGTTCATAGATAGTGAAAAAAACAGATGTGTTCTATTTTCAGTGACAGATTGAGATTGTGTTGTCAGATGTTTTTGCTGATATGAACTGTGATCACCCAATTTTCAAGCAGATGGTGGGGTTCCGAATAGATGGAAAGTAAGAGCTGGACTGACTCCCACACCCGTCTACAGCCTGTGGCAGAGCCCTCAGTGCCCATCCCATGGGCTTCAGGCCTCCACCCCTGTGATGAATTCTCTCCTTCACTGTAGTGATTGTCATCTAAGGCTTTCCAGTTGTAGGCAAGGTGTGATTTGAAAACTCAGCAAGGCAATACAGAAGTTGCCTTAAAGCTGGGAAAAAATGCAGGGTGAAGGCATAGCTACCAGTAAATAAACAGAAGACCTGGTCAAGTTGTTGCTTATGTCCTCTGGGGAGGGTGGCCATTCATTTGTAGTCCCCAGGAGCAGCAAGGCCTATTGGACCATACCTGTGGTCCTGGTACCAGTGGTGGTGGAGGGGTCTGCCAGGCAAACTGGGAGAAAGAAAGACCTGGTGTATCCATCATTCTGAAATTGAAGTATTGCTCTTCCTTCCACCAGTTTGGCAGCTGCCAGCTGATTGATTGGGGTTGGGAGCATATTTGGGTCCCTTTCTTGGTTATCCCTCCATGAGCACTGCATTCACTCCAGTGTTTCCCTTTCACACTTTTTACTCCTTCCTCCTATCTGCTGATGGCCACGAAGCTCAAGAGGCAGATCTTAGCACTGGACAGGGCCTTCCATATAATCCTTGGGCTCGTGGAGCCAGGAACACAAAGCGCTAGCCTTGCTGAGAAGAGAAGTGAACGCCTGTCCTGCCGCAGAGGTGGCCCCTTTCTATGGTGGAGCTGCTCTGCTGGAGGGAGAATGAGGAGCTTCCCAGCTTCTCTGCTGTCCATGAGTTTGGCGTCTTTGCCCTGAATTTTCTTTCTTCTTGTTAATTATCCTCTTTCTTTTCCCACCCTAGACTTTCTCTCTGTGTCCCTAAAGCTGTCTGCATATTGCCTGCCACCAGGTCTTTTGTTGTTACTGTTTTCATTTCTTTCATTTTGAAGGCCAGGTGTATTTTTGCTGCATGGCAACTTAGTCTAGGTAAGTTTAGGATGGCCATTCTCATCTGAAAAATTCTAATGTTCACCTCTTCTCCATTATGTTCCATGTTTAATCCTGATGTCCCAGGCCTTTTTGTGGAAGCTTACCTGCACAGGGTTCTTTGGCAGCAGCTGGGTCCCCTATGAGTGTGGTCACACGGGCTCCTCTTGTGTTCAGTGGTCAGAGGCAGGCACTGAGGGGGACACCCCCTCACGATGGCTGGAGGGAGGACTAGGAGCCAGGATACAGAGGAAGGAGGGCAGGAACAAGAACTGACCATTTGAGAAGGAACAAGAGAGTCCAAGATAAATGTTCACAGGAGGGGCTGGGCTCTATAGTCTAACGAGAAGTAGGAGGCTATTCACCTGTACTTCTGACCTTCTCATTGAGAGGACTCTGATGAAGTCCTGCTCTTGTTCAAACTAATATTTAAGGGAGACCCAGAGTTTATTTGTGGGTCATTTTCTGTCAGGCTGAAAATTGAGGGATGTTCAGGGGGTCAAACCATGCTGGTTTTCCCAGGACTGAGGGTTTCCTGGGACATAGGACTTTCAGTGCTATAACCAAGATCTTGGCAAACTAGAGTGAGTTGATCAGCCCAATAGGAAAGATGTGGAGTCCTAGGATAGAAAGCTTAAGTACTGGCACTAGATTGCTTGAGAAAAGCCCTCGAAGGTAGGAATTTCAAGTCTTCTGGAATTCTGAGTTAATAGCAGTATTGTACTAAAACAAGATGAAAAGTGAACAATGAAGCCAATAATAATAGCAGGACTGGTGCCAACCCATATGGTAATTGTGAAAATTAGAAACAGGTGCCCTTTCTTACATATGGACACTCTCCCACACTAGAGCACACAACTTGGCAAGTGGAGAAAGAGGTGGATTTCAGCCCCTCCTTGCCCCCTTGGTCTTACATCCTTGTACAAAAAAACAACTTGCACACAACACTGAAAGTTAACTAACATTTATCAAGCACTTACTACATACCAGGCACTGTACTAGGTATTTCGTGCACACTGTATCATTTAATTTTTACAACAGTCCTCTGAAATAAGCATTATCATCATTCCTATTTTATAGAAGGAGAGACTGAGGGTAAACCAGATTATGTAAATTTCTCAGAACACAGTAGTAATGGTGAAATTGTAATTCTAACCGGATATCTCAGTTAGGTATTGCTGTGCAACCATCTTCCCGAAACTGGAGCATCAAAAAGCAGAAACATTAATTGTTTCTTAGGGGTCTACCTGTTGATTAGACAGCTTTACTAATGTGAGCGGGCTCAGCCGGCCCCAGCCGGGCTTGTCCAGGTATCTGTGGGCAGCTGGTGAGTAGGCTATAGGCTGGCTGGTCTAGAGTGGCCTTGGCTGGGATGACATTGATCTCTCCCATGTGTGCTGGCCCAAGCCTGTTGGCAGGCAGGGCTGAGTATCTCCCTATGGTGATCACAGAAAAGCATGAAGAGCATAGATATGTGCAAGCACTTTGACAAGCTCCTTGGGACAAATTTGCCTCACTGGCCAAACAAATCATATGGCCAAGCCCAGAGTCAGTATAGGAACAGACTACCAAGGACAAAGAGGGGTGAAAAGTTAGGGTCATCTGTGTGGTCATTCTGTCACAGCCTGCCCTTAGGCTACAACTGTCCACACCTCTTCCTCATGTAAAATATGCTTACTTCATTTTAGCATCCCCAAAGTTGCATCTAATCATGGCATCTGGCTTGCAGCCCAACACAGGTCTGGATGCAGGTCTCTTGATCCAGAGCCCTGTGAGCTAGAAGGTAAGTTATCTTCTCCACATCCCTCCAAGGGAGGGGAAACCTCAACAAGCTCCTTTTCAAGGAGGAGAAGAATGGGAGGCACACAGCAGTGACTCGCTGGCCTGCAGCAATCCTGAGATCCTGCTGGAGATAGGGCGCCACGTCCCTCCATGTTTAGGGTGATTCTTAGGAGTGGCTCCCAGGCCACTATTCTCCTCTCCTCCTTTCACCATCATTTGGTTCTGTTCCGTTCCAAGCTAGTGCACTCAGCAGGAGTGGGTACAAGGTCCTGGCCTTAGTCCTTGGGAACACTCCTACTTTCATTAGTGTCTCTGACTCTGTCCAGCCTTAGCGTAACACAATGGGTCAAACCTAACTTCAAAGCCAAGGTTCCTTATACAATAAATCAGAAAATACAAAAGAGTGAAATAAACACACCCTTATTTCTGCTGGAGAAATAATTCAGAGAATATAGACATCAAAATGCCAAGCCTGAACACATCCTGAGGTATCAGGAACTCCAAATCTATGGCCTTATTTACAAATGTGATGCAAACATGTTTATGGTGCTTTCCTACTCACTGCCCCTGATGGCCAAATTCTAGGCCATTGACTCAGACCTCTCCCTAACTGTGATTGGACCTGAAGTGGGCACCTGGCTCAAGGAGGCCAGTGAATAACCTACTTACAGCCTGTGACTTGTTACCTGGGTAGGAAAGGCCACACAGGCCAATGGTCTTCCTGTTTGAGTGCTAAGGGGCCATGAGGGAGTATGGGGGTTCTGAATGAAGTTCCTGTAACACATGCAGATCATAGTTAGGAGCCCTTTGTCAGCAGACTGAGGTGAGGCAGCTGGTCCCAGGGAGAAGTAGATGTGCCTGGAGGGAAAGGTCTAAGTGGTTCCTCTTGCTCCATTCCCAAGTGGTCCTGGTTTCCAGGTGATCTTGGATTTCCATGAAATTATCCTCATTGTTGCCCTTCATTTTCACTCTCTGCTGAGGTGACTGTGTCTCTATCCCTGGAAATCAAAGAGGTCAAATGAGAACCACCTGTTAATATGGCTTTCCATATTGAGGGCAGGGACATTGTTTGAGCTACAAGAGGAAAAAGACCCCAAGAATGTTCAGGTAAGGGGGAAGCATAGTTAAGAATGAGCAGGGAATTTGAAAGCATTGAAGAAATCCTCTTAAAAAGCCATAACCTATGATCATCACAGTGAAATCAGTGAAGATTGAAAACCACCTCCAACTGTCAGTAATTGGACCATTTAATAGCCAAGCCTAGACAAGTTAATACCTATTCAAATCCCTTGTCCAGAAGCCGTTTCCACAGATTACAACAGTGGCCATATTGAATAGACCTGGAATCGGAGCTCATCACAAATATTAATTATGGACATGAATTTGTAAGGTCAATGGTTTTACTTTAATAGGAATTTGGGGCCTATGAATGTAAGTACTAAATGTCTTAGACTTGTTTGAGATTCCAAAGCAAAGAAGAGGAGTACAGCAGGCATTTATAGTTCATTCTGCTTGGCATTGTGTCCAGCGTGAGATCACTGAATACCTTGGCGTGATTTCAGAGCTCAATTTTATTATCTTGTAGCTGCCTGTAATCACAGAAGAGGCATCAAAGGCCAGCTGTCCCCCATGAACCTTGACAGTCTATATAAACTAATTACTTTTTTATGAGCCATCCTTTCAGAGGTTTGGAAAGAGGGCCTATTAAGCCAAGTTCAATATGATCTACAAACTTTAAAAATTATTATTATTTATCTAAGTTCCAGCTAAGTGCATGGTAAATGACATCCTCTGTAATGATTGGCTTGGATGGCCATGGACTTCATTAAAATACAATACTTTGTGGGGTTGGGTTTTTTTTTGTTTGTTTTTTTTTTTTCCTTTTTTAGTGGAAAGGTGAATCCCAGTGTGGCAGGAGTCCTCTCTATACATTAATGATACGAATAGCAAGATCTGAAGGGCAAAGAAGAAAAAACACAAGTTTGGAAAGTGAGGGTACATTAGCAAAAGCCCCTCTCCTGGCTGTGCAAGGCTGTGGATTGCAAGAGTAAAGACTATGCTCTTTGTCCCTGAGTCCACTGCACAAAGATCATCCCTTTGCCCTTTCCCTTTTGGTGTGCCTCTCTTTTGGAGTCCTTAAAGAGATGGAATAACAGAAAAAACACTCACTGCAGCCTGCCCTTAGACCACCCCACTTGGTGCTCTTCCCAGTTGTCTGTGGGCTGGTTGGACCATTTGGGAAGTAACCTATCCCAGCCTCTGCCACTGGGCACTCCTTCACCGCTTACCACAGGATACTCATTATTGTAATGTTCTCTTTTGTGTCCGCTATGAGGATGATGGGCCCCAGGTTGGCCCACAAGGCACTCCCCTTCGTCACCTCCCTCCCTTCTTACTAGGAAATGGCCTTTTTCCTCTTCTGGCCAACTCTTGCTCAGGGGTTCCCACAGAAATGTTGCTTGGACTCCTAGTGCTACAGTTCCTTGTTATACCATAAACTCCTCCCTTTCCAGAGACAGATGGGGACTCCCAGGCTGTAGATATAAGGGATGGTTTCACATACCAGCCGGGGCTATGCTGTGGTAAGTAAGATCCCACTCAAGTGCTCCCTGCTGACTCTGCCCTGGTCTGTCTGAGTTCCTTCTTTCATAGTTTTGTAGTTCTACTTTCCTCTGACCAGCAGACATTCCTGTCAGCTATGTGACTTCCATGGACACTTTCCACTCATCCCTCCTCTCATCCACACACACCGTCCGTCAAATATCACTCCATTTGTCTGAACCTGATTTACAGAGAGGGTCCTGAGCTGCATGCAAGCTGGCATGAACAGCCAGATAGCAGGGGAGTGGCAAGAGGGACCATGTAATTCCACATGTTCCGTATCAGGATCATGTCCACCCCACCAAGACTCCTACACTGACAGCATGTAATACACACCCTTCTCTCCTGAGGGGCATCCTCATGCGTCCCATGATCAGTCCTTTCCTTGGCCATGGGACTTGCCACACTGTCTCTCCATGTGCCTGCCTTCTCATTGGTCTTGAGTCTGAATCCATTTTGTGTCCCTAGGACCTAGCACTGAGTAGGTATTCAATTAAAGTTGGTGCAATGAATGATTGATATTATATTTCATGCTTAAGCTAACCTGTCACCTTCTCTTATTGCTTTTGGCATATCTGCTCCTGGACTCAGCCGAGTTCTGCTGAGTTTTAATCTATTTAATTGTCTGTTGCTCATACAGGAGTGAACTTGTTTATCCTTGTATCCTGGCATACAACCTGGCTTAGAGGCTCCTAGTAAATATTTGCTAATTTGAGTTGAAAGGACTGAGTGGGTTTCCAACCTACAGCTAACAGCATGGGAGTAGGGGTGGGGAACACAGGTGTTCAGGGGAGTCTCATGATGGTGCCCACATTGCACACTGCAGGGGCTAAAACTGACTCCTGGTGGCCCTCTGATGTAATTGGGAGCAAATCCACCTCAGCTAGTGTGTTTCCCAGATCACTACTCCCACACTCAATGTAGCCAGTGCAGGAAGAGGCCTACTTTAGGGAAATCTGGACACTAGAGGGGACCGTGGTGATCCAAAGAGATTCCTGGTGGTAATGAAAAGTTACCTTACCTAAGGGAAGAAGAGGTGCTACTCAGTGCTGGCTAATTTCTTTTAAGAGGGTAAATTTTTTAAAAATAAAATTATTTTCAAATCATGATGATTTGCACACAGTTGTAAGAAGTAACATGGAGGGACCCTGTGTACTCTTTACCTTATCTCCCCCAGTGATAACACCATGGGGAGCCATGGTACAACATTCCAACCATGATACTGATATTGATTGTCAAAATACAGAACATCTCTATCACCACAAGGATTCTTTATGTTACACTTTATAGTCACACCCACTTTCTTCCCACCCACATTCTCCTTAACTTCCTGGCAACCACTAGTCTCTTCCCCTTTGAATAATTCTGTCATTTCCAATATGTTATATAGATGGAATCATCATTTACCCAAAGGATACAAAAGGGGTAACTGCCACAAAGTTTATAGCACCAATGTCTACAATAGCCAAAATATGGAAAGAGCCCAGATTTCTATTGACAGATGAATGGCTAAAGAAGATGTGGTATATATATATGGAAAGAGCCCAGATTTCTATTGACAGATGAATGGCTAAAGAAGATGTGGTATATATATACACAGTGGTGTGTGTGTGTATATATATATATGTATATATATACATATATATATATATATATATGATGTGGTATATATATAAACATCCATCAAAAAAAGAACTCTTACCATTTGCAATGACATAGATGGAACTAGAAGGTATTAGGCTAAGCAAAATGAGTCAATTAGAGAAAGACAATTATATGATTTCATTCATATGTGGAATTTAAGAAACAAGACAGAGACTCATAGGGGAATGGGAGGAAAATAAAATCAGGGAGGGAGACAAACCAAAAGAGACTCAACTCTAGGAAACAAACTGAGGGTTTGCTGGAGGAGAGATTGGGTAGGGAAATGGGGTAACTGGGTGATGGGCTTTAAGGAGGGCGCTTGATGTAATGAGCACTGGGTGTTATATGCAAGTGAAGAATTGCTAAACACTACCTCTGAAACCAATAACAAATAACAATTTAAAAAAATAAACGGAATCATCCAGTGAGCAACCTTCTAGAATTGACACTTTTTTAAATTAGAATCATTTTCTGGAAATGCATCCAGGTTGTTACCGTTATCAATATTCTATCCTTTTTATTGCCAAGCAGTGTTCCGTGGTATAAATATACCACAGTTTATCCATTCATCCACTGAAGGACATCTGGGTTGTTTCCAGCTTTTAGTTACTATGAACAAAACTGCTATAAATATTTGAATACAGGTTTTTTGTGTGGACGTAAGTATTCACTCCTCTGGCAAAATGTCAAGGAGTTAAATTGCAAGGTGGTATGGTCGTTGCATGTTTCACTTTGTATGAGACTGCTAAGCTGTTTTCCCAAGTGGCTGTTGTCATTTTAAATACTACCCGTCAACAATGGGGTGAGTGATGGGACTTCTCTGCATAATCACCAGCACTTGATGTTGTTCCTATTTCTTATTATAGTCACTCAAATAAGTATGTAGTGTTACTTCATTGTAGTTCTAATTGCTATTTCTCTAACAGCTAATGGTGTTAGATATCTTCTCATGTGCTTATTTGCCATGTATATATCGTATTCCACGAATCGTCTCTTTTTGTCTTTTGGCCATTTCCCAGTTGGATTGTTTGTGTTTTTACTATTGAGTTTTGGGAGCCCTTTATGTATTCTAAACACTAGTTCTTTGTCGGGTATCTGGTTTTTAAATATTTTCTCACTTGCATGGATTGCTTTTTATACTCTTAACATGGTCTTTCTCAAGGCAAAAGTTTAAAATTTTGATAAATTCCAATTTATCTTTCTATGAATTGGGTCTTTGATGTCCACTTTAAGAACTTTTTGCCTTGTTTGAGATTTTAAAGACTCTTTCTAATCTACTTTTCTAAAAGTTTTATAGTTTTACATTTTATATTTAAGGATATAACCCATTTTGCATTAATTTTTGTATGCAGTTACGTTAGGTTGAGATTTCTGTTTTTCCTTTTTCTTTCTCCTCCTCCTTCTTTTTGCCAATGGATATTCAATTATGTACTATCTGTTGAAAAGTAACTTTCCTCCATTAAATTGCTCTTGCACCTTTGTCAAGAAAACTCAGTTGGGCATAGTTGTATGTTCTATTCCTGACTTCTCTTTACTGTTCTATTAATCTATATGTCTACTGCTGCCTCAGAACTACACAGTCTAGATTACTGAAAGTATATAAATCTTGGTGTTAGATAAATGAATGACTCCCAATTTATCTTTCCAAAACTCTTTAAACCATTCTAGTTCCCTTAACTTTCCCTATAAATTTCCGAATAATCTTGTCTACAGCTACAAAAAATCCTGCTGAGATTTCAGTAGGAATTGAAATAAACTCTCTTATCAATTTGGGGAGAATTGACATTTTTACCGCATTGAGTCTTCCAATCTGGTGAACGTACTATCTCTCTCCATTGTGTCAATTTTTTAAAAATTTTCTTCATCAATGTTATGTTGTTCTTAGCATAAAAATCCTGCCCATGTTTGTTAGATTTAGACCCAAATATTTCATTTTGGGGGGACCATAAATGGTATTGTATTTTAAATTTTGTATGCATGTGTTCATTGTAAGTATAGAGAGATAAAATTGCTCTTTTTTATGGTTATGTTTTTATGTTTCCTATCTTGCTGGACTGCTACATAGACAATCATGTCATTTACAATTAGAAATAGTTTTATTCCTTTTTATTGTCTTGCTGTGCTGATTAGAAATGAGAGGTTTTCTTGCCTTGTTCTGGATCTCAAGGAAAAAGTTTCAGCCTTTCACCAATAACTAATGTAACTGTAGGGTTTTTGTAGATGCTTTTTAACAAGTTGAGGTAATTTTCTGCTTCAAGGTTTCTGAGAGGTTTTTTTGTTTGTTTTCTGGGTTTGTTTGTTTGTTTTTTTTTTTTAATCAAGAATGGGTATTGATTTTCTCAAATTATTTTTTTCCAGTATTTATATAAATCCATAATTTGTCTTATTTAGTTTGTTTATATGGTGAAGGATTGATTGATTTTCATATATTGAACCAACCTTGCATCTTTAAACCCTGTTTAGTCATAGTATGTAATTCTATTTATAGGTTGCTGCATTTTATTTGCTAAGAATTTATTCAGGATGTTTTTGTTCATATTCATGATGGATATTCGTCTGTCATTTTCTTTCTTTGTATTGTCATTATCTGGTTTTATATAAAGATGATACTAGCTTCATAAAATTAATTGGGAATTGTTCCCTCTTTTTCTGTTTTCTCAAAGAGATCATGTAGTATTGCTGTTAATTTTGTTTAAACATTTGGTAGAATTTTCCAGTGAAAACTTTTTTGGGACACTTTCAAATTATAAGTGAAATTTCTTTAATAGCTATAAGGGAATTCAAAATATCCATTTCATATTTGGTAAGTAGGGACAGATCATGTTTTTCAAGGAATTGGCCCATTTCACACAAGTTGACAGATATATGTGTATAGGGTTGTTTTTAGTATTCTCTTACCCTTTCAACATCTACAAGAGTCTATAATGATATATGCCAGTTCAAACACAATATTGGTAATTTATGTCTTCTCTCTTTTTTCTTTTGGTAGACTTGCTAAAGGTTTGGCAATTTTATTGATATTTTTAAAGAACCAACTCATTTCATTGATTTTTTTCACTATTGCTTTTCTATTTCTTATTTCATTCTTGTTGTTCCTATTTTTATTACTTCTTTCATTCTACTTGTTTGGGTTTGTTATTCTTTATCTAGGCTTTTGAGGTGGGACTTTGATTATTGATTTGAGATATTTTCTCTTTTCTAATGTATGCATTTAATGCTATAAATTTCCCTTTCAACCTCCTTTGCTGTGCCTACAAATTTTGATGAGTTGTATTTTTATTTAGTGAAGTGTATTAGTTTGATTTTCATTGAGACTTCTTCTTGGAGTCATAGTTATTTAGAAATGTGTTGCCAAATTTCCAAATGTTTGGAGACTTTCCTTTTATCTTTCTGCTATTGATTTCTATTTTCGTTCCTTTGTGATCAGAGAGCATACTTTGTATGATTTCAGTTCTTTTAAATTTTTTGAAGCTTGTTTTATAGCCCAGGATCTATTTTAGTCATTATATGTTCTGTGGGCACTTGAAATGAATGCATATTTTGCTATTGTTGGGTGAGGTGTTCTAAAAATATCCATTAGATCCTGTTGGTTGATAGTGTTGTTATTTTTCTCCGTATCCTAACTGCTTTTCTGTCCAGTGCTATGAATTGTTGAGGGAGGACTACTGAAGTGGTGTCAGCTATAATTATGAACTTGTCTGTTTTTCCTTTCATCTCTCTTCGTGTTTGTTTCTTATGTTTTGTAGCTCTGTTGTCAAGTACATACACATTTAGGATTGCTATGTCTTCTTGGTGGGTTGACCTTTTATTTATTATATATCATCACTCTCTGTCTCCAGTGAATTTTTTGCTATTAAGTTTACATTATCTGTTATTAATATGCCCACTCTGCTTTCCTTTGATTAATATTTACATGATATATTTTCCCTTCTTTTACTTTCAATTTGCCTCCATCATTATATTTTAAGAAAGGTTCTTATAGATGGTATATTGGATTTTAAAATTTACTTTTCCAATCTGCCTTTCAATTGGTGTATTTAGATCATTTACATTTTTTAAAAAAGATTTATTGATTTATTTGACAGATTACAAGTAGGCAGAGAGGCAGGCAGAGAGAGAGGAAGGGAAGCAGGCTCCCTGCTGAGCAGAGAGCCCAATGTGGGGCTCCATCCCAGGACCCTGGGATCATGACCTGAGCCAAAGACAGAGGCTTTAACTCAGTGAGCCACCCAGGCACCCCTAGATAATTTACATTTAATGTAATTATTGATATATTGGGGTTTAGGTCTGCCATTTTATTTATTATTTTTTGTATGTTCTCCCTGCTTCTTTGTTTCTTTTTAAAAGATCTCTGTTGTTTTCCTTTTAAACAATCTGTTTTTTCCTGCCTTCAGTCAGAATTCATTTTAATTTACCTATAGTATTTTCAAGTATATCTTTTTTTTATAGCTATTTTAGTGGCTGTTCTAGCTAGTATATGTAACTTATCAGTCTACTGCTATGATTATTTTTTCAGTTTAAATGATATATAGAAAGCTTACTTTTTTTTTCCTGTCCCTTTACCCTCCCTGTGTATAATTGTATTAAATATTTCTTTTACATACATTTAGAAGGATATCAGACTGTGTTATAATATTTGCTTCAACTGCCAAATGTGATTTAGAAAACTCAAGAGGAGAAGAAAGGACTATTGTGTTTACCCATATTTTTGCTTATCACATTATTTCTTTTTCCCCCAGTATTTCAAGATTCCCTCTTTTACAGTTTCTTTTTTATTTCATAAACTTCCTTTAACCATTCTTTCAGAATAGTTCTTCTGGTGAAAATTCTCTTAGTTATCCTTCATCTGAGAATGTCTTGCCTTGCCCTTCACTCCTGAATCATATTTTTTCTGGATATAGGATTCTGGTTTGACAGTTATTTTCTTAAAAATCGTTGTGAACTGTTCTGACTACTTTGGTTTCTAGGTAGATATCTACTGTCTCTAACTGATTTTTCCTTATAGATGAGATGTTGTTCTGGCTGCTTTCAATGTTTTTTTTCTGTCTTTTATTTTCAGAAGTTTAATTATGTCACCTTCGTGTGGACTTCTTTAAGTTTATCCTGTTTGATATTCACTAGGCTTCTTGAATCTATAGGTTTGTGTCTCTTGTCAAAAAGGGGAATTTTCAGCCATTATTTCTTTGAGTATTTTTTTCAGCACTGCTCTTTTTTTCCTTCTCCTTCCAGGATTCCGGTGACATGAATGTTAGATCTTTTGATCTTTTGTTATAGTCCCACAGGTCCCTGAAGCTCTGTTCTTCTTCTTCTTCTTTTTTTTTTTTTTCCCTTTTAAGTCTATTTTCTCTCTCTTGCTCACATTGGGTATCTCTATTTCTCTCTTTTCTAGTACTGATTCTTTCCTCCATTTTGCTGATGAGCCCATCCACTGAGCTTTTTATTTAACTTATTGTGTTTTTCCATTTGAAATTTCCAGTTGATTCTTCATATCTTCCCTTCCTTCCTTCTTTCCTTCCTTCCTTCCTTCCTTCCTTCCTTTTTGTCTTTTTTTATTTTATTTTTTTCTTTCTAATAATTTTTTTTCAGTGTTCCAAGATTCATTGTTTATGCACCACACCCAGTGCTCCATGCAGTATGTGTCCTCCTTAAGACCCACCACCAGGCTAGCCCATCCCCCACCCACCTCCCTTTAAAAACCCTCAGTTTATATATTCCATTTCTTTGCTGAGATTTTCTACTTCCATGATGACTTTATATTTTATTTTGATTTAAGCATGTTCATAATTGACCATTCAAGCATTTTTACCATGACTGCTTTGTCAGATAAAATCTATCATAAAATCTTTGTCAGATAATTTTCATATATCTGGTATCCCAGCAGTGTCATCTGTTGATTGTCTGTTTGTCATACCATTTAAGATCTTCCTGGGTTTTGGTATAATGAGTGATTTTCTGTTGAAACCTGTAACATTTTATATTATTCTCTGATACTCTGGATCTTATTTAAACCTTATGTTTTAATGGGCTTTTCTGTCACCGCTCCAGCAGGGAATGCATGGGGCAGTATCACTCCCTTACTGCCAACCAGAGGTAGAAGTCCAGGTTCTGTACATGGCTTTTACTGACACCTGAGTAGGGGGGACCTCCTCATTACTGCTGGTTGAGGGGTGGGAATTCTACCTTCTCATATGGTCTCCAGTGAAACTGCTGTGCAGATGGCTTCATTACAACTGGACAATGATGAAAGTCCTGAGCCTCACCTAAGTCTCTTTTGACACCACCCTTATAGGGAGGGGAGAGGTTTCCTCATTACTCTCAGGGGAGGGTGGACATTCAGGCTCCCAACATGGTCTCCACCAACACTGTAGGAGAATCCTTGTTATGGGCCACTGTTATGATCTCTGCTTGATTATCCCTGATACCATTTCAGCCAGGATGTTGGGGTATATACCTCACTGTAACCTCATGAGAATGGACGTCTAGGATCCCAATTCAGCCTTTCCTGGCATGGGTAGAGGTGAGGCCACAGTTTATGTAGTGCTTGTCTGAATAGAGTGGCAATTATCTGCAAGTTATTTTTCTTGCTGGACTGCTCCTTTCATGGTCCTTTGGCTAGAAAGAGCAACCTTTTCTTTGGGGTTTTGTTATTTTTTGCTCTTCCTGTTGGCATTTCTGAGTTGTAGTACTCCTCAGCTCCAAGTTTGGGATGTATGAAGCAAACCTGTCATTTCTCAGGTCCTGAGATCCCAAACTAGTCTGCCTTCTCTCCAATGTACAGAATATTCCTGTGTTTGTTTTGTGAATCTTGTCCAAGGCTTTTACTTGTACTTAGTGGGAGGAATAGGTAAAAGTCTAACATTTTTCATCTATAAACATAAGCCCAGGCCTACCCAGTCTTGTTCTTTTTCCAAAAGAAGTAAAAAATCCAGAGCTTTTTTGTGTGAAACTCCCCAGGTTTTTTTGTTTTTTTTTTTTGTTTTTTTTTTTTGTTTTTTTTTTTAAAGTTAGCAATCCAGTTTTATCTACAAAGCACTGTGTGGAGAGGCAGTCTACAGATTAAACAACACTGCTGGCTTAAGAAGCCACCTGCTTGTGACCTCTGGTTTAAGCTACACAGCCAAGGAGGAATGAAGGGCTGTGGGTTTGGTATACTTGGAGGTTAGCACATTGCCAAAGAAAGGTAGTTGCCCTATCCCACACTTGCTTATTCATTAATTCATAAGAAATTATCACATGTCTACTGTGTGTGAACTACAGTGGTGAATGAGACAGCAAGGACTTCTCACTATGGAGCTTATGTAAACAAGCAAAACACACTATAGTAGGTGTTGTGATGGAGAAGTTTTCAGAAGTAGATGTGACTTTATGGGCAGCTTCTGAGGTGGGATGTCTTTCTCATGGTTAATCCTAATGGATTTCCTCAGGAATCCAAAGTCATCTTTCTTGTTATTTAAGATTGCCTGGGGGAAACCACATTGGCTCCAGTGACAGTTAGAGGAGAGAGAACAGGTGCTTCTTATCTACATCCTGTCCTGGAAGCTGGCTGTAGTCTGAGGTAGCAGAACTCTCCCAAACCTCATAGTGGTGGAAAGGCAGGAAAGAAAATCCACAGTCACACTAATGAAAGTCTTGGAAACAGGAGTGCTGACATCTGGATGCAGGGCTGGAGCACGATTTATCATTGTGTGGGAAGGACCTGGAGATGGAGGTGGAGGTTAGAGGTTTCACTCAGCATGTTCTCACCTGGTCAAACCAGGGGCTGGCATGGAATGGGTACCACTTGCCATTTCCAGGGGAAAGAGGGAACAGGGATCGACCCAAGAAATTACCAGTACAAATTCCTTTAACCATTTTTGGTCATCAGGGTATGAGATAATCAGTCCTGATTCTGAAGATGCATATGTACCGTTAGGTGCTCTGGAATCCCAACCAGCATAAATACCCATAGAGGTGGAAACAGAGGTAATCCGGACAGCAAAAGCTGTCCCACTCTCATGTATTGTACAGTCTTAGGCTTCTACATACAAACATTTTGTGGTGAAGCCAAAGTTTGAAAAGGCCAGAATTGAACTTTCTGTTTGGATTTGTATCTGAATACTATCTATGATCTCAACAGCAGCATGGTTACTATGTTATGAAAAAAACTAGCTCTCTCCAGTTACACTCAGGTCTTTTCCACCTTAAAACCTTGAAATCTTCAGAGGTCTTTGGCAATTCCACATTTTTTAAGAGTTTCGGCAATAAAAGAAGTTGACTTACTCAGCTAGGAAAAGGATGATAAATACTAATTGAATTTTATTTTGCTGAATCCTGCAGCTGAAGATAAGGGAGCTTAAAGACATGACAAAAACAAACAAATAGCACATAGTTTGTTTTCCTGTATGGCAAATAGAACCCTGCCTGACTTGCAAGCATTCCCCCTTCCTCCAAATGTGAGAAGGTCACAGTCTCAGCTCACTGCTGCCAAGGTAGCTGTCCCCACCATGAAATGATTGTTCAGTGGCATTTACAGCAAATTGCAGAAAGGAGAAAGAGCTCACTGGAAATAGACTGATGTCAGACTATCATATCTCATAAAAATAATAAAAATAATAGCCATGCCAGTCTGCTCTGTGCCTGGCACTTTACATAACTTCATTTACATTCACCAATCACATGAGCTTGTTAAGTTGGCACTATTTTTGCTTTAAAGATAAGGAGACTTAGGCTTAGAAAGATAAGTGACTTATTGAGATCACATAGCTTAGTAAATGTTGGAGCCAGAGTCCACATGGACAGCATCATTTGCTCAGATACCTGGTTCTTAACTGGGGGGCGATTTTGCCCCCAGATGACTCCAAACAATGTTCAGAAACATTTTTTTGGTTTTCTTAATGGGTTGGGGTGTTTGCTATGGCATCTAGTGGGCAGAGAGCAGAGATACTGCTAAAATTCCAGCAGTGTACATGACAACCTCTGAATGATCTGACCCCAAATGTCAGTAGTGTTAAGGTTGAGAAGCCCTCGTCTGGAAGACAGGAGGCCTCAGGCTTAGTTCCCACTCTGCATCTAGCTCAGAACATAACTTTGTAAAACTTACTTTCTCTTTTGGAACCTCAGTTTTCTTGTGTAAATCAAGGGGATAGACTGTTAGATCAGATTATCTCTAAGGTATTTGTAGCTTTAGTACCCTATGGATCCTGAGAAACTTTAGAATTTCATCTGTGGCTCTTGAAAGGACCTATGAATCATACTGAGGCTTCAAGCAAAAGTAAGAGTTTTTGGAAGGCATAAATAAAACTCTGTTGTGAGGACACATGTGGACACTTAATGCATTCAGCAATAGAGAAAAATGTCTTCACATCATATTGTATTTGGATCTTAGTTGTTAAATTTTGACTTCTTACCACAAATAAGTTGCCCATTCTGAGCCAGCCAATAATTGTGTCTCTGTGGGCTGGCTGAGCTAGGTGTGGTGTATTGGTGCCTCTGGGGGAGGCAGGTCAGCTAACAGTGGGGTATTTGTGCTACAAACCACTGTTTATATTATGGACACACAGACTCTGGCTACCACAAGACCCGCTGAGCCCTTAGCATGGGCAGACCACCCAAGACTTATCATAGCCCCATTCTTCTGGATAAGCCCCAATGGCCAGTGGAGGTCAGTGGGGAAAAAATAAAAAATTACTTCTTTGCTAACACACACACACACACACACACACACACACACACATCTACAAAAATTAACCCACATTTGGCAACAGATTAAATCTTTGCACCACTTTATTTGTGTTTGTTTTATGAAGATTTGACTTCATCCAGTTTTTATAATTGTGGAGGAGAGACCTTCAGTATATTGAGGAGTCATTGCTGGTGCTTTTGTGAAGGTCACAGTGGAAAAAAAAGAATTTGTTTGAATTTTAGACAGGAGGATATTTGAGAATTGGTAAGTTAAGTTGGTAAAGTAAATTCTTAACTATCTCTGAGTCATGGGCTAGAATGTAGATGTGGGCATGGTTCAGTTCCTGCCTTGAAGGACAGGGCAGTCTCTTGGTGGGAAAGCACAGGAGAGCTGTGCTGGAGGCTGCTGTAACCTTTGACGCCGTGAGGCTGGGTCAGAGTTGCAAGGCTGGTGAGCTTTCTGCAGGCTGAATTGTTTCTGCATCATCAAGGCTGAGCAGAGTGTCAGGCACACAGAGACCTCAGTGAACACGCTGAGCATGACAGACTGGCTCAGCTCTCTCTCAGAGCACTACTCATGTTGCCTTGAAGGTGTTGCCGCACTCGGCTCTGTCTGGACTGGGAACTCCGTGAAGGCAGAAGCCCTGACTTGTTCACCTCAGAATCCCCTGCCTCTGGCCCAGAGCATTCCCGAGGAATGGAGGAATTCACATACAACTGAGTGGTACTCCCAAGGGCTCTGTGTTCCGAGGACTGTGTGCTCCCCGAGGGCCGGGGTTAGTTGGGGGAGGCTTCAGGGATGTCAGGGAGCCTGAAATATGAGGCAGAGAAACGTAGAGGGAGGCTTCCAGAGTGTGTATCGAGGAGGCAGGTTGAAAGTGCCTTTTCCTAGTGAGAATTGGCAGCTACTTGGTGTCTGAAGGCTTGTACGAGTCTTCCCTTGCACCGCAGATTCAGTAGCTTAAAACACCCATTTATCATCGCACAGTGAGGCTGCAGCCCTGGCAGTGTGACTGGGTCCTCTGCTCAGGGTTTTACCAGCTGAAAACAAGGCATGGGTGGGGCTGTGTTCCCATCTGGAGCTGGGTCCTCTTCCGTGCTCCCTGGTTATTGGCAGAATTCAGCGTCTGTGGCTGAAGGACCAAAGTCCCTCCTTTCTTGCTGGCTGCCAGCTAGGAGATGTCCTCAGGTCCTAAAAGCTCTTACAAAGATATATAGCACATAGTACATGCTAGGCACTTCACATAGATTATTTCATTTAGCCCTCTAAACCAGGGGCCAGCAAACTTTTTCTTAAAAGGTCCAGCAATAAATATTTTAGGATTTGCAGGTCAAGAGAAAACATCAAGCCTATTAGGTAGGTACTTAATATAATCATATAAAATGTAATCATTTAAAGATGTTACAACCATTCTTAGCCTGTGGGCTGTAGAAAAAACTGCTGGCTGAATTAGCCTGTGTAGGTGGTAGCTTGCCCTCTTCCTGTTCTGAGCAATCTAATTAGTCTAAAATATTATAATATTTAGAAATGGATAAATGGCAATGCAGAGCCTTTAGGTTATTTGCCGGACTTTCTCAGTGTCCAGCTGGGTCTGATTCTGATTCCCAGGTCTGGTTCTGCAAGGCCTGACCAGCACCCACATGTACAGGGATTCATAGTCTTCCTTCTAGATGTTAACTCCCTTTCTTTCAAGTCCCCACAAGAGTGACAGAGCCAGAAGGTGGAAAATTAGTCTATCGTGTGCCAGTTGTGAGGTCTCGAGCAGTCATTCTCTTTGTAGCCTGTTTCTTCTCTCTGATGTCGGTGGAGTGCTGCCTTAATCTTGATCTGGGGTCTTGGCCACTGGCTGACAGCAGCTGATGAAGGTGGTTAGGGCCCTCCTTGGGAGGAAATGAGAGAGAGTCTTCGTGGATGCCCAGGCTTATCCATCAGATAACCCTTCATCTAATCATCTGCACCCTTGCCTGACCATCAGAATCCCCTGGGGAACTTTCTAAAAAATCTAAAATCAAATTCACAGGCTTTGTCCCTAAAAATTCAATCCAGTAAGTCTGTTTTGAAACTTTCTAGGCAATTCTGACACAGAGCCAGATTTGAAGCCACTAAATCGATCAGTGCTTCTAAGCAGCTGGGGTACTTATCAAACCTGGAGCCTCCCAGACCCCTGCCCGAGTTATTGTCACTGGGGATGATGGAGACACGGTAGACATGTTTTCTCCCAGTCTCCTTCTATCCCGGAGTCCACACACATGCATGTAACTTCTCTTCTCAGAGACTGGGCCAGTGAGGCTGGGTGAATTCTGGATAGCGAGATGACTAACAAGTGCCACAGGTGACTCTGATGTTCTCCAAAGTCTGCCATGCACTGGGATGAATAAACCAAGTGAGTGCACCTGGCCATCAGGTGGACTCAGTAGAGTTTACTTCTAGCAATCACTTAATTAGAACTTAATGACATTTAATCCTAATCAGACACCAAATGTTAGAAATTGCACGAAAGTCTTTTGAGGTTAGGGACATTGAACCCAAACACTGGGACAAATATAGCTCAGATTCTGGCTGGAGGGCATTATTTATGCAGGGATTGGAGCAGCTGGTGGCAGTTTCCAGGTGACTCCTAGGAGACCTTTAGTGCAGGTCAGAAGGTAGTTCAGCTCTGAGAAGTCTGTATTCTACATAGAGCCTCACACCTCTTTCCTTGGGAGCTTCACCAGAGGTAGGAACTGTATATACTGGTCGCAAGTTAGTCTTTTATCAAAGTCATCCTAAAAGCCAAGATCTTTTGCTTTTTCTAAATGACTTGGTTATTGTATGGTGCAGTGGTTCCTACACATTTTCACCCTTCTTAAGGCCTGGCTCAGGTGGCTCCCCTGGGCTAAGCTTTTCCAGCCCCTCCCCACCCAGGTGACACATCACCCAGTACTTACCTCTGCAGGACCTTGATCAAAACTGGGAGTTCCTTGTTCGTCCAGCAATCTTCTCTCCCAGTGTGACCATGCTGTAGGCAGAGAAGTGACCTACTTACCTCTAGGTCCCCTGTCCTCACACAGAGCAGAAATGTCTGCTAAATGAGAGCTTGATCAATGAGTGGAAAGCCCTACACTATTGCTTGAGGTGAGTATAACAAAGGCCCTACCCTCAAAATATTTACTCAGGAGCAGAAGTTAACAAGAGACATGCTAGAAACCACTATGGTATTCAGAGACTGGGGACGGTGGTCTCAGTTCAGTGGGGGACAACAGAGGAGGCTTCAGTGTGGCAGATAATTGTCAAAGTGGCCATTGGAAGATGAGTGGGCCCTAGTTGCTGCCTTTATAAGGAGAAAGGAAACCAGGAGCAGAGACAGAGGGGATGCAAGTTGTGGGCTTGTCAAGGTTGTGGCTGTCAGCCGCTTTGCCTGGCACACAGGCCTCATGTATGGAGGAAGAGGGAGCCATGGTGAGGAAAAAGCAAAGGGACAAAAACTTGTGGCATGTTCACTGCCAGCCTGGGAGTTCGCACTTGGTGGGGGCCCAGGGAAGTTTTGAGTGACAGGACTGATAGGGAGGTATAGAGTATCAAAGTGGCAGATCTTGGGCACAGTGAGAGTAACTGTGAATGCTCTGTTGGTGGTGCAAGCTACTAATTATTTCTTCAAAAAGTATTTACTGAGCACCCAGTATATGCTAATCTCTGTTCTAAGAAATTTAGGATACAAATAAGTGAACCAAAAAGAGTTTTAGGTCCTCATAAAACTTATATCCCATCAGAGGTGAAAGTAAGACACAGACAGTAAATAATGGACATAGAAAAATCAGCAAATTATGTGGTAGATTAGATAAAGAATGAAAAGGGAGAAAATCCTGAAAAGGTAGAGGAGGGAGTGGGAAGTTGGGAGAGCTGGGCGGCCTCATTCTGAAGATGATATTGAAGGAAGGGTGGGAATGTGCAGTGTGTCATCTGGATGAATGGGTTGGAGTGTGTTTCAGGCATAGAGAACGGTGAGTACAAAGGCCTGGAGCTGGGGGCTTGCCAGACTGCTTAGGGGAAGGCTGGGGTCAGAGAGGTAATGGGGGTGGGGCAGATCAAGCATGGCCTGTGAACCACGGTGAGAACTTTGAATTTTCCTTTGAGTGCAGTGGGAGCTATTGCAGGGATTGGGGCAGAGAAGTGACATGAACTGGCTTACATTCTGATAGGACCTCTCTGGGAATGGCATTGAGAGTAGATTATAGGAGGAAGACAAGGGAAGCACCAGGAAGCCCAGGTAGAAGGTGACTGCAATCATCCAGCTAGGAGTGCTGGTAGTCTATTTCAGGAGGTGAGAAATAGTGGGATTTTTGGTGAGTAAGTTTTGAGGGTAGAGCGAGTAAGATTTCCTGATTTTTGAAGTGCGAGAGACACAGAGGGGTCTAAGATGACTGTAGAGTTTTGCGTCCAAACACTCCCCAAATAGGTGCAGTGGGTTTGGGAAGGAATACGGGCATTCACTTTAGAATGTTCCATTTGCTATGTCTTCTAGCATCCAAGTAGAGAGGTGAATAAGCAATTGGATACCCACATTTAGCATTTGGGAGAAAGGTCTGATTGAAGAAGTAAATTGAGAATTGTTGGTTTTCAGCTAGTCTTTTAAGACATGGGATATTAAGATGTTCAGGAGAAGAGATAGAAGACAAGCAAAGGAGACTGAGAAGAATTGGCCAGAGAGTTAAGAGGAAACCAAGATAGTAAAGTATCTGGAACTAAAGGGAAAGAGGTGGGATATGGAAGAGACCACTAGGATACTCCCCAAGCCAGTTCCTTTTTTTCATGGGCACATATCTAGACTACATTTCTCACCTTTCCTTGAAATAAGGTGCGTCCACATGACTGAGTTCTGGACTGTGAAACATGGCTAGAGTGATGTATGCTACCTCCAATAAAATCTCCTGCTCCCTTGGCCCCAGGTCTTGGTGGAGCCTCCAGATGGGAGGATCTGGTCCCCTAATGACTGTGTGGAGCAGTAATCACCCTGCCACACACACACACTTTGGAGTGCCTCACGGCTGAGAAATAAACCTTTATTATTTTCAGCCACTGAGAGTTGGGTGTTGGTTGTTACAGTAGTTAGTGAATTATGACAAATGCAGGGAATGATCGAGGGCTTTGGAAGGGTCAGGGAAGATGAAGACTGAGGAAGGATCATAGCCAATAACAACCTGGAAGTCACTGGTGACCTGGAAAATGACGTTTTCAGGGAAGTATGAATGAAAGTCTGGTTGGAGTTGGTACGATAGATAGTGGGAAGAAAGAAGCTGGTAACAGTGAGTCCAGACCCACTCTCTATGACTGTAAAGGGAAACAAATGGGGTACTAGGTGATGGGGAAAGAAGGGTCAGCAAAGAGTTGTTTTATTTTAAGATGGGAGAAATAAGTAAATCTTGTGCATTTGTTGGTGGGAAATGTCAACACTTTTCCTGAGACCATGGTGCAATTTGGCACCTAGCCCATGCCTCTGCCACTCACCTGGGACAGTTACTTGTTTCCGCCTGAATAGCAAATGATATCGTTTTGAAAGGCCTCCTGGTGCCTGATTGATTTGTTAGGGAACCTGACAGCTTTAATGGACTTTTCTGACAAGACAATGGCTTCTCCTGGTAGTGCTTGCCTTGGAGAGGTTCCAGGGATGGTAAATAACAGCATTATGCTGGAAAACAGAGGAAGAAGAGGAGGAGGAGGAAGAGGTAAATGTTGCAGAGAGTTTACTTAACATGGACCTGAAGCATGGGAAGGAAGTCAGCTTTAAGGTCCTGTTTAACCCACTTAGCCACCTTGGTGCCCCTATTTAAGGTCATGTTTAATTAGCAGATGCCAGGGATGGGAACAAAGATAGGAAAAAAAATGTGTCTTGTTAGTGACCTGGTTAGTAGGAAACAACTAGGATTACCCCATGAGGATATTTCCTTTTGTGATTACTCTTCATGGATCTCCCTTTCCCTTCTCCCCATTTTCCAAAGGAAAGGTGTCCTTTGGGATGCAGTTTTCCAGATGAGAAAAACTTGACTTAAATTCCTGCTTCATCACCTTCTGCCTGTGTGATCTTGAGTAAGTCATTTGCTTATTCAGATCTTCCATTTCCTCTTCTGGAATATAGAAATCATCATATCCTAAATAGTTTATGGAATGTGGCAGATGTCCACACGTGGTGGCCGTTATTATTTGGGACCAACGAGGAGACATGATGGCCTAGAGAAGCCATCATGATAACACAGGTCACTGCATGGATCTCTTCTCCAGCCTTGTGCAACTTACCCTCTCTGTGCCTCCTCATCCATAAAGTGAAAGGAATCACAATACCTACCTAACAGATTTGAGGGGAGTATTAATGACTGAATGCATGTGTGACACTTTGTTTCTGGCACGTGATAATTTCTTGGTAAATTATCTATTAGAATTATTTGCACACACTCACCCACGTGTGTGTGTGTATGTGTGTGTGGTTTTGTGTCAATTTGGGGAAAGGCATATCTCCTTGCTGGTTGGTTATACTTAACATGAAACCTGGACAGA
Source organism: Lontra canadensis (assembly GCF_010015895.1). Lineage (NCBI taxonomy): Eukaryota > Metazoa > Chordata > Mammalia > Carnivora > Mustelidae > Lontra > Lontra canadensis. The sequence goes on along the minus strand of NW_022631032.1, from coordinate 8,445,221 downwards.
ACTTAGAGATGGGAGGAGGGATCTGGAACTAAGGATAGCAGTGTGATGCTCAGCCTGTCTCTCGTTCCAGCTATGCCCAAAATGGCCCTTCCTGGGGGAGCCAGATATGCTGCGGGGAACCTCCGTCTGAGGGGAACATGAGCCACCTTGAGGTCCTTGAAGTTGCCTCAGGACTTATTCCCCTGTTACTATCCCTGAGACAGCCAGACTACAGTGGATCTTGTGATTGCTCAGGCCTGCCTGCCCTCCATTCTGGTTATCTGAGGCCACTGGGAAGGGACTGGCAGTCCCTAATGACAGTACGATGATAGACCTCCATCATTATTGACCTGCTAATGATTCCTAGGGGCTCTAACTGTGGTGGGGCATGGAGGAGTCAGGAGGTATATGAGAAGAGGGCAGACATTTTCTGTAAGATGTGGCTTTTGTTTTACCTGTGACAAGGTAAACATTATTAAGTATATCTTAAAGGTAAGGAAGTTGAAAGTCAGAGAGGTTGTGAAACTTGATCAAGATAGACAACATCCAAAGGGATTTGCCAGGATCTTAACCCAGGTCCTTCTGACACTCAAATACTATATTGTTTATTTGTTTGTTTTTTAAGAATTTCTTTATCATTATGCCCATGTGTGGTTCAACTCAATTCAAATGTTTATGGAGCTCCTGTTGAGTCCTCAATGCTGGAAAGGGGCCGTATATGCACAGAGGCAGAAGACATTTTGCCCACCTGTGAGGAGTGCTCAGTGTAGACAATGAAGCAGGGGTTCAGAGAGAGGCAATCCTAAGTACTTTCTGGTTCATGAAAGGTGGGACCATCAGAGACATTAAACTGAGGTTGGTGAGCAGAGTGTTCAGAAAGTCATGGAAGAGGAGTGAGGAGGCAGAATTAGATGTAGTTGTTGCTTAGACTGACCCCACACAGCCACATTCTCTGCATGTTCACAAGGAAGGTCTTGGTTAGTCAATGCAGTCATTAATCAAAACACCATCTTCTGCTACTCCATGAGGAACGAACACCTACTGTATACAAGCACTGTGCCTGGGACTTGAGCCCACAATAAGGCAACAGTTCTTACTCCCTGATCAGTGAAAATAGCCATGTCTCACAAAACTCCAGATCTGCAATCCCACTGGTCAGCCGTGGGGCTGGGTGGGACTCGTGTGGATAGCACCCTGTCATGGACATGCGCTGTGCCCCTGGGTGCTGGGAGCTTCACCTTCTATACCCAAAGAAAATGCACCCGAATGCACAGGAGTAAGGGATTTTATTATAGATATAACCTTGAATCCACTCCTATTAAACAAAATGAAAAGGAAATAATTCACAAACTTCAGAACATTTGCTTTTATTAGTAACAAATTACTGCCTGTGGAAATACTGCTGCTGAGATCTATAACTATAAACAACTCTAAATTAGTCTGTTCATGGGACGGGTAGGGATCTGGTAGTGGAGTCAGGGAATTGAGAGAGGCAGGCAAAGAACCTGCAGAGACACCTTCTTCTCTGGGCTTGGAGAAGTGGGCTTAGCAGGAGGCAGAGGCCCAGAGGGAGGACACACTCCTCCCTTGGGGAGGCCATGCAGAGCCCCTCAGGGCTGCCTCCCCCACTTTGAGGCAGAGGCCAAGGCAGGGGGCAAGGATGAGCAGCATTGGCAAAAGGCCCTAAAGGAAGGGTTTGAGGAATTGAGGCCCCAGCCTCAGTGTGTGTACAAATGTGTGGAAATGTGTGCAAGGTGCTCCAGGCGGGTCTGGCTTCCTTAATACCCGTCTGCTCTTACCAAGTGTGGGGACACCTGACACGTAATGGCCAAACATGACTCTTATCTTCCAGACCTGAACGAGCTCTCCAGACCAGCTCTCCAGGGCTTCTTCTTTAAATAATGAAGCATCTGACGAATGTGCTGCCAAGTGGATTCAGAGCAGCTGGGGGGAATGGCTGAGACCAGGCTTAAAATCTCCTGGTGAAGCCCTCTCTGGACCCTCTAGGGGGACATTTGTAACTACCCTGCTAGAATCTCTATTTAGGGATGGTGTGATGGGTTGTCTTCTTTGGACACTGGCAGAGCGTGTCCAGGGTGGAGAATGCTCAAAGGCCAACAGGAATGTGGTGGGCCTGAGACGGCAGATGCGGAGTCCATAGCACAGCTTCCCGAGCCAGGAATTCCTAGTCTCCAGAGGAAGCAGAGACTGCCCTGTGTGAGGAGTAGATCAGGCAGCTGGTACTGGTTCCCTCCTTCTCCTGTATTCTACTTCTTCGTGCATTCCCATGATCATTGAGTGACCAGAGCCCTACGTGGTGAGGGGCGGACACTGTGACAGTCTCAGACCTTTCTTCAGACCTGCCTCAACCTCCTATTTCTCCACCACAACTGACCCATCGTGTGTCCCATTTCCAGTTTCTAGGGTGCCTGTGTTTTAACTAATAAGCTAACAACAGCAAAGGGAAGAGCTCTGAGAGCAGGTCCTCCTTTCCAGGAATGTCTGTACTTGACAGTGAGTTAGACCAAGAGAAGTAGAGTTTCAGAATCACCGTGAGTCTCAGTGAGACACTTCCCCTCTCTAAATCCCAGTTCTCCACATTGCAAGAGGAAGTTGCTGTTGTAGGTGGACTTCCCTAACCATTCTACTCTTGTCTTAATGAGATGATTTCAGACATCAGAGAAAACTTTCTGTGACCTTTAACTCAGACTACACCTAAGCTACCCTTTTTGTCTTCCAAGGTCTTTAAGAGGGGATAATGATGTCTCTCTTAGGAAGTTATTTCCAAAATTAAATAAGATGATACCTGGGAATGTGATCCACAAATTCAGAAGGTCAAAACAACTATGAGGATTGACATTGATGGTGTTCTTTTAAATAACCAAGCACAGGGTAGATAGAGCATCCTGTGCCTGGTGAAAAATCCTTCTACATACACCTTAATGGCAATTATTGAATTGTTGCACAGGGTAAATTCCTAGGAGATGAAGTCGTGGATCAAATGTATACTCTGTTAGCTTTCTTGGTACTTAGAGCAGAATGGGCTTCCAGAAAGGAACTGACGTGCCAGCAGTTAAAAAATGAACTACTCTCTTCTCCGTTTTGCCAATTTAATAAGCAAAATTGTGGCCACATTTTATTTTGCATCTTGTTGATTACTGGGGAGTGTGAACATTTCCAAAATCATTATGGGGTGTATATGTTTTTCTGTTTTGTACATTTTATATTCATATATGCTTATAATTGAAGAGATTATTGCTTCCCTATTAAAATGCAAACCATCCATCTGTAGCTTCCTCTTTTTAATAGTAACCAATTCACATATCTTTGTTTTGCAGGAAATATTACTCTTGTGCTTTTAAATTTTGATTAGATTGTTTTGGATATAAATTTTAAACAGTATTAGTCAAACCCATTGATGTTTTCTTTTATGATTTTTTTTCTCATTACTTTTTGCTCTAAGCAAAGGGAGGAAGGCTCCTTATCCAAAAATCCAAACAATACTAATATTTTTTTCCCCAAGGTTATATATGGCTCATTTTTAAACTAACTCTTTAAGCTATTTGAAATTTGTTTTGATGTAGGATTGGAGGTGAGGCTTTAAATTTCTTATGAGTAAAAATATACACAAAAATATTTCTCTTGAAAATAAATTTTATTATTTCTAGTTTAGTGAATTTAGTTGGTTTTATTTAGGAAAGCTAATTTTTACTGATTTTTTCTTCTTTTTACCAAGTACAATGAGATCTTTTAATCTTAAATTATGATTGATGTTTTTGTCTATTTTATTTTAGTCAAAGGAGATTTAGAATATCTTTGTTTATTGATTCTGTTCCCCACATTATAGACAATTCTTAAAATCTCTGTCCTCTGTGCATTATGTGTCCTGACGGTTTTTCTTTGGCATTTTCCTGCCTTCTTAAATATTTTATTTAATTTTTTTTAAAGATTTTACTTACTTACTTGACAGAGAGAGGGAAAGAGAGAGAGAATGCACACAAGCAGAGGTAGCTGCAGAGGCAGAAGGAGAAGCAGGCTCCCCACTGAGCAAGGAGCCCAATGCAGGGCTGGATCCCAGGACCCTGGGGTCATGGCCTGAGTCAAAGGCAGATGCTTAACCAACTGAGCCACCCAGGAGCCCCAGATACTTTATTTTTTGCATCAGTTTTACAGTTTTCACTTTGCTTTTGTGTGCTACCAATGCAGATTTTCATTCTGAGGCCATATTTTTGGGTTCTGTTGCAATCCTTTTTATTTCACTCATTTTTAAGTTAATTCTGTTGGGTTTTCATATTACTTGCTATCTTTTAACCTAGTTTTATGTAAAAAAACACGGTGACTTCGAGCAAGCTGTGTACCTTCTCTGTACTTCTCAGGGGGTAATTGAAGAATAAAATGAGTTAATACTATAAAGTGCTTCTAGCTATACTTGGCACAGAGAAAGGGCACAATTAATCTTACTTATAATTATTAATATCCACAACAATTTCTGGTTATTTTATATTCTAAAAAGATACAGTGGGTAGAAAATGATGATTCCCAGTTTCTAGTGCCCCCAAATTTCTTCATATCTTTTTCACTGTTACAGCCTCTTCCTATGAGAACTGTATATTTAAGAAGACTATGTCATTACCATTCTATCTACTCCACTCATTTCTTGCTCTTGGAGTTTTGAAACTTAGGGATTCAATTACCTATGGAATAAAATCTGTTATGTGTACTGTGGTGGCTGTCAGCAGGAGAGGGGATGCAGAGTCAGGGGTGTTGCTTGGGGGACAGTATTCTGGTTGATCAAAGCAGGGTCCATTTAGTAGAAAAGAGAAGTCTCAGTATTTGGATAAGTATTGACTTTGTATTTGTGGATCAGGGGTCCATGGGGGCATGAATGGACTATAACCCTTCATGTTTTCAGGTCAGCAGATTCATTTCCTTTCAGCCACATAGCTTTGGTGCCTATTAATGGATTTTTTTCAGTTTTGTTTCATTGGTAGGAGATAGAATTTTTAACAACCAGGGCCAGATTTTGGTGCCTTTGTGAGTGGTGGTCTTTGCAGTGACTTTGCATGTACTTTCATGGGGTACTGAGGAAGAGTTAGTCTACTGCTGCTATTCAGGGACCCTTCTACAATGTATATCCCTGTTGAAGTTGTAGTGATAGCTGCGTTGCTATCTGAACCTGCAGCTCCCCATCTTGGGAGCCAGAGCACCCTGGGATTTAGTGGCTGAGAAAGTAGCAGGAACCCTGCACACCACTCTCTCCTGTGGACTCAAACCTAGAAAGGACAAGTGGTATAAACAGGCCAGCATGATGAAAGGGAGTGAACTCTTAGTTCAGGTGGTAATGGAAGAGGGCATTACAGTGGTTCAACTTTGAAAAGGTGTTAAATTTTCATGTGTAAGTTGGAGCCTTAATTAAACTAATTCCCACTACAACCATTGATTTCAAGGACTTTTCTAAGCAGCTACAGGGCTGCAAATCATAGACCATTCAGATGCTCATTCATTCACTCCCCTATTCATATTTTTTGAGCTCCTGCCATGCTCTTAGTGTTGGGGATACAGTGGTGAACAAGACAGAGCCTTCCCTATCTCTTCTGAGAAAGTCTAGTCTTCGTTGTAAAACTACCATATCACATTCATTTATTAGGACTCTTACATGCATCACTGCATGTGTAATGACTCTGGGAGGTTGCCACCATTGTCCTTATTTCACAAATGAGGAATTCAGATGCAAAGAGCTTTGTGTCACTGGAAGGCCAGGCTTGTATCCCTGTTTGCCTGACACTAAAGTCCTTGGCTTGTGCTTCTTTAATCCATCAATGCCCACCTCTTGAAAGATAAGAGTATGTTTCTGAGGATATGACTCTGCAACCAGAGATGCAGTGTTCAACTTGATAGAGGCAACAGTAGCTGGAGTATGCAGTACATTGGGATGCTGAGAAACATCTGGAAGCATTACACATTTTTAGGCAGGTGTTTGGCAACAATGAACCAGTCAACCCACATGATACGCACCCAGCAGGAAAAAGGCATTCCCACCTGGAGTACAGACTCTTGAAGTCTGAGAGCAATTTTCAGATTTGCTCTTGTAATCCTATGGGAAATCATGCACTAGTCTGAGCTGAAGTCATGGAGGCTCAAGGAAACCTCGAGCTGCTGCTTTTTTGGTTCGATAACTCATCACAATGAAGCCATACTACCATTCTTTGCACCATTCCTGAAGGAGGATGGCACTTGTCTCGTCGTCTCATCTTGTGTAGATTTTGGTGAGTCCTATCCATGTAGTAGGTTTGAAGGAGGAATGTTGTCACAGAAAGCTGCAGAATAGGCCTATTTACAACTATTGAGGTAGAATTCAGGGACAGGGAGGGGGATGTAACAAATGCTTAGACAGCCATCAAGCTGAAGATAACTCAACATACCCTCAGTTTCCTAGTTTCCAATCTCCAAATTCATGGCATTCCCTGTCCCCTTCCCGAGTATTCCATGAACAGTAACCAGACATTCCACTTACTACATTGTTGTGAGCATGATTTTCAAGAGAGGTTCTGAAGACTTAAGGGTGAAGACAGTGTCATATTCCCTGGACAGCCAGAGCCAGACTCCTGTGGGGCATCAGCCTGGTGGAATGGAAGGATCTCTGGACTGGCTGTTGGGAAGTCTGGGTTCTTGTCCCAGCTCTGCCCTTCACTAGCAGGGTGGCTTTGGTAACCATTCCCTCCATGGCCTCAATTTCCTCCTCCATAAATTGAGCCATTTGGTTCAGTTTAGATTATTTTAAGGAAACTTTCAGCTCTCTTATTTAGCATTCATTTTAGAATGATTGGTTTACAGAGATGAGCAATCTGTTCTCAATTATCCATGACCAATAAACAGAAGGAGAGGGCCCAAACCACATAATATATACTGGGTAATTCATACATATCCAATTAATACCCACAGTAAAAAATTTAGGTAGTTGTAATAGTTACAGTGGAGTTGAATCATAATGCACATTTAATTTACTTGAATGAAACCAAATGTGGATACTGAGAGAGAAATTGTCAATTTCATATCTGTATCCCTGCCCTCACCCTATTTACCATCTCTCCCTCAGCCTTTCAAACTAGACCTTAACCTCTACTGAAAAAAAAAAAATGTCAGAAAAGAAAAAGAATAATAATAAATGGAAGATTTGGGTCTTCCAAGTGCCTGGTGTTCACAATTTAAAGAGGATTTAACAGCAGTTACATAACTTAAATGTATGGGATGTAATTATTTTTTAAAAATATACCAATAAAATTGAAAAAAAAAAAAGAGGATTTAAAGTTTTGTTGTTTTATTTTTCAAGGGCAGTTTGTGCCTGATTTTCAATTATCAGGACACCTGACTTTTGCCCCTAACCCTGCATAGATTTCCCTTGCATCCTCCATATTAGATATGAAGTGAAAAGACAGGTGCCAGAGATTAAGTAACCTGCCATCCCCAATCTGGTGAGGAGCCAGGACTCAAATGCAGTTGCACCAAATCACCAAGCCTCTTTTCAGTCTCACACTTCCTGCATGGCTGTGCTCAACAATTTCATAGACATTTGGCTCCTCAGGAAGGCTCTGGGTGGTTGCTGTGGGTATTCCCTTGAATGAGTAGTTATTTACACTTAGCTTTCTCATGCATTATGTTCATCATTTCTAGCAGAGATTTCCCTTCTGGATTTGGTTTGGCTCAGTCCAGTGTTAAAATGAGTTTGAAGCCTAGGGGAGCTGGTGACTAATGACAGAAAGGCAGCCATCAGTGTCCTGTGCAAGAAGAATGGAAAATCATTTTGGAGTGAACATTTTTCATATGCCACAGGTAATCCACAAAGCAATTAATCTGCATATAGATAATTATAAATTGATTCAGTTGTACCTCTCCAAAATCAAAACTGTGGTTTATGTAAGTAGAAAGCTTATATACTATGTTCTGAGGTCCACCCAGAGTCACCCTGCCTAGAAAAGTCCTTTAGCTAGCCTGGAAGTCTGCTATTAACATCTCTTCTGCTTGATGTTCTTCAGTGGTTCCCCACTGCTTTTACTCTAAAGTCTCATCTCTTTAACATGACCCAAAGGACCTCTCATATCTATATTCTGCTTATATCTTTAGTTTTGTTTCCTACCTTTCTTCTACCTCCCAGCAGCTATAACAAACTAATTTCATTTTCTCAATTAGACCATGCTTCTGTTCACTCTAGACCTTGCTGCATATAGTTCACCATGCCAGGAATACTCATCCCCTATGCTAAGACCCACCAGATCTCGACCCTCAGACCGAGGGAAGCCCACACTGATGCCCCTTATAGCCTCACTTATACTTGGTTGCAATTTCTGTTTCCTCTGCCAGAGCTCCTTGAGGGGAAGAGCCCTGTCTGCCTTCCATCATGCCTCATATCCTTACTATGTCAGTGCATATAGCTGATGCTCAATGGCTATTGATGAATGAAAGACCCAATCATCAATTAAGATTAAACTTGCAATTCTCTGTGTGGGAGAAGTAGCTTCATAGCCATCTGCATTTTTCCTTTTCATCTTTAATACCGTAAGTAATACATGAATATATTCTCCTTGTTAAAAAAGATGTAAGAAGAAGGAAAGAGAAGAAACATTGCAAATGAAGCTAAACTCCTCTTAACTGCTGTTTCCAGGCCCAGGATTCTCCCCTATATTTAGTGTTATTTTTCCTAGCATGTGTATGTGTGCATGTAAGATGTGCACATGTACATTTGTATTTCTGCACCCACATATCCTACAAAGAAAATTTATAGTATGGAAATATCTATTTGCAGTTTATTTTTTCACGTTTATAACATGTTACAAATTTGGTCTTGTGTTAACATCCTTAGCTTTAATTCATTCTTTTTAGAGGCTGTCAAGATTTCAGAACATGGATAGAACACTGTATGAGTTACTCCCCTACTGTGCGTAAATATTTAAGTACAAAGTGATCCTGGACTCTTTGAGAGAGTGGGGCACTTGGGGGATCATATGATCTTCTCTAGAGACTGGAGTCCCTCTGGCAGCATCCCTCTACATATGTCTCCCATTCTTCCTCGGATACTTAAAGGAACAGAATACTCTATACCAAGATGGCAACCCTAATTAGAACACTTATTCCCACATCAAACTAAAATCTTCATCCTTTTAATCTCTTCCCTCCACTGTTAGTTCTTTCATCTGGAACCTCAACCACTGAGTGCACTTCCTCCTCCTCTCCACTTGCCCTCCAGATGTGTGATGCAAACTGTCTCGCACAAACCATTCATCTTAATCTTTCACCAAATCCTTTAGATTTGACTTCTAGACCCCATAAACATCAGACAGTCTTGTGAATGCACCTGGTTTGGAAAATTCTCTCTTAAAGTGTCACTCTTAGGAGGTAATGCAGCATACTAGCTCTTTGGGATTATCTTTGGGCTCTTTGGGATTATCATCTCCTTTAAGTTAACCACTATGTGTCCATTAACATCACCCATTATCTGCATAACTTCAGGCCCCAAGGAAAAAAGGAGAAGGATGAATAGATTTGGATCAGACTGGGACGACAGTGGGTGCAGAGTCTTCTGGAATGTAGGCCTGGGTGGGGGTAGGGGGACATCAAGAGGATTCCAAGTTTCCCCAGAAAGTGCCAATGAGCAGAGAATAGAGCTCACAATCCATCTCCTTTACCATTTTTCTTGGCATGAGCTATGGAGAAAGCCAGTCCTTAGGAAGCTGGGGACCCAGACCTTCCTGCTGATTCTTGTCAGAGTAAAGTAAGGAGCTCCTGGGCCTAAGCAGGCAGGCCCAGAGCTACTCCAGCATGAAGAGCAGGAACATTGTGCTGGGGAATAGCTGTTGGTGCCTGGTGTCCTTTCTTCTCTGTTCAGTCCTGCAGGTTGCCTGGTCTACCCACATTCACCTATTTTGTGATGTGAAAGTAGGTCCCCCTGGTGGGTTAGTAGGAGGGACAAGTCTCACTTTCCTTCACAGGTGGTTTTTGTGTTCAAGGAGCTCAGGGCCCAAATCCAGCCATGCCCTGTATCAATCAGCACACTTTGGTTGTAAGCAACAGAAGCAGACCCTGGTGGCTAAAGCAGAACAGGATTTACTAGAAGGAAATGGGAACAGAGGGAACTCATAGCCCCCATAAGAGGTTGAGGACCCAGGTTTAATTTCCATCCTGAGCCAATCCATTCAAGATTTAGTGGTCTGGAAAGGTCAACTATCCTGACAGCTTGGTTTAGGGTTCTAATCTAAACTCAAAAACAATGAGTATAAGGCATCCTCAATGTAACAGAATATTCTAACTCTTAGATAAGATTATCCCAGCTTCGGTTTCATTATCTATTTTTTTTTTTTTAAAGGACGGTGTGTCCACCCACTTTGAAAGGTTTTTGTAAAAGTGCCTAGCATGGAGTAGGTGATCAACATTCTTCAACTTCATCATGTCCTAGGACGGAAGTGAAAGCTTGCATGCTCTGCAGATAGACTCCGCACTACATTTACCAGCTCAACTGACCTCTTTCTAACACATGTTCGTGCTTGCAGGCCTTCGGAAGAGGCTCTCCTAATTCTTTAAATAGTATCTTCAAGAATCCCTTCCAGAGATGGAGGGAAAATTCCCACCCCAAGTGACTGCTCATGTGGTAGACAACTTTGAAAATAGTGAGAGGACAGCATAGGGGAAGAAATTCAATAACTGCATAATTTAATGAAAGCAATTTTTCTTTGACTGTCTGAAGCCTTATCTGTTTCCTTACCCTTTGGAAAAGCACAGTTACCATATATTTTTGAAGTCTTTATACAACATAATAAAATTAGACTATTTATTATATGTGCATTAATCAGAATGTATCAAATTTTTATCAAGCAACCAAAATAGCTAACACTTATGGATTTTGCATTATGATGTAGATCTGGTGTGGAGGAATGACTATTTTAGTAACTGCACTTAGTCCTTGCAGTGACAGAGATCTGGATCCCTGATAGAAATAGGAGGTGGAAGGAGTCCCTTTCCTGCCCTTGTTCTTACGTGTTGCTGGTGATTTGATCAGAAAAAGCTCATACTCTGCCTTCCTTCTTCCTCCTTTCCTCCTCCTCTGCCTTGTCTTTGTTGCTATTCTTCTCTTTGACCCTCTTTGCCATCCCCTTTCTCCTCCTTTACCTTAGTCCTTCTCTCCTTATTTCCCCCTACTTATAACTTTGTATGGCAATAGCATTCCCAGGTCACAAGACCCACCACAGGCTCATTCTTTAGAATAAAACAGTTTCCTTGGTAAAATGTAAGGAGCACTTAGAACAGGAGGCAGACAACTTGTTTTTAGCCAGGTGCTCTTTAATTGTAAGTGTTTATCCATCAATCTTACCCTCATGGTAGTTATCTCCATGCAAAATGTGTCAGAGAGAATGAGACACAGGATGTGGAGTTGGGAAGAGATGGGAATCCCTGCTTGCCTTTTAACTACCTGTTACTTTGGGAAACCTAGACTTGTCTTTCACTGAAACACTCAGCACAATTCCAGGCAAATAGTAAACATTAAGTAACTTAGGAGAATCAGTAGAGCCTAGTAATAACCATGCATAAGTAACTTAAGTTTCCTTATCTGAAAAATCAGGATAATTGTGCTACTTTTCAAACTGCATCGTTAATAAGGATTAAATAAGTAATTCACATAAAATGCTTTATGTAATGTTTGGCATAAAGTATGTATTCATTGTGTGTTATCTGATATAAAGTAGGTCTGGGTTTGGTCAAGAAATACTCTAGGTATTTCCAGCAGGAAGGGATTTTTATCAAGGAGATTCGAGACACAGGTCTTTAGAGAAGCTGAGGGGATGAAAAAGACAGCCACTGTTAATGTTTAGGAACTCGGGAATTGTAACACCTGTGGGGATGACTGGTAGGAGGCTGTCCAAAAGCTACTGGCATCACTCCATCCTGTCTGCCTTCTGCTGAAGAGCCTCTGGCTGCCCATTACTGCTTAGGAGAGTGGGGGCTCTGCTCCTCCTCTGCTGTTACTCCCACAAAGATAGAAAAATCTATCAACCACTGGTTAGAATTCCAGGAAACCTAGTTCCCAGAGCTCTAGGACTGTGATCCAGGGGAAAGCACAGAAGAGAGAAAATGGCACTAAGTTGCCCAAAATAATCAGGCAGAGCAGGAAGAATACCTAGGGCTGATAAGAAGATGATGTGAGATTTAGAGTGTAAAAGCATTTTGTAAACTTCTAAGTTCCAGGCAGATACAAGATTCTGATGGTAATGGGAGTGAAGCCGGGAGCCATATGCCCAGACAATGAATTCAAGAGCATATAAGAACATCTGGGAAACCAAGTGACAGTGCAGTGAAACAATGTTCCATAGATAATTTGACACATGTAAGAATTTACCATGTGCGGGGTTCTATTATAAAGGCTTTCTATGGGCTAAGTCACTTAATCCTTACAAAAACCCATGCAAGAGGTACTATCAATAGACATATTTTACAGATGAGAAATTATGGTCCAGAGAAGTTAAATAACTTGCCCAGGGTCACACCGCTCATAATTGGTTAAGCCAGGATTTGAATCCCAACAGTTTGATTCCAGGGCACGATTTCTTAACTGCATATTATAGCAAAGGGAAGAATGCACAGGCTGAGGTTGGCTGACTTCACATCAATGGGGCGCTGGATCTAGCTGTAGCCAGGGGTCTGTTGCATCATCCAGTGTGGCTTTTACAACCTCAGAGCAGAGGTTATTTTAAAGGGACGGTTCTTCTTTTTTGCTTCCAGCAGCAATTGTGGGTCAAGGCTGGGGATGTGTTCTCCTATAAAGAAGAATTCGACAAAGTGATAAAGCATCTTTGCCCCAGGATGGCTGTCCATGGAGTAGAGTCATAACCTGCCCTAAGAACTGACCCAAGATCTTCATTCTGTCCACAGTGGCACCTCTTCTGTGGTTTTCTGAGATCCAGGAGAAACTGATCATTCAGTGATGACCATAAAAATTATTTTAATTAAAAAAATTGAAGTTAGTTAATTACTTTGTACATGACAAAAATAGGAAATAAGAAAACGCAAAAAAAGCCTTGCTCATAATATAATTATGGTATTTTCTACACCTTTTTAAGATGCGTGAAAAATAGAAATGGTTGGTGTCTTGAGAGACAGTTGTGGTCTGAGGATTTGTAGCACATGACCCATTTCTTCTAATAGCCTTCCCTCACCTTTGGTTTTTCTGTCAGCTGCTTCTAGAGCAGAAAAGGCCATATTTACCTTAGAATGCCAGAGCATTGTTGGTGGACTAGAAAATGAAACTATATAAGAAATGTCAAGTGCAGAGAAAGCTTGGAAATTATGGTTTTAAATTTTAAAAGTTCTCTACAGCAGAAAAGAAGGAAGAAGCCAAACCATGCTCGGCTTTAGCTCAGAAGCACATTAGCCCTGGAATGAACCAGACTCTCCCTGAAACCTTCATCAGTGACTCAGCATACAGGAACTAATCCATTCTCTAGCTGCACCAGTAGAAGGATGACCAGGAATACGAATGTGAGCATAATCCAAAAATTCATCAAGGAGCTGGAACTCAAGAAGTAATAGTTAAACCAGAATGTTGATAAGAAAATGTAGCAATTATCATTTTAAAAAACACCATGTTTTATATTATTAAATTCCTGTTAGCAAAATTTCCCTAGTTCTTGTTAGAAAAATGGCTACTCCATACAAATGGAGACATTCCAGCATTTGAGAGAGTCCTTGCATTTGCTCCTGTTTTGCCGTATTAATCTCCATGCTATTTAAGCAAAGATACCACCTCACACAACCCCTTACTGGCAAAACTGTGAGGGATCTGGGGTTGTGCTCTTGCAGCAACCCAGGTGCTCGTCAAGTCTTTGCTCACTGATTTTAGTCTTATTTCCTGGTTTGGAGAGACACATCCCAGGGCCAAACAGGAAGTGAAAGCAGTGTGTAAGACAGGGGGGTGCTGGGATTATGCTGAGCTGCAGGGGGCTAATCTCCCTGAAAGCAGGACTCTATTGCTGTCTTCTTTGGTTATTGACCGATATTGCTAGATATTCCAATTTTTTTTTTTTTTTTGAGAAGAACCTGAACTCATGAAAAAAAAAAAAAAAAAAACCCAAACCCTGAATTTTACATATCAACAACTAGTTACTTTTAAAACACTGAGTAGGTCAACCTAGCATGACTTTGGACCAAATACAGCTCCCTGCTGAGCAAAGAGCCCGATGTGGGGCTCAATCCCAGGACTCCGGGATCTTGACCTGAGCAGAAGGCAGAGGCTTAACCCACTGAGCCACCCAGGGGGCCCACCACAGATACCTCTTAAAGCAGGAAGCTGCTTTAGAAAATAACTAAAGTCTCATGAAATGTGGAGTAAAGGTAATGTTTGGGGTGGGATCCATTGAAGGAAATGTTGACCTTCATTTGCTTCTAATAATGGATTATGTGGAGTCCCTAGGGAGACAAGGATATAGAAACAGTCTTCACAAACATGGTTATGTGGGGCAGGATTGAATGGTACAGCTGTTCGAAGCATCACAGTGAACAACATGAGCAGAGGTGGTAGAGTGGAAATAGAGGGGACCCAACCTGGATGGAGCAGGCAATGCCATTTGGCAGTGGTTGGTTCACATATAAGATTGTTCCAGGTGGCACATGAACCTGTGTGATGTTGTTGTTTAAATAACTGGGAATTTATTTTAATACCACATGTGTGTCACCTCCAACCATGTTCGGTCCCATGTGTGAGTTGTAGGGATGATGGATATGAAGGTGCCTGGGTATATTCATGTCTGAAGAGTAGGGTATACAGCCTTTCCTTAAAAATGGTAATGGGAATAGGAATAGGAGTAGAGGGAGCTTGCATGCAGGGCTGAGGACTTCAGAGTTCCTCATCTCATCAGGGACCTTTTCTGGCCTGTCTTCCTGGAGTACATGCAGGGGACCTCTGGGCTCACACATTAGTTGCGCGTGAGTGAGTTTTAATTAAAGCCCAGAGCTTTAAAAACTCCATATTTCCCACAGGTAACCTTTCAAACCACAGTTCCTTAATTCAGAGAATTCAAAGCTCCTTAAGAAAACAAGGTGGCATTTTATCTAGGAGTAATCTTGCTTCCAAAATCCTTTCTCTTGATGTATTTTTTAGTGTTTTATGGATGTGCTCCCTCCTTGTTCAGAGAAAACCCTATCTTTGTGTCCTAGAGGCTGGTAAATACAGGGGCAGAAACACCTGTGGTACCAGGATGGAAGGGCTGTACCCAGCCCGTCAAGACTGTCCAACAGATTCAGCTCTGGCCTCAGGGACAGATGGATCTCTTGCACAACCTTTTGGTAAAATGGTAGCACCTCTTGGTAGCCTGGCTTCCTTCAAGCTTCCTAGCTGACCATGGCACCTCCCTGGGATGTGCTTTGTCTGGTAGTGGGATACGGGAATGTCTCCAAAGGATGATGTTGTCCATGTCATATCTACTGTTAATCTGGGGCTTTCTCTTTGCTCCACACTTTGGCCATATTTGGTCACTCCACACCCAGGGGCAGTGGGTACCATTTTTGTCCTCATTCTATAGATGGGGGAATGGAAGACAAGAGGGTTTACATTATGTTATCAGCATCTATAAGTGGCTTCAGACCCAGGCAATGGGGCTCTGGATGCTGTACTCTGACCTGCTGTGCTGTCCTGCCTCTCATGTTTCCCTGTAGCTAGGAAAACATCCAGATGAGAACAATCTATGCATCAGTTCAACTTCAAGAAACAGACTGGGCTGTCTCACCTGCTGCTGGACTCCTCAAAGGCCCACAGGCTAGTTTGCCCACAGCACACCTGGCAGAGGTTGCCCCCGCCTCATCCAGGTGCCATCTCATTACGTTCCTAATACTCTGCACATCAGTATTATGATGTATTTGGTCACTAACCTGTAACACTGGCAGAGGCAGGGAGTGCAAGTACCCTGGGAGAACAGAATTGTGGATATTATTAGGTCTACTATGTGGAATTTGGCTTCTTGTCTTCCCACGTGAGTTCCATGGTAGTTTATAGAGTTTCCATTTTTAGCCTTAAATTGGCCTAAATGTTTTTAGCTTTGGAACCAGGCCTCCTCACCTGAGCAGCATAGCAAGCATCCTATCCATGTCCATTACTATTAACCCCCAAACTCATGGAAAAGATTCTGGGTGCATTCAGAGGCAAATTCGCCAAGAGCCATTTGAATTCAATTTGGTAGGAATGTCTTTAGTGCCCAATACCAAAGATGCATGAGCAGAGTTGGCACCTGCTTCCATAATGCTTTTGAATTGAAAATCCAAAACCAAAGCCCAAGAACTTGGAGAAAAGAAAGAACACAAGAGCGAATACCATTTGTGCTGATTGGTGACTGAGGCAGGGCAATTTCCATCCGAAGAAAAAAGGAGGGTAAAATTTACAGATGCCTCTGCACAAGTCCAGGACTATGTGCTCAGAACTTGCACCTGCACTTGGCCTTAAACCCTCACAGCCAATTGGTGAGCTCGATACTATTATCTGAGGCCAGAAAAGACAGAAAGTAAACTGAAGCACTGGTTCTGTGGGATCTTGGGTTTGTGGCTATGAGGAGACAGGGTTGAGAGCAGGTGGAGTGCAGATGACAGGTGAGGAGTTAGCCAGGCTCTGGACTCATATGACCTTACTGGGTCTGACTTTAAAGTGAACAGACAGTCAAAGCAGAAATCATGGGCCAAGCCTTGTTCTTTCTTGTACCTCTGTAGTGGCTCGACCTTTACCACTTGCTGAAAAAAATGTTTTATATTATTCAAAGAATGAATTAATAATATTATTTGAGAGCTCTTATGGAATGGAAGCATGACAGATACTCAGGAGGATAATAAATTTAAACTCGTGATTGCTGTCCTCAAGTCTTTCCCCATGACTTTAATTTTCAATTATCACTTCACATGCTCCTCAGAGTATGTCTGCAGCTAAGAACTGAATGTCTCATCAGAATGTGGGGCAAATGCTTAAGACACAGAATTCTAGGAGGCAGGAGGACAGGCTAGATTTAGAGCCCTGGAGGGTCTCATTCCAATTCCATCAGAAGACCTAGCAGGCTCACAGGGTGGCCATGATTGGGACCCTGGCATGCAGCCCCCAAAACTATAATTTATCTGTACCCCAGAGCTGATCCAACACAAAGAGACTATCTCACACGTTACCTAAA
This sequence comes from Lontra canadensis, assembly GCF_010015895.1. NCBI lineage: Eukaryota > Metazoa > Chordata > Mammalia > Carnivora > Mustelidae > Lontra > Lontra canadensis. Next base: position 8,428,059 of record NW_022631032.1, on the reverse strand, counting down.
TACACCAAGGCTGGTGTGAAAACCAGAAGACCAGCAAGGCATAAAAGCAAGAATATAGCTAGAACACTGCATATCCAAGGCCAGGGTTAGGAGAAAAAATTATACAACTTTTACAACAATTATACAACAATGTTTTATTCATTTTGAAATTCTGTCATGTCCATCTTCACTCCAAGAGCAAACCATCCATAGGCCCTGGACAGGACATGGAAGGGCACCCCCTCTCCCCTAGTTGTTTCTTGAATGGGCAGGGCTATGTCTTCAGGCTGATTCTTTCTTTTCATGAGAAAAGCCCTCAGCTAGATTCGTGCTTCTGGCTTGGGAAGCACTTTATTAGTAAAATACCTCTTATATCTCTAGGCTCTCAACAGTATGTATCGCCTTCAGTAGTATGGGGCCCAGAGTATAGGGGTACCTTTCTATCTTTCATTGCCAAAACTTGGACTTTTGATAGATCTAGCCCATAGCCTAGGCCACAACATTCAGTACTTTAACTCCCTACTTCTCATTTTCCTGATGTATAATATGGAAAAATAACATAAAGTTGAGAAGTATAGAATAAATGGAATGGCATCAGAGAATGTCTCATACAGGGCTGGGCTTCAAAATGAGGCCATTCTTGTGGTCATTTTAATCACAAAATTTTGAGGTCTTCAGTGTTCTCCATGGACTTACCCCTGTTCTTCTTCCTTCTCAGAACTTAGAAATCAGAAAATGTCTGGAAAGACAGGACTGTGCTCAGAAGGAGATGACAGATCACTGGGTGGGCACCAAGCACAGATATTCACAGAGCAGCCCAGGACAGAGCCTGCCTTCCTGCCTCTATTCACCACGAATCCTGGCTCAAGGACCCCAGGCCTCCCTAGGCAAGAGGACTACTAAGTAAGTGGTCCTGAACATGGCATGGATGGTCCAGCCAGTCTCCCATGGCAAAAACTACCACACCTTAGTGGTACCTTCATGTAGTTTGGGGGAGCAGGTGTTGACAGGTGAGCTGCTGCTTCCATTCTGGCTAACTTTAGAGCTAGCACCTAGCTTAATGCTCTTACAGACTGAGGATAAATGCTCTTTCATGGAGCATGGAGAATCTCACGGGGATTATTTCTCAGACTTTAAGAGCTAGAACTCTAGGACCAGACTTAGAGGGTCAGACTCCAGTGGCCCAGGATGGGAAGGAAGGAGGACTCCAGTCTGCCAATCTGGTCAAGTGCAGAACATAGTGCTTGGCCCAATTTCCGAATACTCTCTCACTGTTAGCTGTGTATCTTTGTGACTCTGTGGACTCCTGGACATGCAGGGCCTGATGTGGGGCCTGGCACAGAGTAGGACCACAGTAAATGTTTACTGTGAGTAAGTGAATGAGTGGATAAATTTGAATCCCACGCCCTCATTCAGTTGCCGGTGAGTCTGTGAACTTCAGAACCTCAAGAGAGAAGGTGCTTTTTGACCCATTTTTCACTGTTTCCCATATTGGCCCATGACTACATCAGGCTGCCCACATCGCTTAAAGGAAGAGCTCTATCCAGGAGACCAGCTCTAAATCAGGATCCATCAGAAGTCCAGGCTGGGAGCGGGATGTGGCACTGTGAACACAGGATCAGAAACCAGCAAGTAGACCTGGCCAGGCCCTGGGCGTTAGCCACTGGGCACCAGGCCCCTAACATAGCTGGAGGCCCTGACCACTGCAGACCACCCACCATTCCCAGGCTCAGCCCAGAGGCTCCCTGGCAGTTCATGGACAGGGTCTAAGCAGGAAACTTTTGTTGCTGAACAGAACTCCACGGTGAGTCAGGAACAAGGCTGAAGGAGCTGAGTAGTGATGGCATTCATTCCAGTGTTGATACAGCAAACCATTGCAAGGGTAACAGTCAGGTCAAAACTCCCTTACCCAAAATTTTAAAAATCTCTGAAACCTAAAAGTCTTTTCATAAGTTTGATGTCAAAACTCACTGGGTAAATCATTTGACTAAAATGATAGGTATTTATCATATTTATTTATCTCAGTATGAATGTTTCTATATTTAGCTACATAAATATAGCATGTTTGATTGGGAGGCATTGCCCTTAATCCTGTGTGGAATGACACATAATATAAACGGTGTGTGCCATGTTACCCTCCTAAATGCTAACAAAGCCTAGTTCTGCAACTCAGTTGGCCTCAAAAATTTTGGATAAGGAAATATACACGTGGAATAACCAGATTGGCAGGTGACGCTCATACCAGACCTTACAGCTCTTCTCTCTTAGTTCTTGCCATAATCTTAAGAGGTAGATGCTATCACTTTTGTTCCTACTACAGAGATGCGAAATCTCAGGCCCAAAGAAATAAAATAACTTGCTCAAAGCAGACACACTTAGTAAGTGGCAGAGTTAAGAATCAGACCCAGGCAATCTGGCTTGAATATCTGCCTTCTTAACCACTGGCCTATGCTGACCTGGAGTCGTGCTGGCTAAGAAATGTCCTACTCACCCAGAGGCCTTGTCTGCCTGTGCCAGAGCTGATGTCTTACCCAGAGCTCGCAGCAAGTCTCCATCTTTTGTCAAACACAAGGCGAATGGAGAAATCAACAGGATGAAGCAGTAGTTAGCAATTAGAGTGTGCTTACAGCACAATCCCTAACCATAACAATCATTTAATTCATTTATGCTGCTCGGGCAACTGAACAATCCCTTATCCATTAAAAAAAAGAAAAGAAGAAAAAGAAAAAGAAAGAGAAAGAGAAAGAGAAAGAAAAAGAAAAGAACCAGTGACTGCTTTTCCGTAAGGCGGGGTCATGCCTGACTATGTTAAGCTTGAGGGGCGCTGTGCTAAGCATTCTGCTCCCAGTACCTAGGCTAGCCTCTTATGGTCATGGAGACTGTGCTGGAACTTGCGCAAAGCTGAATGAGACCCTTGAAGAGTAGGGTGAACTTTCTGAGAGATTCACTTCCCGTTTCCAAAGAGGGATCTTCAAAATGCCTTTTTGCACCTGGCTTTCTACCATATCAACATCCGCTTTCCTAGGTGGGTTTATTTCCTTCCTGTCTGCCACAGTGCTGGGTAGAAGTGTCTCATAGACATGCTGTGAATATCGAGAAGTTGAGATGCTCTCTCCTGGACCTCTGTCTGCTGTGTTAAAATAAATGCTCCTAATTTCTTGTTTGGAAGCCTTCATGATAACTTGATCCCTTACAAGGACTTCATCCCATCCCTGTCCCAAACCCATTCCTGCAAGTACAAGCAAGCAAGTACACACTATAGTGAGAAGTACCAGGGTCTGTATTTCCACCAAACAGCCAAGCAATGGCTTCCTTACTCTCAGAGACGTCATGCTCTTTCTACTAGCCAGTGCTGCCCAGCCATTGTGGTCTGTCCCACATGGATTTGCCTGTGTTGGATTCAGTATCAACTCCTGAAGGAGCATCAGCCCAGCCATCCTAGTCAGCAGCCACGCAGCTCTGGAGGGCTACATCCCCCACTACAGAGCTCTCTATTGCAGCCCCTTCATGGGACTCCTTTCCTTGTGGGTCCCCACATTCCTTCCACTCTGGGAGTCACTTCTGCAGAGGTGAGGAAGGCAGGGCATGAGTGCTTAAATGCTAAACTTCCCTCCTCTATGGAGAAGTCCATAAATCTCTAACTGGTGTTTGCCCTCTTTGGAATAAACTCCTAATTGATTTCTAAAGATTGCTGTTTGCAAATTAAATTACACTTCCCTTATCCATTATATAAAGAAGCATAAACCAGTACCTCTCCCGGGCATACACCCCCTCCTTGGGCTCCTAGGGTGTGATTACATTACTTCAATTGCAAGGCTTCCATTCCACTCAAGCTGCATGAATTGTTTCTCTTGCTTAATTGCCCATGTCTTATTACAGAGACAATTTATTGTTTTAGTGCAGCATAAAGTTCAAATATTTTATGCAAGATGAATATGGCCACTGACATTTTTATTCCCTTCCCAAATTCACACTTACAAAATTCACATTGGACACTTTTCAAAATGTTTGTGGCCAATACTGCAAAATGCCAAAACCTCCGTAAGTTGGTAGTTTTTTCAAAAGAAAAGACTCTAAAGAGTGTATTTCCTTCTCTAACATTGCTGGGGATTTTTTTGAGTGATGCTGACACCAGCTCATGAGGAACTTCCCCGAGGTGTGAAAGTGCCTTTGAAAACACATTGGGAATGAACTGTTGATACACACAACCTGAATCACCAGAGAATGATGCTGAGTGAAAAAAGCCAATCCCGAAAGACTACAAATGCATCATTCCATTCATGAAACATTTTTGAAATATAAGATTATTGAAATGGAGAACAGCTCAGTGGTTGGCAGGATTTAAGGAGGGGCTAAAAGGAGGATAGTTGGTGTGGGTATAAAAGGGTAAGGTGGAGGATCCTTGTGGTGACAGAATCTGTATCTTGACTGCATCCACAGCAATATCCTGGTTGTGATGTTGTACTATAGCTTTGCAAGATATTATTACTGGGATAAACCCAGCAAAGTATACTAGGCTTTCTCTGCATGATTTCTTATAGCTGCATGTGAGTCTATAATTATCTCAAAATAAAAAAAAAATGTAATTTAAAAAGCATATTGAAAAATAAGGAGATATTGTGACTAGATATATATTTAGATATGTGATAAACTGGGTTCATTTTATAATTGGGTATTGTATATATTGATGTGGATATTCATTGTATAATTCTTTCACCTCTTCTCCATGCTTCAAAATTTTCATAATAAGCTGTTGGAAAAAATATACTGGAAATGTAAGCAATAGCCCTAACAGAGAACAGATATAGGACAGGACCCAACTATACAATTCTGGAGAGCACAGTGGACCAACAATAGTACACAGTGTTCTGGTTTCTCCACATCCTTTCCAACATTTGTTATCTTCTGTTTTAGTTTTATTTTATATATATATTTTTTTTTTTGATAGTTGTTATCCTAACAGGCATAAACTGATAACTCATGGTGGTTTTACTTTCCCTTATGATTAGTGATATTGAACAAATTTTCATATACTTGTTGACCATTTGTCTTCTTTGAAGAAATGTCTATTCTAGTCCTTTTACCTATTTTTCAAATTTTATTATGTTAGTCACCGTACAATACATCATTAGTTTTTGATGTAGTGTTTCATAATTCATTTTTTGCATATAATGCCCAGTGCTCCATGCAATACATGCCCTCCTTAATACCCATCACCAGGCTAACCCAACCCCCCACTCCTCTCCCCTCTGAAACCCTCAATTTGTTTTTCAGGATTCCACAGTCCCTCATGGTTCATTTCCCCCTCTGGTTCCCCCTCCTTCATTTTTCTCTTCCTTCTCTTAATGTCCTCCATGCAATTCCTTATATTCTATATATAAGTGAAACTATATGATAATTGTCTTTCTCTGCTTGATTTATTTCACTTAGCATAATCTCTTCCCGTTCCATCCATGTTGATGTAAAAGCTGGGTATTCATGCTTTCTGATGGTTGAGTAATATTCCATTGTACATATGGACCACATTTTCTTTATCCATTTGTCTTTTGAAGGGCATCTTGGCTCCTTCTGCAGTTTGGCTATTGTGGACATTGCTGCTATGAACATTGGGGTGCATATGGCCCTTCTTTTCACTACATCTGTATCTTTGCGGTAAATACCCAGTAGTGCAATTGCTGGGTCATAGGGTAGCTCTATTTTTAATATTATTTCTTTCCTTATCCTAACCATAAACTTAGTTTCTTTCTCTTCTTTTTCTAGTTCACTGAAGTTCAAATTTATGTTGTTTATTTGAGATCTTTCTTCTTATTTGATGTAGGTGCTTACCATTACAAACTTGACTGTTAATATTGCTTTTGCTGCATCCTGTAAGTTTTCATATGTTGTGTTTTTATTTTCACTTGTTTCAGGATGTTCTCTAATTTTCCTTTTGATTTCTTCTTTGACCCATTGGTTGTTCAAGTGTGTGTTATTTAATTTCAACATATTTTTGAATTTTACAGTCTTCCTCTATTGATTTCTAACTTATGTTATTGGTTTCAGAAAACATAATTGATGTTTCAGTTCTCTTAAATTTAAGACTTTCTTGTGATCTAGCACATGATCTATCCTAGAGAATGTTCTGTGTGCACTTGAAGAATATGCATTCTGCTGCTGTTTGGTGGTATGTCAGTTAGGTTTGTTTGGTTTAGAGTATTCTTCAAGTCCACTGTTTATTTATCTTCTGTCTGGATGTTCTATCCATTATTGAAAGTGGAGTATTGGGGTGCCTGGGCGGCTCAGTGGGTTAAAGCCTCTGCTTTCGGCTCAGGTCATGATCCCAGGGTCCTGGGATCGAGCCCCACATCTGGCTCTCTGCTCAGCGGGGAGCCTGCTTCCTCCTCTCTCTCTCTGCCTACTTCTCTGCCTACTTGTGATCTCTGTCTGTCAAATAAATAAATAAAATCTTAAAAAAAAAAAAAAGAAAGTGGAGTATTGAAGTCTCCTGTTCTTGTATTGCTGTTTATTCCTTCAATTCTGTGAATATTTGCATCATCTATTTGGGTACATTGCTGTTGGGTTTGTATATATTTATAATTATTGTACCTTCCTGATGAATTTCCCCTTTTATTATTATATAATGTCTTTCTTTATCTCCTTTGACAGTTTTGACTTAAAATTTATATTACCTGACATAAGTATGACCATCCCTGCTCTCTTTTGGATGACGTTTATATGGAATATATTTTTCCATCCTTTCATTTTTCACCTATATTAGTTCTAACATCTAAAGTTAGACTCTTGTAGACAGCATATAGTTGGATCTTGGTTTTCATTTCCTTCCTTCCTTCTTTCCTTTTTTCTTCCTTTCCTTTCCTCTTTCTTTCCTTTCTTTCACCTATTCAGCCATTCCATGTCTTTTGATTAGGGAGTTTAAACCATTTACATTTAAAGTAACTACTGATAGGGAAGGACTTACTGTTGACATTTGCTCATTACTTTCTGTCTGTCTACATTATTTTTATTTTTTTGGTAGGGGTATGCTTTGATTCTTTTCTCATTTTCTTCTGTATATCTTCCATAGATATTCCCTTTGTGGTTATGATGGAACATACATAGAACATCTTATAGTTATAATAGCTGGTTTTGCATTCATTTGGGGTATAATATCCTTGTAACTGGTTTCTGGTTTTCTCACAAAGGAAATTGGTTTGTGTGTTGTTGGATCAGTATCTTCATGAGAGAAGGATGGTCTGAGGATTTCCATTCCATGATCTTGCTCTCTAGCATCCTGAATTATCTTTCCTTGACAAAGCAAAAATCATATTTATGCTCCTCATGTGGTTATTCAGATAAGCTAAAATTTGTTCATATGAATAAGAAAGTAAATATCCAAGTAAGTGAAGGAGGAAGTGGGAAGCTGTCATGCTTACTCCGGTAACCTTAAAATATTGTATTCACTCTCACTTTCACAAATTCCTTCAGGACTCCTTGCGATTCAGCTTTCCAGCCTTTCCCCTGTATGATCTTTTCTTACAAAGGCAAATCAAGCTCCTGCTCTATGAAATGTAAAGTTCTAATAATAAAGGATTCCTTTCTATCCTGTAGAGACATAGACAGAGGCTTCACCTGGCTACTTTTCTCACAGTGCTCTTTCTCTCTCATAATTGAGATGATCTCTCTGAACAGAATATGAGGTGGGAGCTCAATCTATTTTTGTTTTGTTTTTGAGATACAATCATTATAGAATATATCATGCTGTATTGAAATTATTGCTTTCCTGTCTTCTCTAATATTCTTAGCAGTTGGAAGGTGTGTCTGATTCATCTCCTTGCCCGCAAGGTAAGACTTGGCAAGGTAAATGCTTAGCCAGTGTTTCTTGCATGACCAGAATGGGTGGATAGATGGAAGGAGCACTGATGGAATATCAGGCCTCAGTGAGCAGGATCAAGAGGTACTTTTTCATTGATTTTTGATGTATACAACAGTATCCTGACAGCAGAGACATGAGACAAATACATTTGTTGAAAAGCCTCCACATGGCAGTATAGTGTGGTCAAACAGGCAGCTAGCCTAAGTGCAAAAGAATAGGTCAAAATGCGGGTATTTTAGACCTACCTACAATATCCTCAGTAAGTAGAGCTAGTCTGGTCCCTAAAGGATACCTCAAATAGTAAATACAGCCATTTCAGAACCACCTTTAAATGTTATGTAAACCCTACGTATGACACCAAGCTGGTATCTATAGAATGAATCCTTCCCAAACCACCCTCAGAATATTGTAGACTCCCTAGAATCTCAGATAATACTGTGAGGATAAAGAACCTTGTAGGGTCTCAGGCTACTTCATTGGCAAGTCAACCTGGCAATCCCTGAAGGCAATGAGATAGCTTACACTTGGCTTTTATTTTATTTTTTTTTTAAGATTTTATTTATTTATTTGACAGACAGAGAGCACAAGCAGGCAGAGAGGCAGGCAGAGAGAGAGAGAGGAGGAAGCAGGCTCCCTGCAGAGCAGAGAGCCCGATGCGGGGCTCCATCCCAGGACCCTGGGATCATGACCTGAGCCGAAGGCAGAGGCTTAACCCACTGAGCCACCCAGGCGCCCCTACACTTGGCTTTTAAACAGGAGAATAATTCTCTTTTATTTTATAAGTCAACTATTTCTCCATGATGAAACATCTAATGTACATCCCTCCTAATTCTGACCTTCCTCATTTCCATAACAATCAAAACCCACAGTAAGCATTAGGAAGGGAGATACTATCAAGAGATAAAGGGGACCAATAGGGTCTTACCATTTTTCTTTTAGGAAGCTCCCACAATGTCATGATGTCACCCAAGAGTCCTTCCTACCTGAAGTAGACATACTGTTTCTCTTTCCTGGCTCCAGAGTTATCAGCATCCTCCCTATCATCCAGTGCTAGATGAACTCTACAATTTCATAAACCTCAACCCTCTAAGTTTTAAATGTCTCAGTCTACTCCCATCACAAAAAGGAGACTAAAAAAAAAAAAAAGGCTCTATGATTTAAAAAAGATGCAGACTGTCTAAGGAGCAGCAAATTAACCATCACAAAAATACCTTTCACAGGAAAACACAAGGGGAGACAAATTCAGGTCAAGGCAAGCCTGAAATATGCAGGACTATGCCCTTAAACTAGTTTGCCTGTTAGAGCTCATCTCAGGTCTAGAACAGTAGTCCACCCCAAGGTGTTCAATAAGAGCTTATGTTTCTCTTAACTGGTCCCCAATTCAAGTTGCCTGCACATTCTGTCACCAAACTCTTGTCTCTCTGTTGTGTGTCTTTTCTAGATAAGAATGAGGAGGTATTGAGCTGTAAGACCCATTTGGTTAGGAACCATAATGTTTTAGTGCATTTTTGAATCATGACATGGAACATAATGCCTGTTATATGATAGTCACTTTACTAGCCTCTACTGAAGAAAAGGTTTCAAAGGTTTCAAATTCAAATTCAAGTTGTATAGTGCAATGGTTAGGAACACAAATTTCTTATGTTTAAAATCCAGTTCTGTCATTTCTAGTCATGTAATCTTGGGCAAGTTTTTTAAAAAATGAGGATAATAATGGTACTAGATTATTGGTACTGGATACCACTGAATCATTGTGAGAGTTAAATAAATATATTTAAATGTTTATAACAGTGTGTAGAATACAGTACATACTAAATGTTCATTTTATTATTGAAATGTGTGGATTAGAAGTGCATAGGCTTAAAAATAAATAAACAAACAAACAAACAAATAAATAAATAAAAAGATACCTCACATGTGTATAATTCATTCAATCCTGCCTCCTAAACCTATTGGTACTGCAAACCTAGTCAAGTAGCTTTTCCCAGATTGTCAAAAACCTTTTGGCCTCTGAAGGAGGGGGGCTGATTCTTAGGGCAATGGGGGTACACTGAAGCCTTTTAAGCCAGGGAGAAATAATGTCTGGATTTCTCTTTTAAAAATCTAGAAACTTTTTACTAAGGCTTCAGTATGGATAAAGAATGGACCAAGAGGGTGGCAATATAGAGGAGAGGTCAGTGTCAGGACACTATGGAAGTCACCCAAGATAGAGCTGGTGTCCTGAACTAAGCTAGTAATAGGGGTCAGATAGAAAGGGGTAGTATTAGAAAGAATTATAAGGTAGAACTGATAAAGCTTGGCAAATGCTGAAATGACAGTAGTGAGAGTTCAAGAGAATAGCCAAGTTTCAGCCTGAGTAACTAGGTGGGCACTATTGCCATTCATTGCAATATTCAACACAGAAGAGGGTCAGGTTTAGAAAAAGGTGATGAGTTCAGCTTTGAACTTGCTGACTTTTAGTGTCTGTAAACCAGACTAGTAAAGATATTAGGAGTGGAACATAGCGGAGAGATCAGGGCAAGAGGTAAGGGTTTGGAACATTAGTCTGTAGGAACTGTGATCAAAGCCATGGCAGAGATGAGAGCATACAGAAAGAGTGCATAGAGTAAGAAGAGTAGAGGCCAAGTAGGGATTCTTGGGGAGATATGGGCAGAAGAGGGAAACCATGAGCTGGAAGGGAAAGGGCTCCTAGGAGGAGGTAAGGAAGATCAGGGAGAATGACATAATATTCCTCGTCAAGGATGGCACATGGAGGGTCTCCTGTGATGCTTCCTACCACTTATGGCTAGATCTGATTATTCTTACTTTACCAACAAGAGAATTTCCCTAAGAATTGGCACCCCTTCTTTAGAGGCTAAAAAGATTTTTGACAATCTGGTCCCAGATTCTCTCATACCCCATTTACCTGCATTTCCTTCTCAGACTCAGTATCTCTGATTCTGCGATCACATTGCTTTAAGCTCCCATGCTCCTTCCCACCTGTAGCCTTTGCACATTTTTAGTCTCTCCCTCCTTCACCCAGTTGACTTTGCATCCTCCAAGCCTTCAAGTATCAACAGAGGCTACGTTCTCCTTTATAGCTGCTTCTAATTCTCTTCCTCTGGTTATATATGGTGCCCTCCTCCTCCTTTGGTTATATATGGTGCTCCTTGGCTTTCTCATTTCTAACACACACCACATTGGCTTGGGCTGCTTATTTACATCTTCCTTCCCCAATGGGTTTCCTTTTTGAAAACAAATACATTGCTTACTTTATCCTGTATTTATTTATACTACCTGGCATATAGTAGTCATTCAGTAAGGATGAACAAACAAAACAGTTGATGGATGTTAGTTAACTTTCCTTTGTATTCTACAGAGCCCATCTAATAAGAGTTTGACATGAAGGAGAAAAAGTTTTCCCAGCTAAAAATAGTCTATTACTCTTCTTCACACTTCTAGCACTTCTTATGTTCATTCCAGGCCTTCGAAATCCAAACCATTTTGCATTCATTAGAATGTCCTGCCTCCAGGTGACTACTAGAATGTCCATTCAGAGTGAAGCATATTTTCATGCCTTCCCTTCCACAGCCCCTCTTTGAGAGGGATTATCTGGTGCTCTAGAATTGGGATGGAAAACCATAGCCTGAGGGCCAAATTTGGCTCACCACTTGTTTTTATAAATAAAGTTTTATTAGAACACAGTCACACTTATTAATTTATATGTTCTTTATGGCTGCTTTCATGCTGTAGTCAGAGTTGAGTAATCATGACAGAGACCATATGGCCTACAAAGCCTAAAATATTTACTCCCTGGTCCTTTATATAAGAGGTTTGCTAACACCTGCTCTAGAGCTTTGCTCAAGAGCATCTGGGCCCTTTCAGTTCTGTGCTGAGATTCAAATATGCAAGACATAATCCAAGAAAGGGTCACAGTCTTAAATCCAATTTCCATGGCTGAAAGGCATTTCTAATACCTTCTCTTTGATAATGCTTTATGGTTTTCTAAGTACTTTCATATTCGTTATGGAAAAGATCTTCAAATACAAATACTACTTCTCCCAGGTGAGTCCCACACTGCTGCTCTATGGATCACATTTTCAGCAGTGAGACAGTAGAACAAAGACTCTGGAATCTCACTGTCTAAATCTGGCTTGCTACTCACCAATGGTGTGTACTTAAGTAAGTAAGGTACTTGACCCTCTGGGTCTCAGTTTCCGCCTCTAAAATGTGCTCAATGAAAGTGACACCCACCTACCAAAGTTATGGTGGAGAACAGATGGGATATGGAAAGCTCTTATCACAATGTTTGGTTTATTGAAAATGCTTAATAAATGCCAGCTGTTATAGTATTATTCAGCTCTGTACTTAGTACGATGGTAAGAAATTCCAAGAAGACCTCCTAGATATGTGTGTTCCTCTGCACAAATTCCTAGCTATCTAGGAGTAGCCAGATGCCTAAAACTCCTTTTCTCCATACTATTCCTTTACATAAAATCTTCTATCCATCTCAATGCCCATATGAGAGGATCATAACAGCATTCCATTCATTTCATCCACTCTAATGTCATTCAGTCTTCTCAGTCTAGCTCTTTTGCTCTATTAATGCAGTTCACCTAAGCTTGCATTCTCTCATCTCTCCTTTCTACCCATCTCAAAGCCTCGTAGGCTCACCACTTCCTGTAGGAAGCCGCCTATGACTGTGGCCATCACCCACAGTGCTCTCAACCTTCCTGAGCTTATGCAACATCAGGAGAGACAACTTGCCTGTATGTGAAACTTGTCTCCTCAGTTTTTATTAGCTCTATGACTCACTCAGCCTCTCTAAGCTCAATTCCTCAACTACAAAGTAGGAATAATAATATTTACCCCTCCATGTTGTTGCAAGGATTAACATAATGTAATAAATGTGTCTTGCACATAGTAGGTTCAAAATATATTCATTTTGTCCTCCATTCTTTTAACCCATCACATGACTCTTTGCACATAGCTGTGCACATGGACTGATTAATGTGCATTGCTGCTTCCAATTATTGGCTTCTTAGGGCCAGAAGAAGGGCCCTGACAGTTGCACACCAGCATTTGGTTCCCTCTTCTTTCCCTGAAGTCTTTGCAGGTTCACCATGTAACCTCCAAAGAAGGGTAGTGGTAGAGGAGAACTTAAGTGCTGCTGGGTGCAAAAGTCATCTGTTTGAGTAGAAATTTATTTATTTTTTTAGTTTTTTAATTAATTAATTAATTTTATTTTATTTTATCTTTTCAGTGTTCCAAGATTCATTGTTTATGTACCACACCCAGTGCTCCATGTATTATTTTTATTCATTTCTGGAAGTTCTGTGATAAATAGATATAAAATAACTTATATCCATCTATCTCTATTATCTATTTATCTACCTATCTCATATTTTCCATTTTTCCTTATCTGCCCATGCTTTATTTTTTTTTAAGATTTTATTTATTTATTTGATAGAGATTACAAGCAGGCAGAGAGGCAGGCAGAGAGGCAGGCAGAGAGAGAGGAAGGGGAGCAGGCTCCCTGCTGAGCAGAGAGCCTGATGCAGGGCTCGATCCCTGGACCCTGGGATCATGACCTGAGCCAAAGGCAGAGGCTTTAACCCACTGAGCCACCCAGGTGCCCCTATTTTACTTTTTGAACATATAAAATAGATTTATAATAGTTGTCTTAAATCCCTTATCTACTAATTCTATTATCTGTGTCACTTCAGAGTTTGTTTCTATCAACTGGTTTTTCTCCTCATATGTTTTCCTGTTTCTTTGCATGCCTGGTAAATTTTTATTGGTTTATGGACATTGTGAACTTTATATTGAGTTGCAGGGTTTTTTTAATTATACCTTTAAATATTCAAGTCTTCATTTTGTAACTGAGTTAAGTTACTTGGAATCAGTTCAGGATTTTCAAGACTTGCTTTTAAGTATTGTTAGATTGGACCAGATCAGCTGTTCGTCTAGGGGTAATTTGTCCCACAACTACAGCAATACTCCATACCTTATGTACAGAGGTTTTCCTCCCTGGATGGTGGGAATGCAAATTATTCCTAGCACTGTATGAGTTCCAGGAATTATACTTTCTGCTCCTTTCAGTAGTTCTGAAAGTTCTGGTGGTTTTCTCATGTATGCTCTGATTAGTACTTAGTCAAAGACTTGAAGGAGGGTGGCTGGTTGGCTCAGTCAGTTAAGTGTCTGCCTTTATCTCAGGTCATGATCCCAGGGTCCTGGGATCAAGCCCCACATCAGGCTCCCTCCCTGGTGGGAAACCTGCTTCTCCCTCTCCTGCTCCACCTGCTGTGTTCCTTCTCTCTCTGTGTATCTGTCAAATAAATAAATAAAATCTTAAAAAAAAAAAAAAGACTTGAAGGAAATTCTCTGTTATTTCCAAATTATGTTCTTCTTCCCTCTCTGTCTCTCTGTATCTCTTTCTCTTTCTCTCTGCATCCCCTTCTTTTCTGATACTCCTGCACACAGATTCTAGCTGTGTTGATCTTCTTAAACTTCTGAATCTGACTTCTTAACTCAGGGAAACTGCTGAACTCTCTCTGGATACTCTTTCCCTATGATGAAGCCTGGAAAATCTTGCGAAGCAGAAAGCTGGGACATGAGGTTACCGCATTTATTTCTCTTCTCACAGAGATCACTATGCTGTACTGTAGCTGAAATCCATTGTTTTATAGATTTTTCCAATATTCTTGTTCTTTTCCCACTATTTTTATCTTTGTTTTACAGATGTTGAAACTAAGGCACAAAGAAATTAAGTAGTCTCCCCAAGTTTGTATAGTTAAAAATTGGAGTAGCCAGGGATTTGAAGTTATTGTTCCTAAACTCTAGGCTCTACTATCTCAAAAGTACTTATGCAAAACAAGTCAAAATCTTTATGAATGATTATTTAGTATTTCCCAATTACAGAAGAAGGAGATCAACATGTTTTCACATAAATCCATCCAGCATTCAAAGGGACAAGCCCATTCCATTTATCTATGTGATCAGATCTAAACATAGATGCTTTTCTAAGCATCAACATAAATGCTATATTTGCATCCTGTCTAGATCTAAGGACAGACATTTCCCCCTGACCCTTTGGGACCATAGGATAGATTGCCAGAGCCTCCAGTTGTGGCAGATACTTGTATTGAAGAGAAATACAATCTGACTTTTCACTGCTATCTGGAAAATTCCTGTTTTCAGAGCACAAACCATTTACCCAAACGGTGTAAAGAGATTATGGTTCACTCTCTACGCTGAATTATGCATGGTTTTCAGCTAGGTAAAGTTCTCTGTATTCTATTTTAAGAACATTTCCTGTGCAGAGTGGAAAAAAATCTATTCCATCCAGAAGAAACTACTTTTGATATATTTTATTTCTACTAGGAAAAAGGAATAATAAATCTGAACCTCACCCATTTTCTTTGCATCTTGTTTTGTAATTGGTAATCAGAGATTTCTATTCATTTTCAGAAGTGAAACTTTCCCTTCATGTTCCAAGACATTAAAAGGGAAAAATTGAAGCAAATTTGGCCCAAATTTTAAAACATCTATTGTGGCATACTTATTATGACATCTTTTCAGAATTAGGCTTACTAATCCTGCTTAATATACGAGAAATGTTTGCTATTAAGCACTGTGCCTTCTCAGAATACCATATCAAAACCATTTTAATTTGAGTTAGGGGCGATTTTTAAATGTCAGCTTTAAAAGAACTGTTTCAAGAATGCCTCAGAGCTTGGGTTCAGCTACAAAGAAATTTGTGATGCATTGAAATAATAGAATGATTAAGGCAAGAGGGGATTTGAATTCTGGAGTTTTAGTTCAGCATTCTTGGTATAAAGTACAATGGATGCAGATCTAAAAGGGAAGTTAGATTGCCCAACTGAATTGAAGACATTCATTTGGGGGAAAAATCAAAGTGACACATGGAAAAAATATTTCTGTACATTTCTCAAATGTACTGTACATCTCACCATCTGTCCCAGCAATCTTTTGCTGCATTTGAGTTGCAGGAAGTCCTTAATAGCCACAATTTTGCTGCCAGTCTCCCCAAATGTTGGATGTGAGGATGGGACAAGTTGGTTGGTGGCATGAGAAGCAAAGATGAGATAACTCCGCAATTTTGGTTCAGTCCAGACGGCAAATCAATTTTTCTTTAGGGTTGCAGAATAGACATACATATACATATGCATTAACACACAATATGTCTGTAAGCTCTATGTATTGAAGCTAAGATGCCATCAATTGTAAGATGTACCTTCTGTACATTTCCCTCTGGCCTTAACATTTCTCTAAGCCCTAGCCCCAGCCTAGAGCTCTAGCTTAACTGCAGCTGGATATTCTGTTCTTTTTACAGTAGTACCTACTGAACAAGTTATCATGATCAATGAAAACAAGCATGGGATACTGCAGGAGATTTGGAAACAAAGGGACAAGATTTGAGAGCCACAGAACTATAATATTTATAAGCTATGAGCCCTTAGTCAAGTTACATATCCTCACTGAGCCTCATTTCTTCATATGAAAGGAATGATACAGTAATACCAACTTGACAGTTTTGTTGAAAGGGTAGATGCGATAACGTTTAGACAGATATAAAATTATAACACACACGAATCTCACTTATACTGACAGTGTGCTGACACTAGTCCTGTGGAACAGTAGATAATGTCTTTGCTGATGGTGGATGATCCTTGGTCTTGCTCTTAGCAAAGCTGCAGAATAGAGAACTAGGGAGGATGTGAGCCAGCTTTGAAAGATTGAAACAAAGACTGACCAGGGGATGAAGAGATATTCTAAAGATGGGGTAAAAGAGGACACTAAAGTTTTATGGGGCCCTTCTTCTGTACATGTCTTCTCGATCTGAGAATCTTACTTTTTCCAGTTGACATGCTGACCATCATTTAGGAGGCTCAGAATGGGAGAAATGGTATGGGTCCCCCATCATCAAATTGTAATGTACTGACATCTCAGGTGATAAGGAATTGTAACTGTTGACAATGAGACAGAACATGAAAAATGATAATGCATGAAATCAGCTGTAGATATTATGACATATAAGTTATCATTCTGTGTGGGGGTTTTTTTTCCGCTATTTTTAACAAAAAATTTTGAAAAAAAGAGGAATATTAAGAATGTCATTTCATGGTGTGACTATACCCATTTTATCAAATTGTGCCTACCCATCCCTGTCACCTGTAGTCAGGATGATAAATAGGTTTCTTACATCTTGTAATCTCATCAGTGGTCAGTAACCGCTGGAAGTGCTCTTTTGGAAAATAATTGTAGGCCATATTTACGTTCAGCAAGTAAGTGTTCTGTGAGGACTTAAGTATTCCTATCTGCTATGGATGAGGGAGAGGAGAATGGACTCAATGTTCCATGAATCCACAGACCCTGTCCTGTGGCTCAGGCCACTCATCCAGATACCTTTGTTTGAATAAACATTTAAAAGCTGACTGAGGAGGGAGTTGGTCCTTCACTTAGTTCCAATCTTGACTCTTCTGGCACAAGTGATTTGACTGAATTCACTCAATTATCCATTCATTCATTTAAATTTTTGATTAGGTGCTTATTATGTATCAGGTATTGTATTTGAATCTGGGGAATGTATCAATAAACAAGACAGGTGGAGCCCCTTGAGTCCTCCTGTCAGGAAGGAAGATACGCCTTCAATAAACACACAAACTATTTAATACAGTTGCCTAATGTGCCGCAGAGGAGAGGACCTGTATAGTTTATTGTGAATATGTAAAAATAGGGGAAATTGGCCTATTCTAGGAATCAGTGAAAGTTTCATTGTGAAAGACACATAGAACCACACTATGGTTTTAAAATAACATCTTCACTATTTTCCAGGAAAACCTCTCTATGAGACATATGAGCAGAAATATGAAGAAAGCAATATTTGAAATATAATATTGAAAAGTGTGACCATGTGTCTTCCATGGGCCAACATCTGAGAATATTTTTTACTTAAATTTACGTTTTTAAAGCCTTGTGTGCTTCATCCTGAATGTCCATTCTCTGTGCTCTAGCTTCCCAGAGACCAGGGAAATTAACTTTTCCCCACACAAGACAGATGCAGGCCTTTGCCACAGTGCCTTCCCACCTGGCTGGGAACTACAGAGCTTTTATGGACCTGGAGGGTTTTGACACTCAGCCATCACCTTCCCATGGGGAAGCTTACAAGCAGTGAGAGCTCACGGGGCTATGAACTTTATGAGAGAACATGACTCCCACTCCCCAGGCTGCCTTGTCTGGCATTCACGAGGTGATGGGGCCTGACGGAGTACTCACTGCCCAACAACCTGTGGAGGAAAAGTGCCCATTCCCCGAGTGCTTCTCTTGGGGATGAACACAGCAGCATCACAGGCCCCTCCCCAGACGAGGGGCCTGGACTGACCCCTATCATCCCTCACTCTGCACTTACCTACAGGAGTACACATACGCTGCTGCCATGGTTATCAGTACTTTCCATGTACCTCTTTTCATCAACACCACTTCTTTCTCTTCCACCTCATTCAATGTTAAGTTTTGATTCTTCTAAAACCCTTGCCAAGCTGCTATAGCCTACTGTCTGTTTTCCTTCCCTGATTTTCAGAAGCACATGTTTGCTAACTGTATCAGTCCTATTTTCCCAGCCACACTCTAAGGGCAAAGGGCCTCTCAGCTCTCATAGCTCAGCCCACCTTCATCACATTGGCGTGCAGCACAAGGTCGTGCAGAATCTCAGGTCTCCAGATCTACTGAGTCAGTCTGGTAGTAAGGAGCACTATCTGTCTCTCAGAGATACCCAGAGGAGAGTGGAGAGGAAGACAGTCTGCCTTCAGTGCCAGAGAAAAGTGCTAGCATCCAAACTCAGTCATGACTAAGAGGCACAGAGTCCTCAGGCCAGAGTTATGTAGTAACAGGGGGAGCCCTCCATGTGGCATGGCTGACCAACATAATAGGGATCAGAAAGGGTGCAGAGTGGGGCTGCCTGACATGAGGCGAGTGTTGTGGTGTGGTAGTTATCAAGGAAACAATGACTGTAGCATGAAGTCAAATTCACATCATAGCAATTCAAGACTTTATGTCATGTGAGACCCTGCCCCATGCCTCAGGAAGTGCCATCTCTCCTTTCTTTCCTTTACTCCACATCTCTCTAGGAGTCTACACTCTGTGGGAGGGGTTTCTGTCTTAGGTGTCACATGACCACATGTGCACGCACACACTCTCACACATACACACTCACATGCCCATGGCACCAAGGCACAGGCTTTACACTTGGTCCAGTATCTGGCTCATCTCTATAGCCCCAGCCTCTGGGATCATGCCTGCTACATAATAGTTGCTTAATAAAAGTTTATTGGAGCAAACCCAACTGCAGTAAGAGGACAGAGGATGGCCTTTCTCTGAGACTAAGGCCTCACTTATCTAAAGGAGAGCTCAGCCTTATTGAACTTCTTCCTAAACAGATTTTCTTTTTTATTTGTGCTTACATTTTATTAGGTTTATAGTTCTAGTTTGATGTTTATTGCAATTTGTTCCCTGTAACACTTGCTCCCACAGAATGTTAATTTTACCTTATATTAAAAGAAATTCCTTTTGCACAATAAATTTTGAAATATTAGAATTTAAAAATGCCATGGTGTGTGTTGCTGCAGGACTTATCTGCCCTGAGCTGCACAGGCATGCAGGATGGCTCCCTGGGAAGCAGGACTGGGCAGGCTTCCCCAAGCTTTCCTCACCACAGAGCTTCTTCCTCACAGAGTCTTGGCTTCTCAGGAAACACTTTGGGAAATACTGATCTAGCTGTTTTGGTGTGCATGCCATTTGTCTCCAATCTTGAAACCATGTGTTACAAGGCTGTCAATGTGTTTTGTACTTGGCTTTTATTCTTCAAAGCGGAGGGCATAGTAGGTATTCAATGATTGCCTGTTGAATGATTAACTGGATAAAAGTAAGCTTGCGAGGAAGCCAAACAGACATAAATTCTAGGGTGAAACATATTCATTCAATTTAGTTCTAATCCAATGCAAAGAAATGTTGCAGGTAACTGCTTCTGTGCCTTGCACAGTTGTAGGCATGGTGAATGTAGAAATGAAGGAAACTCAGCTGCATCTCCAGGAAGCTGAAAGTCTTTAAGGAGATATGGGCATTGAAATGAAGAAATTGCCCTGCTGTGGATAAGTGGAACAAATGGTGGATGTATGAGTCTTGGGGGTTGCAAGGGAAAAGGAATGTTTAATCTTTTATCTGCATGATGACTAACATAGGTTTTGGAAAAGTAACTGGGTATTTGCCATGTTGACAAAGATAGGGGAGAACAATCCAGGGAGAGAGTCCAGGATGGTCAGTAGTTTCCAAATCTTGGTGGAAATGCATTGCCATGTCCCAGAGACTAGTAATTTCCAAAAAGGAAAATGTAAAGACTGACAGATGTTGGAGCTGAGAATGTCTTTGTCACAATGCATACTTCTTTACTTCCCTAGAAGCCATGCAGCTCTGTGGGGACAATATCTTGCTCTGATCCAGGAAGGTGCCACACTTCCTGACTTTAGCAATCTAGGATGGCTTTGAATAGTGGCCTCACCCTGTGAACTCACATGTAATTGTCTAGGAACTGAGGGAAGCTGCCCTAGAGTGTGGGCCCTGCTCTAGCCAGAAGAGCTGGCGGCTTCTACTGAGAGCATGTATAGCATTGAATCCCTCATTTTCTTAAAGTCTCCTTGTTATGCAGCATGGATGTGTGTAGCTTTTTTTTTTTAAGCTTGCAATCAATAAACTGTGAATCTCAGTGACTGTAAATAAGACAACTTGTAAAAATGCATTTACATTGATACTTCCAACTTAAAATTTATTTTGCTTTTACTTTAGTTTATTTATGAGCCAGGAATGACACTGATGGAGAATCTGTTTCCATACTAATAACATTAGAATAGATTTAGATGCATATCAGATGGAAGCTGAGTATCATTTTTAACTATGATTAAGGTGACGTTTTATTATTTTCCCCAGGAGAGTCATGAATTTTGACTCTGCATGAAATGTTAATTGAATGCACCTCCTGCCCCTTCAATCGGAGGATATCCTGGTAAATAATTGTGGTTCTGAATGGGCAGTCACTACTGGGGGATCTTTCAGTCCCAGGAATCATTCTGGATGCCTTCCCCTACCTTGTTTGTCCGAGCTCGGAGAAGGGGTCAGACACAGGTGAATTTGAAACCCAAGCTACCACTTGGTAGCTGTGCACACTTTGATGAGTTGTCTCACCTTTCTAAGCCTGAGTTCCCTCAGTTGTACAGTGGGCATGATACCCACCTCATAGGATGAGGATTTCATGAATCCTGTAAAATGCACAGTGAAATGTCTGGCATATAGTAAGTGCACTTACATTGTTTTTGTTGTTGTTGTTGTTGTTTTATTGAAGTCTAAGAAAAAAGGGGAATCTCAAACTAATAAACCAGTCTGAGGAAGGGTTAGGCAGAGAAGGACAGGACCACATCTGGGCAGGTAGAAGATGAGTCTGGAAGAATTCCAGAAGAGGCGTTGGGCTCCGTAGCAGCCGTCTGTGGGGCTGTTTTTGTCCTGGGGCATCCTCACTTGCTTCTGGGAGGCAGCATAACATAGAAGAAAAGGCATGAGCTGTGAATTTAGATATACTTGGGGTCTAAATCTAGGGTTATTTAAATGGGAATAATAATGCTATGTTAGTTATTGTAAGGATTATGAATAATGGATGAAAACATTGTCCAAATTCCTGGTGCCAAATACCTGGGGGCCATGGCTGTGAACTGATACCAGAAAACGTAAAATGGACAACACATCTATCATGATGGTGTATGATTCCTCTTCGATTTGGAGATGAATTCCATTCAGGTTTTGGTTAATTTTCAGAAAAGTGAGCTGAGGATCATGAAAAGGTATTGACTTAGACTTTGGGGTCTTGACTTGACTCTCCACGAGGTCTGTCCTATGAGGATCCAGTTCTTAACCCTGTGTTTCCTTCATGACCATGTCAAGAACCAAACCATCCAGCAATTGCAACCTGATTCTTGGTAGAGAACCAATTTGTTAGGTTTTCTTGGGACTTGCCAGTTTTAGCATTGAGAGTACTGTGTCCTAGGAAATTCTTCCAGGAAGAACTAGATGGTTCGTGCTTGTCACCCTACAGATGAAAGATAACCTTTGGAAAGCCCTGGCATTCTTACAGAGCCCAGAACTACATTTGTGTTAAGACGCTTTTTTCTTAAGTCTAAAAAAAGATCAACTTCCAACTGGCATATTATATTTCTTTCATTTAAAAAGCAAGCACAAGAACACAGAACACCTGGGTGTCTAAAGTAAAACAAAATGATGTGATTTATTTACTTTGCTGCAGTTCTCCCCTCGTAATGGTAGTTGATGTGCTTGTCTGTTTGCTTGAATGTGTACCATTTGAGTGGGAAATGTGGGCATTTTTATGTGTGCAGGGGTGCAGGGCACATGGACAGTGAAACACCTCCACCCCTCAAACCCTCTCCACACAAAGCCTTTTTCTCCTTATGCAGCAACACGTGAAGCCATAAAGCAGCTCAGACACCCTACAGGCTCCCCCACACCCTGTCCAGTTAACACCCCTTAGGAGCTACTGTTCCTGCCTTCAAGAGCTTTTCAAACATACTGATTCCCACGTCACACCCTCTGAGACTCTGATTTAATTGATCCCAGATTGAGCCAGGTATCAGGATTCCTTAAAAGCTCCCTGAGAGGATTCTAATATGCTGCCAGAACCGAGATCACTTTTGCGATCAAACAGGATGTATGAACAGTAGGTGTTTCCAGACACCAGCACATTTCAGACCTGCTACTTCCCAGGCATCTGAGGGCACAAATTAATAGGCATGTGAGAAGGGAACTTCAAAGACCTGAATCTGAGGGGAGATGAGAGGCGATGATGTCATCCCCTGAGTAGAACAAAGCATTAGATTTGACATCCCACAGAACAATGGAGTACAGGTTAAGCCAAAGGGCCCATTTTGAAGTAGGAACACAAGCCATGCCACTTAGCTTTGTTGGGGTTGAGGGTTGTGCCACCCATCAGAACAAGGCTCCTTGTCCTGAGCCTGTAGGCAATGAATGCGGGGTTTGCAAAGTGGCAGCAGCCCTAAGCACAGAGGAGGAAGTGGTGGTGATCATTCAGGGCAGCAGTGGAAGAAGCTAAGGATCCTTCTCAAATGCTGTGGGCAACAGGCCTTAGCTGAGTCATAATGCATTAAGTGGACTTGCTCTTGAGCACGTATGAAACTCACCCAGAGAACGTCTAGTAGTACATCCCTCG
This sequence comes from Lontra canadensis, assembly GCF_010015895.1. Classification (NCBI taxonomy): domain Eukaryota; kingdom Metazoa; phylum Chordata; class Mammalia; order Carnivora; family Mustelidae; genus Lontra; species Lontra canadensis. Next base: position 8,404,945 of record NW_022631032.1, on the reverse strand, counting down.
GAAGGCCTCCATTGGTGGTTGGAAGAGGGCCCACTGAAATGCCGTGGATATGAAGATGGGGCTGAGAGAGGAAGGACATTCAGGTGTTAGCTCATTACAAATCCCCAGGGCTTAATTCTGGCAACAAAAATTTGACCAGTTCACACTGGCGCTGGATCAGCATATGAACAAAAAGTCCTTATAGATCTCCTCCAATGGAGGGCTTCTGTAATACGTTTGAAGATTAGTTTATTATAAAACTTTTTTCTACATACCAGAGCTAGAAGAAACTGCATTCCCCGTTTTTGGAGATCAAGTTTCAACCTCAGTTTTCCTACTAAATAACTAAGCAACCCTGAACAAGGTACTTTCCCTGCTCGCGCTTCCATTCTCCTGATTTTGAAATGAGAGAAATGGCTTAGGTGATCTCTAGGAGACCTCTTAGCACTGACATGTCAGGAATTTGTGGATTTTTAAAGCTCAGTTTCTGTATTAGGGTTCTCCATAGAAAGAGAACCAGCAGGCATATATCTATACCTCTATAGATATATAAATATTTATTACAAGGAATTTGTTCATGTGACTGTGGAGGCTGAGAAGTCTCACAATCTATAGTTTACAAGTAGAGATGAGTCAGAGAAGATGAGGTGGAATGTCCCAGCACAATCAGAGATGCAGGGAAAAAAAGGATGAGTTCCTCCTTTCTCTGCCTTTTGGTCTCTTCAGGTCCTAAAGGCTTGAATGATGCCCACGCACACTGGAGAGGGTGTTCTACTGTACTAAGTCCACCTATTCAAATGGCAATCCCATCTGGAAACACCCTCACAGACACACCCAGAAATAATCTTTAATGTGGGCACCCTGCAGCCAGTCAAGATGACACATAAATTTACCACAGTATCTGTGTAAAGTGAGAGAGGGTTTTCAAGAAGGATTTGCCCATGGGTCTTGATTCCTTGCTCCCAGTCACATTCCTCTGCTCCCTCCCTGCTTCTCTTAAGCCTGGTCCTGCAACTCCTGGAGACTCTGAGGGTCTGAGATGCCAGCCGGCTTGGCACAAGTCAAGCCTTGCTAACCTCTGTTAAGATGTCTTTCCAACAAACAGGGCCCCAAGAGAAAGTGTCCTGCCCTTGAAGTTATTTCCCTGTTCAAACAACTCCAGCTACAGATCTGAACCTCAGTGAAGGTAAATTGACACAGACAGATGTTCTAGCCTGAGAAATTTCCCTGAAGCTCACATAAGAACGTTTATTCAACATGGCCAGCCTATAGAATCTGAGAAGTCTGAAAAGGCTGGGGGTTGAGTGAACACTCTTCAGAGGGCTTATCGGGCACCACATTGTTTTGAAGGCTAGAATTCTTAGGAGGAAAGGATCACAGGGAGTTAAAGGTGTGGATTCTGGTCTGACTGGCTGACATGACCTGAGCTAGGAGGATAACAGCAATGGCTTCTATACTGGGTACCTACAATATCCCACATACAATACAGGCACTTTGCACATTTTATCTAATTTAATTGTCTTCCAGACCCTAGGGCATTGTGATCTCTATTTTATAGATGAGAAAATTAAGGCTTAGAGATTCATAAGGGGGGAGTTAACTTGTGCCCCAAGCAGCCTGGCATGAAAGCCTAGTTTCTTTCCTCCATTATGTGTTAAATTCTGGCTATCCTTATTTCACCCACCATTCTTGGAAAACTACTCTAACTCATGGGTCCCAGCCAAAGGAACTTGGGAGTGCAGGAGGTTAGCGATGTCACTGAGGGGTTTGGAAAAGTAGACGATTAGGATAGTCACCAAAGAGTCCTGCCCAGCAGGGCAGTGGGCTGGCAGCACCCAACACAGCCATGCATTCTGGCTGTGGCCTACAGCTGGCAGGGAGAGCCCAGAAAGACAGCACTGTGGCCACAGATGCTAGCCGGGAATCATGTCAATTTAAGAAATGGCAAGTGCCCCACCCCTTCAAGAGGTACTGGCTTCATTTTTTTAAAAAAAAATTTTTATCTATATTCTTTTTATGCTGAATTGTGTCCTGGGCCGTAAATCGGTGTTCTTCAGTTTCTTCTGGGATATCTTTTTCTTTGGTGCAGTTTCCTCTTCTGGTTGAGGAACCATCTGTTCTTCTCCCATAGGGACCGACTCAGCATGGCAGGTGGAGCTCATGTATGGTTATTCCCACCATGGGCTCTGTAAGCACAGAGGCACATCCAGGGAGCTTTGGTCCCCTGGATGTGCTTTCTGACCAGAGATTCTACATCTAAACTCTGAAGTTCAACGTTAGTCTCACATTTTTAAACATGTGCAGTGAAAAGTCAACACTCTTTTGGGGCCACCAATCCTGTGCCAGCCCCACTGTTTGGCCTGGGCCTCCCGCCAGGTCTACCATGTTAGGGAACAGAATGGCACATACTGTCTCTGTAAGATGGGGTCTTTCCAATACTCAGTAGGAGTATCTCACTTAGGCACAGCCTGATGGCCTGGGCAATTTCATGGGTGTTCTTCAAGTGGACATGAAGATCTGAACTTCTTGATTTACATGATTTTGTGGGATTTGCTGGGTCAAGTGAGTAGAGATCCATTTTCAGAGATCACCTCAGGCCACTTATGGAAAGACCTTGGTTAATTTTTTATGAGAAGCTTGGGGGCAATTTGTGCTATAGAGGAATCCCTCATCACAAGTCATCCAGACAATGTCCTAGGAGGACAGACATCATTTGCAGACAGTCAGTGCCAGCAGCAAGCGTGTGAGGGAATGTGCATGCACTCGGTGGGGGTTCACTAGTGCCCACCCTGTGCCCGGTGTTATGCCAGGACGTGGGAACCCTACATGAGCCAGGTCTGGCTCTGACTTCCTGAAGCCAGTCACTCCTCCAGCACCTCTCAAAGAATACATCGAACTTTGATGGTGGAATGGAGGTGGATCCTTTGAAAATAAGCTGGGGAATAGCTAGCTCCATGTCAGTCAGTTACAGCTGAGAGTCACAGCGATTTGGCTGGCCTCTTTGGGGGCTTGGGGCTAATGCTTCATGGAGCTTTCACAGGGTAGAAATGAGAAAATCTATTTCAATTACTTTTTAGAAGTCAAATTTACATAATCATTTGATGTAATGCTGTTCTTTATGGGCTTCCCTGGAGTGGCATTAGAGCCACTGTCCCTGCAAGTGTGGCAGCCTCTGGAGTTGCAGCCAGATATTTCTGCCCACAGGGAGAGCCAAGCTGTACTCAGCTGCAACTGGATGGGCCCCTGGCCAGGGATAATTAGGCCAAATGGGTGAGAAAACCCACCTGGGGGAGAAGAGAAAGGAAAGCATTCTCTTTAATTAATCACTCTTTTTCCGAACTTAAGAGTAAAACACTAAAATTAAAATTCATTTTAATAATATAGTCTTCATTCCTGTGAAATGTGGTTTTAGGCAGACCTTAATTCAAAGCCTCTTTTTTCCTTAGAAAAGGATATTGTTGCTTGTGTGACCTTTATTAAATCCAGAACTGACAATATGGAATTATAAAAGATTTCTTAAGTAGATGATTTTGAGAAGAGCCTTTTCCCCATTGATTGGTTCTCCAAGAGGTAGATGCGTCCATGCTGTGACATTTGTGCCAAGCATATGTTGACTGTGACTCCTGCAGGTGCATGAGTATGGGGAAGCATGAGTGCGTGGACCCTTCTGGGAGTGCCAGAACCACATCTTCTCTGTCTGGCTTTCTCTGAGCCCAGCCTGTTAGTCATTCAGGCACTATCTGGAAGAAAGGAAGGAAGGAAGGAAGGATGGATGGAAAGAAGGAAAGAAAGAAGGAAGGAAGGAAGGAAGGAAGGGAGGGAGGGAGGGAGGGAGGAAGGTGTAACATTACCAGAAGGTGATTCCATTGTTCTCAATACTAAAATTTGGCATCTCCTCTGGGGCAAAGCTGTGGAGTTTGCTATTTGTAAAATTTTTTTAGAAAGAATAATCATAAGTGTCTTCTTCCATTAATAATTGCTCTGGTCTGCATGATTTATTCAGCATCTATTTCTATACTTTGGTAGTTTGCCTAGTTATTAAATGAATGCTTTGTGACTAAAAGTTTGAAGAGCTCATTTACTTTCTTTGAAATTTTGACAGGAAAAACTAAAAATGTTTCATAAAGTTTGGAGACAACACCTTTACTCTTGGCTGGTGATTGATACTTGGTTCCTTGACTATGGGTGACAAAGGAAAGGCGGCTCCTGGGTCCCCTTCCTCTCTCCCTTCCCTCCCTCCTCAAAGAGGTAGTGAGTACCTTCTTGGAACCAAGCCCCATGCCCTGTGCTATCAGCCGTACATGTGTGTGGTGGAGAGACAGGTGGCTCCCACCCTCATGGAGCTGTATGAGTAAGAGGAAAAAAAGAAGGAAGCAGGCAACACAAAGGCATGGACCTAGTACCCTCAGGCCATGAAATCTGGGGAACCTGGACAGAGTAAGTTTGTCTGGTGGGGAAGGGGTAGGCTGGAAATAGATTTCAGAGAGCAGACCACCGTGCTTAAAGCCTGGAGGCCGACAGCCATGATACACCAGGGTTGCCAGGTGCTTGCTCTGCACCAGCTTGGGATAAGAAGACAACAGTGGGGGGACATGGGGCTGCAATGGAGAGAAATGGTCCAGGTTACAAGGAGCTGCAGAGGCCATATTAAGAAGTTTGTTTCCTAAGCATAGTGGAGAGCTATTGAAGCATTTTAAGCAAGGAGTGACACAATGAGACATGGGCTTTATTTATAAAGAAAGCTTTGGAAAGAGAACTGAGGAAAGCAGTGATAGATGAAAGTAGACCCAAGACAAGGAAGCTGGTTAGGGGGCAGATGAAGTGAAGAGTTGGGGAAAAGAGGGAGCCAATGCCAGAATGGGGCCCAAGGCTTGAAATTATACCATGTGTAAAGATTATTTTTTTTTTGATGGGGGGAAATTGTTTTTAATTTTATTTGAACAAATACACAAAAGAATCATGCAATGCTTCCAGCATTGGATGCAATACTGGGCAACAAATCTGTACACTCCTTTGTGACTAGTCCTATGATAGCGGAACCTTTCATTTTGCCTTTATTGTTTACTATGACCCCCTCACGGTATCTTCAAAATAGAGAAACACACCATCTTTTCTCCGGCATGACTTCCATTGTCAAATTACCACTACTGGATGTCCCTTCTTTCTGAGCTCTGGTTTGCCTTTCTTCACTGTCACCCACACAGCTCCACCCTTGTGGGACTACTCAAAGCATGGCCGGCAGACCAGGTGCATGGGCCTCTACCTGGGGTTTGTCAGAAATGCAGAACCGACTCCAGCCCTACTGAATCAGAATCTGTATTTTAATAAGCTCTTTGGGTCATTTGGGTGTATGTGAAAGTTTGAGAACACATCTGTGGTAGATTACGAGGAGGAACACAAGCCTTTAAGGTGCAAGTGACTTAGGACAGTGTGGTGTGCAGATGCATTTGTTGAGTTGATTGTGCTTCTTGAAGAAGCAGCAGCTGTGACTCAGAGACTGGAATGTATATATGAGCAGCTAAGGCCTGTGAGCTTTTCTTCAGCCTTGACCTAGCCCATTTTATGAAAGCCAGTGACAGCTGGATCTACTGGCCAGTGTCTGCATGGAAACCAGGGAGGCCACACCTACATGCTAAGTTAACACCAATCTCTGGGTCTTCCCCACCTCCAGCGTAAACTATGTCACCATCAGCCAAATATGGTTTTCTGCCCAAGACTCTTTGTTTGTACATGTGTGAGTCTGATTACCAGGATCTATCTGACCACCTGTATAGTCCAGATACATCAGACAAAGGACAGTGGGACCTCTACCCAAGGTCATAGCAGAGGGATAGAAAACAGAAGATAGGTGGCAGTCACAAAGTTACCGTTGCAAAGACAGTAAGTCTTGGTCATAGGCAAGATATAGGAGTAAGATGGAGACTGGTTAAGCTCAGCATTCACAATCTCCTGTTGTCACTGCCAGGTTCTTCAGTGGCTGGGAGGGTGGATCATAGGAGCTACCTCCTCAAGGTACCTGCAGGAGCTGTCTCCATAGCCAGGAAACCTGTTGTCAGCCTCTCTGAGCTCAAGGGCACTATGCATATGGCACTCAAGCAATTGATCTCCCTAATTAGTGTTGGCAGCAGCTACATTTGCTTATGATGTTATGTAATCAGATTTGTATAATTGCTCTCTTATAACTCACTTTAAACATTCAAAACAATTGATGTTCAGCCTGGGAGAGCGTGAGCAGGGTCCTCCTGACAGGTCGGCATTCCAACATTTTTCTCACAAGGGAAGGGTATTTGTGCAGAGAGAGAACACAACCAGAACACAACCAGAAAGGAGGAAGAGCTGTTTACAAAGCTGCCAAAATCAGGGATGGCTACTTTCTCTGGGACAGACTTAGTTGGATACTTTTCATTACAAGGAGAGAGAAAGTTCAGGATCTCAGGAGGCAGAGAACCACTCAGAACTTCAGTCTTGTTTGTTTGTTTGTTTCTTCCCCTGTGGTGCACCATCCAGACTTGACTGTTGCCTTTTCATCCTTCTCACAGGTGTGGGATTCTTTGATTGACACCTCGGTGTCAATGCTTGGTGATGTGGGTGGACTGTCAGCATTCTGCTCAAAGCCATAGGTTGCTCTTTGTTAGAGGCAGTTTGGTAAATTTCCTCAGTGGTCAGGGAGCCATGTTCTGCCTCCTTTGGAACTTTCCCTGGGGGCAGAAATAGTGAGTCCCTTACTTAATTTGAATATTTACTTAATTTCTCCCTATTCTTTTCTAGAAATCATAAAATAGGTAAGGATGGACTCATTACAAGATATTCGCAGATTTGCCATGTTCTCCTTTCTTGTTCCAAATAACATGACAAATCTGAGAGGAGATGCAGATCCTTACAAACCTTATGTAAGAAATGGAAGTAGTCAAATTACTAATCTTCACTTTCTGCAAGACAAAAATATCATCACATATAGGGGTGAGGAGGTCTTGGACTCTATAGAGGGAACTTCTGTGAGAGTTTCCTGTAACTAATTTGCAAGAGAAGTTCTTAACCTGGGACTCATCATGGCTTTAGGGACTCCATGAGCTATCTGAAGTAAATTTTTGTACAATTTTTATATACATGCTTTAAACACTCTTACAGAAAGCAGAATTATATCATTCATAAAATTACAAAGGCTGTGTTTTTAAATAGCTTAAGAACTTGTAGAACTTTTAATGGTTTTAGGTTTATTGAAGAGCCTTTAGATATATCCCATGTGGTCCTCCTGTTATCCTTGTGAATAGAGCAGAGCAGAGATCATTATCTCCAGTTTATAGTGAGAAAACTGAGGTATAGATGTGTTTAATGCTCACTGATCATATGCCTATTGATTCTCAGAAACTGGACACATAACTAGGGTCCTGACTCCTGATCTTTCCATTCTAGCACAAGCTTAGGAACAGAAATTACTGACTCCATCTACGTAATCCAGAACATTTGGACCTTTGGAAATATTTAAAATCCTTACACCCTGAATCTGAAGAACTGATTTCTAGGTGTGCAAGAAAGATTTCTGCCCACCCAAATACTCCTTTCCCACATTTTGCAGATATGAGGGTCATGGATAATGTGAGATGGTAAAGCTATTTCTAGGTCAAAGTTAGTCCTAGGTATGTCAGCTGAAGACAAGAGAGACCTTTCCTCAAACATGTCCACAAAAGTCCCCTCAAGCCTTTCCTGGGCACTGGAATGACTCCTTTCAAAATGCAAATGCCAATCCCCTTTTAATAAAGGTGAACCTTAAACTTGATTTTGAGCCATGCTGCTCCAAAAGCAATGCTAAGGAATGTCATGTTTGTAATTTTTATGATAAAACTAATTCCTAGAGGAAAATACATATTTGAATCGTTGCAACCTGTTTCAACATATGAATAGAAGCCTGATGCTTCACCATTCTGAATGGGCATCTAGAAAATGGGCATCGCCGCATCCACCTCATTGGGTTATTTGTGCAGATTGAATGAGATGAAATGAGAACGTGTCATCACCATGCCTATCCCAGAGAGTGATCATCTGCCCTAGAATCCTTCAGAATGAGTTTCAGGTTGGTATTTCCCTTCTTTGTCAATGCCTGGTTTACATTCTCGAAAAGCATTGCTGGACCTGACATTCTAGGGAAGAAGTGTTTCTCTATGCTCTGCAGTAGTACTTCTCTTTTGAACTTGGCTGTCCCCAGGTTAAAAATTTCTGATTGTTTGAGACTTCTGTTTGAATCAGTCCAACGGCAAGACAGACAAATAGATATTATTAACTAAGATAGCATCAGAGCCATTGCATGGTGTTTGTAAGGCATTGAGTTTTTGTTTTGTTTTGTTTGTTTTTAATTTGCGTTCTGATTCAAGAAGCAGAAGTCTTTCCAAACAAGGACCAAGCTTGTGTTTGCTCTTTGCCTAACTCTGTGCTACCTACTGGAAGTTGGACTTCCACTCTCCCACACATGTACTAACCAGGCCGGACTTGGACTTCCACTCTCAACGTGCCTGGGGAGACAAGCTTAATGCCCAGGAAGTTTTGAGAGTGGCATGTGCAGCATAGAAAAATATTTTTTTTAAATAAATGAAGGTTTTCATGAAACTCAATTTGGTGTTCACGTCAATAGTTGAAGAAGCGCATAGAGGATCAGTTTCAAACTTTTAAAGCAAATATGCTTCAAACTAATAAAAAGCTTTACAATGATTAAGCATATGCTCCCTAAATAGCCCTCAGTACACACTGCAGATGAAACGGTCTCTGAGGATTTCTTAGGAGATTAAAATGATTTAATGAAGGAAAGTTATTTAGATGAGGAGAAGAAAACCCTGATCCAGTGGACAAGATACAATCAACATATAATCAACAGTAACATAGTCTGCCTGGGCAATGAAGAAGGTCTCATATTACTTGAAGAAATGATGAGAAAAACTTAAAATAGATCATATATGTCATGATAATATCTTCTAGTACTTAAAATTCATAACCGCTCAGTTTATAAAGAAGAAAATTGAAATCACTGGGAGTCTCATTGGCACAATGTGACAAACATTGTCAGCCTCTCAGCCTGTTTCTTTTCAAGGTTCTGTGTGGAGGAGTGTGCACATGCGCGTGTGTCTGCTATGGGATCACCTTCTGGGCACAACATTATTTTTCTATAAACCATTAAATATTCCCATGTCACTGAAAATGTCTTGAAAATGTGTTTTTAAGTGACTGCAAAGACTGTGCTGATGTATAGATGTGTCATACTTTAATTAACAGTTCTCCTGTCGCTGGGCATGGAGACGGTTTCCAAACCTTTGCAGATATACACAGAAATATATTTTAAAGTATTACAATGATCTCTTTGGTGCCAAAATATCAGTCTCCATTTCAGATTCTCCCCTTAAGATGCTGAGTCGAAGGATATAAACATTTTTAAGACCCCTCACATACATTCTTTTCAGATTTGTCACTTTGCTTTCTGACAGTGTTCAGGTGCTCTCCCTTTCACAGATTCTGCCAATGTTGAATATTATTATATATTTTTCCTACCTTGGTAGAAAAATGATATTTGTTGGAATTTGTTATTCTTTATTTATTGATTGAGCACTTTCCCCAATGCTTAATGGCATTTTTAATTTCCTCATTTACACATTCACTCTCCATAGCTTTTCAGCCTCCTTTATTGTGTTAGCTTTCTTTTGTAAGATTTTTTAAACAGACCTTGAGATTAAGAAAAGAAGGCCCTGTGTGGAAACGTCCATCTACTAATTTGCTAATTACACATAGGCAGTGACTTCCTCATAGACATATGTAGCTGAAATTAATGCTTTGTGTTTAGTTCAAGTATTTATCCATAGGTTTTTCATTTGACAGCTAACCCATGGCCCAGCTTTGGGAGGGCTTTATTTCCTTCATGTGGCCATAGATAATGGATGAGGTCATCTCCAATTCATTTGTCTTTTCCTTTTTTCTTCCTCTGGCTCTCTTTAGTCAAATTCTTGGAAAAGCTGTAAATGCAGCACAATGAGAATGAAATTCATATTTCTGATGCAGGGTTTGTCATTCCCCATTTGCTGTTGTGATATGTGTTCTTTACAAACCTGAAGCAAAGGTGCATTTTCTACTTGAAGTTAAATTTCATTACTTCCTCCTTATTCATCTCCCCATCCTGATCCCACCCTTCCTTTATTGTCTTTTGTGGCAACTTCCATCTTATTATCTTTGAACTGCTTTCTATGGGGCACAAGACCTCTTTAAATTTTAACAACATGTTGGAAATGTCCATTATTCTGACACTTGCTGTATGACTATTAGAAGCTGTCTGATGACAAGGAGTACTTAAGAAGGGTCTTCTGTGTAATTATCTTTATTTTCAATACCTGTTCACAATATCGGCTTTCTCACTGATGAAAATCATGATATGCATATAACATCATGACTGTTTATATACAGGAGGCACAAAGTAATACATAGATGGGTCCTTGGAGTAGTAAATGGATAATCTTGCAAATTTCACGTGTCTGTATGATACTATTGACTCATGTTTCAGCTAGTCACTTTGGTAATCGTATCTTAGTCTCCATGTATCTTTTATGGCTTATCTTAACCATCAGAATATCTTTAGAGCTTGCCCTGCTAGTTATGGTTGATACTGAGGGTTATTTCAAGGTCAGTCATATAGCAAGGCTAATTAGTATAATGCTATAAAGCTATAGATTTTATTTTATTTTATTTTATTGGATAAAGGTATCTGCCTGCTTTATTTTTTTATTTTTTTAAGTTATGTTACATCAGTCACCATACAGTACATCATTAGTTTTTGATGTAGGGTTCCATGATTCATTGTTTGCATATAACACCCAGTGCTCCATGCAATCTGTGCCCTTTCTTAGTACCTATCATTTTAGAGTCACCTTATTCTGCCTGATAAGCTATGGCACCTCAATAAGTTTTGTAACTTTTCTGAGACTCAGTTTCTTGACTTAGAAAATGAAAATTATAATAAAAACTTTGCAGGTTCACTGTGTTTATATATACCCTGTTTACTTGCATGTTTATTTGCAGTTGGAAATGATCTAGTAGAGCATGAAAAAAATGTATACTCATGATGTACTATATGTTGGCTAATTGAATTTAAATCAATAAAAACATGTATAATGTAGAAGCAAGAGGGGCTGATTTCTGGAGTGAAGTCAAGTTGTGATCAGACTCAGCATATGAGTGGTGTGACAGGCATTTGAGAGGAATAAAGATACATTTTTCTGTTCCTTATTAGAATAATATAACATTCATATTAACTACTCACTGATAATTTCAAGAGGTAAAAAAAATCCCTGAAAGGAAGTTTAAAGTGAACTCTGAGTCTGAGAACATTTGAAGCTACAGTTCTATAGGCATTCATTACAAATGCCATACTAAGTATGTTCCTTTCTTATTTCAAGATCATATAGAGTCAACCCTTATTATTTGCCACTTCTGTATTTGCAGATTTGCCTACTTACTAGAAATTATTTGCAATTCCAATATCATTACTCAGGATGCCTTCACGGTCATTGTGTATGTGTATGTGCACTGAGTATGTGCACAGTGGCAAAAATTGGAGATGCCCAACATCCACATTTTCAGCTAAGGTTGCCTCCTTGTTTTAACTTTCATACTATAAACAAACATCCTTTTCATAGTCTATTTAATGCCTGGGGTTGTTGTTGTTGTTGTTGTTTTCATATTTGTGCTTTTTGTTAGTGATTTTGCTGGTTTTTTTTTTAAGATTTTTATTTATTTATTTGACAGAGATCACAAGTAAGCGAAGAGGCAGGCAGAGAGAAAGAGAGAGAGAGAGAGAGAGAGGAAGAAGCAGGCTCCCCGCTGAGCAGAGAGCCCAATGTGGGGCTTGATCCCAGGACCCTGGGATCATGACCTGAGCTGAAGGCAGAGGCTTTAACCCACTGAGCCACCCAGGCGCCCCAGTGATTTTGCTGTTTAATTTTTGTTTGTTTTGTTTTATTTATCTATTTATTTATTTTTTATTGTGTTAGGTTAGTCACCATACAGTACATCATTAGTTTTTGATGTAGTGTTCATGATTCATTGTTTGGTATAACACCCAGTGCTCCATGCAATTTGTGCTCTAAAATTGTTTCCAAGCACAGTGTTAAATGCTGTCTGGTGTACCTAAGCACAAGAGGGTGTGGTGTGCTGTATGGAGAAAACATTTGTTTTAGATAAGCTCCATTCAGGCATGAGCAGTACTGGTATTGGCCATGAGTTCTGTGTTAATGGATCAGCGGTATGTATTAAAGAAGGCGTCTTAAACAGAAACATACATAAAACCAGGTTATATGTTCATCAGTTGATGCAAATGCTATGACCAGAAGCCTTCAGGAACCTAACCCTGTATTTCCCTTAGGAACAATGATTCAAAATTCACTAATCCAGTGTTTGTAACAACTTTATAGAGCATAAGTACTGCAAATGTACTGCAAATAACAAGAATTGACTATGGTTGATAATGATTCATCTCTGAGGACGCTTTCCTTGCATTACCTTCTGTTGACTGATAACGAGAGATAATCTGTAGTCTGTTAGGCAAGTGACCAGGGAGCATGGGGCAGAGAGAGAAGAAAGGACTGTTGAGTGGATTTTAAGGCAACTGAAAAACTGGTGGTTCTCATTGAACCATGGTTGTTCATTGAGAAGTGGGCCAGTGGGGGGAATCTAAGAGAACAGGCATGCTTCCACATACATTTGTTGACAGCTTTCTCTGTCAGGCTAGATGTTGAGATTACAGAGGTGATTTAGACAGGACCCTGCCCCCTAGGAGGGCATCGTCTTTGATTCCCTCCCTCCCTACTCCAGCACTTACAAAGTGTTGGCTGTGTGCTGGCTGGCCATTGTTGTAGTGAATTACACATAATGGTCCATTTAATCCCCACAGTGACTCCATGAGGAGGTACTACTGCTATCATCACTTCTTAGAGGAGGTCCCACTGAAGCTGGAGAAGTTGCCTGAACTCGGAAAATGGCAGAGCCAGGAACTGGGTCCAAACAGGGGAGCTACTGACACTCCACCCTTCATCTATGTGTCTGCACTGCCCTTCTTGGTTGGGGGACAGGTGTAGAAACAAAGACAGTCCCGAGTTATAGATGCTCTCTACAGGCAGTGCTTACAGAGGCTGTGGGAAGTAGGAGCAGGAGCCTTAGGCCAGTCTCATGTAGGAGGCTAAGACACTAGAAGGGAAGGGAGGGTGTGAACTAACAACTTGTCAGGGCAGACAGAGCTCAGACCCTGGGGGCCACACAGACTCATCACAACTCTACATGGGCCTTCCAAGGCCTGTGAGGCCCGCCTTCAAGAAAACAAGCTTCTGTCAAAAAAGGACAATCATTCCAGCCAGCCTGTTGGGTGTGATTAAGTGCAGTTTGAATGCACTTTCCATCAGCATTGACTTTTAAAAGTGATTCTCCTACTGCAAATATGAAATAAAAGCCAGTTTTATCTGGAAGAAAAATAGAACCATCAGTGCTTTGAGTTTTCTTAGGTAAGGGCAAGATTTTCCCCATTTTCCCCACTCCCACTCATAGCTTCTGAAAAGGCAACTTTGTAAGTCAGCAAGAATGTTCCACATCAAAGGGATACTCAGGGTGAGAGACCCAGAGAAACTAGGCAGATTGGAGGCATCTGTGCCAGTCTGAGTCAGCCTCTTATGATCTGTAGCAATACATTCAGTAAGCATCCCCACACTGGGCAAATTAGGGTGTACGGTTCTTGGACCCCTCCCTACATGAGCACAGCTGGTACAAATATCAACACCCCATTGCCTCCGCTCAACTGTAATTCATGGGTGCTCCTAACAGGCTTCCAGCATAGTTCTTGGGGCTTTTCAGTAGCCTAACACTGGAAACCCCAGTAATGGATTGATAAGGGTGACTTAATCCATTCTCAGTGTTTACCAGCTCTTCTCCCCACTGTCCTTTGTTTTCCCTCATTACCAAAGGGAATGAAGACAAGTTATGGCTCCTAAATTCTTAATCTTATAGGTGAATGAAATCAAACTTTAAATAGACAGAAAGGTGAGAGGAGAAGGAGGGAGGGAGGGGGAGAGCAAGAGAAGGAAGGGAAAAGGGAAAGAGGGAAGGGAGAAAGGAAAGAAAAGGAAGGAAGGAAAGAAGGGAGAGAAGGAGGGAGGGAAAGGAGGAAGGAAAGAAGGGAGGAGGAGAGGAAGGAAGACATTGGAAATCCTACAACAGTAGATCCAAAACAACCACAGCAAACTTAAAAGAATATTAAGCTCCTCCTATAAGGAAGTAGTTTTGGTGCTCTTATAAAACCAAGAGAGTGTCTTCCAACTTTCCCTTAAGTGAAAGAAATGCCTGGCTGCACTCACATGTAGGGATACCTAAAGAACAATTCCGTCCTCAGCTGCTAAAGAGCAATCAAGACCTGTATCTGTTGCTATCCTGTTATGTATTGGTTGCTAAAACATCATTTGCTTTAAGTAGGTTGCTCTGCCTTGAATAGAGGCTGAATAAATGAAAGTGTGTCTGGATTTCCACTGCTGTGTTTTGGTTTTATCCATCTAGTGTGTGCCAGGTATCAAAGCTTGGACAGTTTAGTGTTGTTGGGCTAATGGTCACTACACAGGATGTTGATGAGTCTAACAAGTGATCATCCTTCAGTGTAAGTTCAAATAGACCCAGTTTATAAGTCCACTGGTTGTTCTACCTGACCATGAATGTTAACCAGTGACTTGTCCTTAGCTATGTGGAAAGAGCACTGTGACATTTCATGTGCCAACTATGATTGTTAGTTATTGTCTGGAACACTGTGTTGGAAAGAATTCCAAGGCTGAAATTGTCTCATTAGGGAACAGTACTATAATCAATTAGCAGTGTCTACTGTGGGTATAGGTAGAAAGAATTGGACAAGTGAGACCTGTCTTTCATTCCTGGATCAGAGCTACAACATTTGGAAACGAACTATACCTGGAAATCCTAGCTGGATGGAGAAAGGACCATGTTCCTCCAAGCCATCAAGTTGAGTGTGTAGCTGAGGGAGATTCTGTATCTTCCTGTCAGTTAAAACACTGGTTTCTCTTATCAGCCCACCAAGGCTTTTCTGAGAAACTGTCACTGTCTAGAAGTCTCAGATCTTTCCTTAAGAAGGAGGAAGAGGAGAATGCAGACTAATGAGCAAATGTAGATAAATGGGATTTTGGAGAAAATCCAGCTCTGTATTGCCCTTCTAAGTTTTTTCTGAGGTAGAGAGCCTCTGCTCTGGCCTAGCCACAGTCCACAGGCTCCAATGCCTGAGTGTGCTGCTCATCTTCTGGGCTGCAGAGTAAGACGAAAGCCTCTGTGTATTGAGGGAGCAATGAAGGTTAGGGGGGAAAGCTGAACCTCGCTGAAGTAGAGAGAGTCAAACATAATAGTTACCAAAGGAAGCGAAGGTGGGTAGATGCCTATGCTAGATGGGGACTGTGCCTACATCAAGGGGCAGGCTGCTTAGAACTGCTCTGTTCCCTCCTTCAGGTAGAAGTCCGGTGGTTTGCCATGCCCTGGGCCAATAGACAGGCAAACCTTTGGAAGTACAAGGGAAGACTTCAGTAATTTCTAGTTTGGTTGGGCTGGGGAAGGGCTTTGCCATCTCTTTCATACTCATCTTTTCATTTACCCTGAGCTTTGGAGGCATGAGAATTCTGGTATGGCTCAGAAGTCCCAGCATAGGGACCGAACAATGGATAAAGGTCTCAGGAGAACACCCCAAAAGACTGCATTTTTAGAAGATGTAGTGATTTCTGGACTCTGATTCTGTGAAATGAAATTATACCCACTTTGACATTCATTAGCTCCTATCACATAAGCATATCATTTTTGCTTAAGAAACAGACCACATAAAAGTGGGGAATGAATTGGAGGCAGAGGAAAGGGGAGGCAAATAGTATTTAATGCCAAGCTTTGAGTTTGGTGGTCAGAAGGCTCCTCAGCCTGCCTCTGTGGCTGCCCTCACATAACTCATTCTCTAGTAGGAATAGTCTAGTAAGTGTGCAGTGAGACCTGAAACCCAGCAAGGAGGACCCAAAAGCTTTGAGTGTTCAGAGGAGGGAAGGATTATCCAGCAGAGGTCTGTGCCAGGAATGCGTAGTGAAAGGAGTGCTGGACATGGCATTCATGCGCTCATTCACTCAGCCTTTTGGCCAGACTTTTATGCCGTGTTTATCAACTGCATGCTGGGCGCTGGGGACACACTCTATGTGTGCCATGAACTTCTTGGGGGAAGAACTGAGTTGTATTCCTCAGCAGTGTTATGGATGCTGAGAAAGATTTGATGTGCAAGGAGGTGAGCATGCAGGACTGGCTGCTGCAAGCCTCCATGTGGCACTTTGGGGTGCATTAGAGAAGGATACCTCTCCTGGACAGACACCGCCCACAAGCATGAGGCTTGGCAAGCAGAGGCATCACCGTGCACATAAGGAACAGAGTTCCAGTCTTCAGGCTATCTCCACACCCAGCTGTGGTGTTGACCTAGCCAGTGAGTCATGGGAACGCCTAGAACCCTTCTGCACGTTTGTACACAGCACCCCAGTGGCAGTGGGCTAGAGGCATACACAGCCTGAGCCTTGACTGTGATGCAGTGTGACCTTCAGTGACCCCCTCAACCTCTCAAAGTCTCATTTTCTGTATGTGCCAGATAGAAACTGTAATATGCACCTATCCCAATTGTTGAAAGCAATGGTCAAATGAGATAATATATGTAGTGGTACTCAGGGCCCTGGGAGGCTCTACACAGATGAAATATTATTACTCAATAGATATTGTCTATTGATTAATTGATTGGAGAAATCTTTAATAAATCTGCTAGCTGGTAAACTTACATCTCACTATCCCTTCTATTTTTGCTTCTCTGTCTTCTTCTTTCTCCCTTTCCCTCCCCCTTCCCCACTCTCTGTCCCTCTCTCACACTCACATCTACCTTCCACCATCAGCCCTGCCAATTCATATGCTTACTCACTCTTTGCTGAGAAACCCTCATAGTTGTTTTCAAGATTTTAGTCAAGAGGCAGGTTTTCTGTGGGGTTAGTACTAGACACAACTCAGAGCTGGATAGTGTCCTTTAGTCCATACCTTGCTTAGTTTCTTGCTGAAAGGGTTTTTCTTAAAAAGGACATAGAAAACAAACAGTCAAGAAGTGTTTGTCCCCAGTAGCTGTATTGGAAAGCATTATTGGGCCAAATGAACCGAGCTGAGCATTTGCATTAATTAAATTGACCATAAACCCAGCATAATGTTTCATTTCACCTTTTTCCTGGCATGATGGTACCGGAGTGTTTTGGAACTGAGAGACATACCCGCTGGCAGGGGTGGCTGGAAGATCAGCAACAATCAATGTTTGTAATCAAAGAAGATTAAACTCAGTATTAATTAACGGAAATCTAATGATCAACAACTCATATGGGGCAGAGTGTCTCCAGCCTGAGGTGCATGCACAGAAATGGAGGTAATTAAACACTAGACCCTTCTGGAAGGGGGGGGGACAACTTTGATTATTGTTGAGTGAAAATCTGTGTGTATAACACAATTTTTAACCAATGGGGGATCAAAGTAAGTGTTGTAGGGAATCAGGACAGTGTGAAATGCAGCTCTTGACCTGCATTTTCTGGGTGATTCTGGCCCCCTAGGAATTTAGAGTAGTATAAAGTGAGGGGGCTTACTCCTGGGTTCAAAGCCTAGCCCTATCACTAGTTGTGTGATCCTGGAAAGTTACCTAACCTCTCTGAGTCTCCATTCCCTCTTTAGGTAATAATAATAATTGCACATATCTCAGAGGGGTTTTATGAGGATTTGGTGATGTTTGAAGTGGTGAAGATAGAAAAGCAGAAGACAAGGGAGAAAAAGCAGGATGGCTTCTTGAGCAAATGCACCTTACTAGGCCCCCATCTTTATAGACAGGGATACATTTAAGCCTCAGAGCCAACATATGAGGTACACAATAATAAGCCCATCTTCAGTGATGAACATGGCAAGGATATTAGAAAAGAGGAAATACTGGAACTGCATAAACATCCTAGTAAGGATTTCATGGCTCTCATTTATTGAGAGAACTATGTGGCCTCTAGTACCTGCTACTCATTCATTGCATCCTCCCTTCACCTGTGATCTTCCAAACCTCCCACACACATGAGGAGAAGGAAGCTCAGAGAGGTCAAGCATAAGATTCTGTGCTGGAGCTGGACTCATAGCAAGATGCACCTGGCTCCAGAGCCCAGACTCTGTCCCACTCTGCCTGGTGGTGTCTGGAGGAGGGAGGAGGTGAAACAGAAATGGCAGTCATCTACTTTCTGTGTCAACCACCTTTGTGACAAAATGAGACAAACTCCTTGTTTGGGAGGTACCTGCCATCTGGTTGTGAGGACAGAGTTCATAGGGAATGGAAGAACATGTGCGACCGCTGTCAAGTGTAAATCACCAGAGCAGTTCATATGTTGGGACAGTAAAGAATGTGTTTCTCTAGTTCAAGGCCAGGTTGTATGTGCACAGGACAGTGATGCAGGGATCTGCCTTGTCTGCCTTATGGGTCTGTGGATCTATGATGGGAAACCCTGGTCCAGGAGATGGCAAGTGTCACAGAAACACTCAGCATTTCCAAATGATTTCATTAAAGCCCACAGAATGGTTGAAAAGCACATCCATTATCATCTGGCTTGTGATAGCAGATTCTGAAAACTGTGGTCCAGAGTGGTCCTGAGGGAGGGCTTGGCTTGCAGCTCCCATCCCATCATCACCTCTCTCCAACAGACCCAGTAAGATGTCTGTGTTTGCCCTTTCAGCCTGGCATGGAGACAATTTAGCACCATTGGATAGTCTTGCAACAAAGTAATAATTTAAGAGGAATTACTCCCTAACATCCTCATTGCCAGATAATTCTTTACTAGCATCTCTGGGCGATTTCCTTCCCAGGGAGCAGCATAATCACTTTGTACTGGCTCACCAAACAGCTGATGGCTCAGTGCATCATTGCCCCCAATCGAATGGGTTTAGAGCACCATTGCATTCTGAGATCATTTCTCTCCAAATCTCTCAGAGGTGACCTCTGCTCATCAGGGCCCCAGATACACAAGAGGGCAGAAACCCCAATGCCAGTTCGTGTCCATGCAGGAAAGGGCGAGTGGCAGATTATTCAGAGTGCTTTTGTCTGTTTACCAACCCCTCCAGGCTAATTGCTTTATTTCATGGAAAGTTCTCTGTGTTTAGTAGCACATGAAGCTGCTGACCAGGCTTGACTAGCTTCAAAAGAAGGAAAGCTTTTGAAATCCAAACTAAGTGCATCATGCAGACACACAAATGTGTGTGGGTTCCGAGCCGAGGCAAAATGTGTTTACTTTAGCTTCTAGAATAAAAAGTACAAACAGAAACCAACTCTGCATTCTCCAACCTCCTTCTTAATATTTCTTGCTAGTCATGATAATAGCACTGTATTTGAAGCTGCTGCTGGGGCCGTTTTTCAAAGTGAAGCCATTAACACTCTGCTCTTCTAGAATGGAGGGTGTGGGCAAAGGAGAAGCTCGATAAAGGACCATCTTCCCTGTTCTGGTTTTTCTCACACAAGTATTCGTAAAAATCTGTGGAATGATGGGGGGAAAGAAAACTTAAGACTTTTTTGAACAAGTTAGATCTAGGTTCACATCCCAGATTTTCCAAGACTAGCTGAGTGTCCTAGGCAAATTACTTAATGTTCCTGGCCTCAGTTTCTTCCCCTCTGATAGGAGACACAGAACAACAACTTAATCATGGTGCATAAGACATGAAAATTAAGGTTAGCAACTAATTCCTCATGAAGGAAGTATGAAAAGAAGTAAGATGCTATATAGAAAGGGGTATTCACAGTGTCCAGAACATAATAGTCAATCAGTGAGATTATAAAAATTAGAAAGCCTGATTATTAAAATTGAATGTTTTGTATTTTACATCTCATCATATTGATCACTACATGGGAAAATCGTCAAGGGTTTAAGGAAGGTTGGCAATATCCTTTTCAGTCTTGGTTCAGTTTTGAAAACCTCAAAGGAAATAGCTCTCATACACATAGACCCAGTTCTTTGTGGGTTCAGACCCCCACCCCCATGTCCTCCTTGGCTCTCTCATTTCCTGTCATTTGTAATATAGTCAGATGAAGACCCGGGATGTGGGGGAGGATGATCTCACAGTTTAAAGGCAAAATTCTTAAAGAATGACATTGCCTTTGACATAAGACTCACCATCCTTGAATTCTTGTTGGTTGAAAAATATACTTCATTCCTTCTTTTTCTTAAAAGTACTGATCACCCAAGGGGTGCCTGGGTGGCTCAGTGGGTTCTCTGTCTAGCTCTTAATTCAGCTCAGGTCATGATCTCAGGGTTGTGAGATCAAACCCCTTTTGGGGCTCTGTGCTCAGCGCAGAATCTGCTTAAGATTCCCTCCTTCTCCCTCTGCCTCTCCCCCCAACCTCGCATACACATGCAGGCTCTCTGCAAACAAAAAAAAAAAAAAAAAAAAATATGAAACAAAAAAGCCATAACAATATGCTGGTCACCCAAGATACTAAAAATACTTCACTTGTGGTAATTGAGTTACTCTGCAGCACAGTGTTATAGAGGATGAAACTAAAACCTCATAACTATATGTGGCCTTAGCATGACTCTGAAATTTGTAATTTTTTTCTATGTCCATATGGGTCAGGTTAATGATATTAAAGTGCAGAGGAAAACTCTATACAGAGTGTTGTGAGACAGTCAGTGAGCTGCCCTACCAGAGCCCTGGGGACTCATATCGTGTTGGTGCCTAATGGATGCTTGCTTCTGGTTTCCTCTCCCCACCCCCAGCCAGAAAGCCCACCAGACCAGTCCCTTGAGGTAACTTACCCTATTGACTCATGGTGTGGGTGTCAGAGCACCAGAGAAGACTTCCAAACAGTTTCCATACTATTGGCTATGTAACTGCGCAAAAGTGCTTTGTAGTTGATCAGTTCACATCACCAGGAAGGGCATCCTTACCCCCCTCTTCCTGTCAGCATGTGTGACTCTTTGCAGGTCTGGATTAACTCCAAAAGGAGACAGGACTGGAGCAGCTCACAAAACCTCAGGGGATGTTCAGTAGTTGAAATTACTTGGGGGAAGCAGCAGAACCATGAGCCACAGGGACTTGCTACAATGTAGGACAGAAGGCTTGGAAAGATGGAGGTTGGTGTGGGCTGTGACTGCTCAGGGAGGGTTTCCTGGGTGAAATGGGTTCACACTTGGTTAGGTTGGATTTGGAGAGGCCAAGGAGGATGGAATCGGGGAGAGGGGGCACAAGAGCAAAGATACAGAGGCAGTGGCTAGCACTGAGGGCCGAAAGACTAGAGACAAGGGAGGCCTGGCTGCCTGGGCCTGACGGGGCTTGAGTAGAGAACCTGGATGCAATCTGGAGACTTTCCTTCCATATTCCTCCCAGAGAACAAAGGATGCACCTTTCCTTTCCCACCCAAAGTAGCTCCAAAGGTGTGGGAACTGTGAGGAATGTCCCAAGTGTAAGCAGAAAGAGTCAGGGGACCCCAGAAAAAGGAAAGATGACACATAGCTTTTGGACACAAGAGAAGTCATTTCTGGCCCCCAGTTATCTTCCATGATCTGTGCCCTACCGGCTCTACTCGCCCAAGCACACTTCCTGGGAGGTGCCAGATTAGCAAGAAAAGCAAAAAAACTTAGTAGTTAAGGATTTTAAGGGGACGAGGGAATACAAAAGCTACCAGGTGTGGAAATAACCGTATCTTATCAGAGACAATAAATCAGTGGTAAAAACTCCCAGTGCTATTTCAAAAATAAGTATGGTGCTGCATTCTTTTCCAAAGATCCCATACAGTCTACCTGGGCCTGGGAGCCCGCCCACAGACCCTCCCCCTTGCCCACGGATACCTCTGTTCTTTAGAATACTAACACCTCCACCAACAGAGGAAGCAAACCTCATTTACATAATAGTCTATGTACTTAAGGGCATATGCTTTCTTAAGGCACAGGCAGGACCTTCTGTCTGCTTCTGCTATATGGTGACAAAGCTCCCCTTTCTGAATATTCATCCTAACCCTAAATAAAAGGAACCCACTCACACCTACCTGCTTGGGGGAAATGTGACTTTGGAAATTATTCCCTGTGATCTCTTTATTTGTTGCAAATTAAAATTCTTTTGTGTGACAACCCTACTACCTGTAACTTACAAGGAGCGAATTCACATTAGTTCAGTTACATGAGGTGGCTTTTAGCTCTGGTGTCTGGAGAGTGAGCCAGCTGAGGGCAGGCACCATAATCACTTAATGGGATGCTCATTCCCTCAGCTAGTCCACTGTGAGGTCCCTGCGAGTCTCCTGACTTCCAGGAGACCGTCTTTCCTGTGTGGTTTTATTACCATGCCCTGCCACCCCTTTGCCCACACTCTCAGCCACTATGAGAAGGGGTCTAGAGTGGAGGCAAGAGCGAGGAGGGCAGGGGAGGGAACCGCCATGCAGCTAGGGGCTCTGTCAGTCTTTTTTCCCTCTGACACGAAGACTGCAGGCTGGGGGTGACCCCAGCAAGCTCAGGTATGACAGTGGAGAACCAACAAACAGTGCAGTAATGCACAGGTTACTGCTGTGGGCATCTGGGTGCGAACCCCTGGGGACCTTCTGAGATGTAATTAGGGTTGCCTGCCATCCCAGTCTGTACAGACTGACCCAGCATTAGCCCTGAAGTCCCACGTGCCAGGAATCCCCTCAGCCCCCTGCAAATGACGATGGTCACTGGTATCGTGTAGAATGGGCACCAAACAATGGGGACATTGGAGTATCTGATGACAAATGTCCCTCCTTGGTTGAGTGTTGCCTCCCAACGTGGGACCTCCTGGGATGCTGAGAAAGGGGGCCTGCATAAGCAGCTGAGCAAAAGCATCTGAGCGAATGACTCCAGTGCAGGGAAAGCCTTTGGGCAGGGAAGCCTGGAGGTGCAGGTCATTGAGGTAAGAAGCTGTCTGCATACATGTAGCAGTGCCCGGAGCTGCAGGTGAACTGCACGTGGGCCACAGGGATATGGGTAGAAGCAATGTTAAGGTCAGCTTCCAGTAGGTGGTATCTAGGTCTCTGTTTATGTAAAACCACTGCCATTGTTCTGGAATTCTCCTAGGCAGGGATGAGGAAGTAAGTTCCTTCCCCCAAGGTCACTGACTTTGTTTCCTCCAGGAGGTACATGCAGCCTCAAAGTCTGAGCTTCTTGCCTTTCACAGGAGGCCTCCAGTTGTCTGTTTTTCCTCCAATCTCCAATTACTTGGAGACCAAGACAGATTCCTTATGAATAGTTCTGCAGATACCGCTGCAAAGAGAGACCATTGAGAAGCATCCTAGAATTTAGTTTATAATAGCTCACCTTGAAAAATAACAAGGTTAAGGGGAAAGAATGTTCTATTCAATTCTGTTATAATTAAGAGAACTTTTCTGCTTTGCATGCTGCATAATTGAATTATACCACCAATTAATTTTTAAAATAATTATTTGTAGATTTGTTTCCGCTACTGGTGTACTTTTTTTTTTTTTTTAATAATACACTTTGCCACTTAATAAAGCAGATAGATGCTGGGGGAGAGACAGGGGAGGAGACATTGTTTGTGCCCAATGGTTCCATCATTACTATTGATTGCACAGTCTTATTATTCACCTCAAAGACACTGCAATTAATAGAAATGGAAATGAAGAAATATCTGTGTTCCATGAGGCTTTATTGAGAAGGAAATAAACAATACATGTAGACAAGTAATAATTCTTTGTTGACCATGACAGTGGAGCTCTCAAAGGCAGGATTGAGCAAGCAGTCGAGGCTCTCCCTGCGGGGTGCTAGGCACCAGCTTCTTGTGTAGTCCAGCTAACAAGTCCGAGGCCCACCCTGCTGCACACCCAGCCCTGCTGACCTGTCTGCGGTCTGCTGAATAAGGTGGCAGGTGTGATCAGGGCATCACATTTCCCTGACCTCCTCCATATTCAAGACTGAGGACTCTAAATTGAATTATGTCAAATCACCCTCCAGATCTCTGGATGGTTGGGGCCTGAATCATGAGGTGAGCTAGTGGGAGTGGACCCTGGTGCTCACAGGTGTTATTCTCATGGGGTGTGGTCCCCACAGCCCACTTGCTGCTTCTTCCCTGCCTTCCTTCCTAGCCCTGCCTGCTGTCATGCTCTCATGGCCCAGACTACTCAGTTGCCCTCACCACCCCGACCCTCTTCTCTCAGCAGCCTCATTGTCTGAAAAGCCCTACCTCTCTTCCTTCTCAGGCCAAAGTCTGCTCATGCTTTAGGACTTGGCCAGCTGTCTCCTACCCTCAGGCAGCCTCCTCTCCTGGTTCAGAATGCTTGGTCGTGTCCTGGCCAGACCCCAAATTCTGCAGGAATGGGCACTGTGCTTCTTTATTTCTGTCCCAGGCCCAGCAGAGAGTGTGGCACAGAGTCTTGCCAGGAAGTGTCTGCTACTCAAGTGAACTTATCTTTGCACATTGACAATGAGCGATTTGCCCATACCCCCAGAGGTTTTGTTTTGTTGTTGTTTTTTTTTAAAATAAATGAGGTATAATTTATATGTAGTAAAGTTCCATAATCTTACAGGTATTAAAGGGTTATTTATAGATATATAGAAGCATGTAGCTATGGTACAGATAAAGGTATGGAACATTGCAAAGCCCCCCCTTTGCTCCTTCCAGCCTTCTTGCCTCCCACTGCAGGGTGACCTATTTTCTTGATTATAACCAGTCAATCACGATTGATCAACCTTGTCTTTTGAAAGCCTTCATATAAATAGAATCATACAGCCGGGACATTTGTGTCTCACATATTTCTCTCCACATGATATCTTTGGGGTTTATCCCAGTGGCATTTTATGCACCCTGAGCTCTTTCCCGGGGGGCTTCCCTATTCAGATGCCTACTGGGGAGCCCTGACTGGGGAAAGACAGAGTCAAGCCCAGGGCTGCAGACAGAGCTTCCACCAGCAGCTGTAGGCTCAATGTCAGAGCTCAGGCGCTCAGATGGCAGTCAGGTGGCTTCTGGGTGACCATGCTTGAGTCTAGAAGCTGAAGTTCTTTGAAAGAAAGCAGCCAGAGTGTCCTCCCAGGAGATGAGCAAGGAATACATGGAAAAGGAAGACCCTGCCAGTGGTAGGTAAGGGCAGATGGCTGTTCTCTCTGGAAACCCCTGATTTGCTCTGCCAAGGCACCACCTCCGAGGTGACCTGCCTTCTTGCTCACTGTAGCAAGGCAGCTGTCTCTGCTTAGGCCCTAATTCAGGGAGTTCAGGCAATCCAATGACATCTGCTTAATTGCGGTGGATGTGAGCCTCTCAAGGCCAGTGGCCTGCTTTATTTGACCCCAGTGTCCAGCAGATGCCTGGTGCATAGAATGTGCTTAGTAAAATAGCTTGAATGAGGGAGTGTTGTTCCTTCAAATACCTATAAGATGATGATCAAGCCTTCTTCCTCACTCTGCCCTAAGGAAGCTCTGCCCCTCAGTGCTCTCTTGGTCTGCCCCACAGGTGAGCACAATAGGCCCTCACCTGGCAGTTAACCCAGCCCCCAGGTTGGAGCACTCTCCTGTCAGGCCCCAAAGAGTCTGTTCCTTCCCAGAGCCGGACCCTACTTTGCTCCCCTCTGTGAGTACAGCCCTTACACGGGGCCGGGGCCAGAGAAGGGAGTTTGGTGAATTGTGCAGGCATCAAACCACAATATTCATGTCCTCTCCTAAATAAAGAAAAGTTTTGGCAAGAGAGAAGAAATGTCCAAAGTAGATTACATCCTGAGATACCAGACTCTTAATTATGTGTGTGTAAACAGAAGTAAATATTACCATTTCAGTGTCCAGATCCCCTCTGTTCCTCTGCCCACCAATGACCCCTGGCTCTGTCCTGTTAGATCCCATGCCCTCTTGGTACAGACTCATGGCAATGCGTAAGTGAGGGAAATGCAGGGGAAGAACGTCAGGCTGGATTTATTTTCATTGAAAAAGGCATAACGCTTCTGGTGGGGGAGAGTAGACTGGAGCTATGTGGAAGGTACAAGGAGAGAGGATGGCGTGAGGCAAGGAGGGCCGGTTTAAGGAGAATTTTGAGCTAGCTACATGAGGACAGAAACAGAGAAGCAGCTGCCATGCCTGTGAGGGACTGAGAGAGAAAGAGGGTGTGCAGGAGGTTTTGCTATGCGTAATGGATGAAATCTCCCCAGATTCTGAGACAGCTCAGTAGACACTTGCGTCTCCATTCCTCATCATGTTGAATATTGAACTGGAGAGTCTCCAGAGTGCCATGCCAAACCCACAGCCGGGGCAAGCCAGCTTCCTGCACACTTGGCATGCAATGACCCTGGATCTTGTAAGGGAAGCTCATGGGGCCCTGGGGCAGAAAGGCCAGACCTGCGACAAGGGAACTTGAGAATTGGTACACATGACCCAGCAAGTCTGGGGACAGCCCTAGCCTTTCTACAGTGAGGACTTTGGTACAGTGAGCTTGATCTGGGATGGTAAATAACTCACGTTCATCCAAAAGCCAATTCTGATGTATCGGCAGAGCCTTTCCAGGACCAAGATGGATTCTGAGTCAGGATGGAGGTTCAGTAAAAAGAGTGACATGATTGACGTAATTGACCAGCAGTGTCTCTCCCACACACCATGGAGAGCATGGTGGCTGTGGTTTAGAGTCTCCCTAAAGCTCCTTTCAAGGTTCATGGTCAAAGTGTGAGTGTGAAACCGTGAGCGTCCATGTGTATGGCAGAGAGCCTCATGGGAGGTAGGTAGCATCATGAAATAGTTAAAATCCCACCCAAAGAGTACCTCGTAGAGGGTAGGAAGTCTGTAAAATGCGCTTGAGTGAGTTCTTAAATAAACGCATATGAGTGCCTCAATTACTGGGATGTAATATGAACAGATTCTTTTTATTTTAACAAATATTTATTGCCCATAATGTTGGAGGCATAGGAGCAGCTGCCAGGAAGGAGAGTGTTCCTGTCCTCAGTGAGCTCAGGGACTTTGAGAAACTTTCAGAAATGAAACAAAACAAAACAAAAGAAACAAAGCAAAACAAAACAAAACAGAAAAACAACCAAAAAAAATGCCCCAACAAGCTCCTCCTAATCCCATCAACTTCCGGGCCACGGTGCCTGAGAAAGTGTATGTTGGTGAGCTTCTTGCTTCAGGTAGAGCAGGGTACAGAGCTGTGTAATCCCCATTATTTTGCCCACATCTCTTAATCTAGAAACATTGGGGGGCTGGGACATTTCCAGCCGCCTCATTAATTTACTCTGAGAGAGGCTCCCAGGCTCCATTCATAGGCCACTCGTTGAGATTTTCTGGAACAAATGTCTTTGATTTAAAATGCTTCATAGCCTGATTCCTCAACCCGCCGCTGATTAGAAATGGCAGATTTTGAAATGGGGGGTAGAGGTGGTGAATCCTAGAGGGAGCCATCTGATGGAGATTAGAAAAGACCCCATCAAAGCCACAGTGAGAGATGAGCCTGAAACACGGGGAGGAAAGGAGGCACAAAACCAATGAAAGCCCAGCCTCAGGGGTACTGCCCACTCCTCTCAACCACTGATCCTCCAGGTGCAAGTTGCTTGGTCCAGCGAGAACAGGCACGGGGACAGGGATGCTTTCTGGAGGGGGAGGGCATTTGGCCGTGCGCATCCCAGAGAAACAAAGCCCATCCGTGGGGTTCTCTCAGACACCGAGCAGCCCGGCCAGATGGCACATATCCTGCATGCCGAAGGATGGTGAGGATGCATTGTTGAACTAGGTCCTCCTCACATACTCCCTCAAACATCACAAGCAACAGCCACACCCCAGATGCTGTGGGTATAGACAGGTGGGCAGTGGTTGCAGTGGGTCTGGAGAGGCTGGGGGGCAGGAGCTGGAGAGCATGAGGTGCCCACGGAACCGCAGCATATGGGAGGGAAGGCCAGGTGAGCTTGGACTGCTTGAGTTTCCGAGAAGCTGGAGATTGGGCTGCCTGGGAAGTCTCCCAAGTATAAAATAGGGACAACAAATTCAATTTTTTAGAACACTTTATAGATCAAAGAAACTTATCTATTACGTTTTGGAGGAGGGGACCCCAAAATTCCTTCCTTTCTTCCCTTCCCCCATGTGTGATCTCTATCTGCTTGGAGGGTTATTATTACTCTGTGGACACAAAGGAAGCTACCTTACAGAGTGGTGTGGTCACTTACAAAGTTCCCGGAGTGGGTGGTCAGAGGAACTGAGTTTTGCAACAAGGTCGGAGTTCAAATGAGACTCATATTTCTCTAGTTCACACTGTCTTATGGTGTGTGTATTACTTTAGAATTTTGAGCATGCCAACTTTTACCATTTGCAACCCATCCTGGCAAAGCTGAACAAGTCTCAGAACTTGTTTCCAGAGGGAAGTTGATGACTACCTCTCAAAATGGCTTTCTCTCCTAAAATTGAACTGTCATCTGCCCCCAAAATGATATGCAGAGGTATATAGCAAAGCTGGGAATGAGGTACAATTTATAGAGATTGTCATGGTGTTTAGATCTCATATTTTCCTACTGTAACCAAAAGTTTACCTCTTTGTTCTTTAGGTAAGCAGGTAGGTAAGTAGTTAGGTGGCTGCGTGGATGGATGGATGAATAGATAGGTAACTAGACAGATGGATGTACAGGTAGATTTCATAATACAGAAGGTCCTAAAGACTAATACAGCAAAGCATTGTCTTCCCACTCCCCAGCTTAAAAAAATAGAGCATCACCATCTCCAGTGAGCCTGTGAGGTGTATGGGGCTGACTGCATTGCCCTTAATTTTTGGAGGAGGAATAAGGACTTCAAAAGGGGTTAGGAGATGGCACGAGTCCCCCAGATGGTGATAGAGCCAGACTTGCACCCTGGGCCTCCTCTGCCTGGCTCTGGGGCACACGCCCCTCCCAGGCACCACACTATCTCCTCCTGGCACTGGGCCATTCGGTTAGAGGCAAAGACAGATGAGTCCAAACAGAAAAGTCGTTCCTCCTCAGACTGAAAATAATAAGGCTCAGTTGACATTTGTTTTTCTAATTTATTTATGCATTCTTTTTCCCTTTTAACTTCTCTCATTAATTGATAATGTTCCCTCCCAATCAGTGTCTTTGATTGTTTCTCCCTTTAAAACTTTGGGCTGAGACTGGGTGGGTGGCATTTAAGTTATGACTTGTTTAGAAAATTGATATTGGCATTTTCTGCATAACTTGCCTTTCTTCAGTGAGTTACTTTGCTCCAGTTCTCTGTTAGAAGCTCCAACTGTAAAGGAGATACAGGCTAATTAAGAACTGGGAGCTGGTAAATTTCACCTTGGGCAGCCAGTATGTGCTTTTGGCAGGAATTGCCGCAATTATTGACCAAATAAAATTGTCACCTGAAAGGACATCTTCTTTTTTTTTTTTTAAGAGAAAGCAGCAAAATATTGTTATTGAAATCAAGCCTTTACTTCAAAGAGGCAGTAATGACATTGAAAACCAGGTAGGTTTTTGTCCAAATGAAGAATTATATATATTTTTAAATATATAAATGATATTACCTTTTTTTAATGAAAGAACAAATTGAACCTCCCATTTATTGCTGAGCTTAAAAGCACCATACTAGACCCACCATAGTTTCTCAATAAACGCTTGTCAGATTGAGCTGAATTGAAAAGTTGTCAAGATACCTTTGTCCTTAATCAGTCTTTAAGGTAAAATAGCCAATTATAGGGCTGTTCCACATATATAATATTGATGGAGTCCTAAAGAAAAATGTAAGAGTAATTTTTTTTCAAAGAAAATAGCGTTATTCACAATCCACAGGGGGTTGTGGGCATCTGAGTTCTCAAATCAAGGCTGTGTGCTGCATTGTGAATTTCCTAGTTTAAGAGCCACTCTGTCCAGATGTGCCCTGCCATGGGGCCTGTTACCTGTGGAAAGAAAAGCTCAAGCAGCACAAATCTTCTCTCAAAGTTGATGCAAACCTCTGTCCAAAACTGCCCATTCTGAAGGCTTTCCTTTCCCATCATTTTTTTTTAAGATTTTATTTATTTATTTAACAGACAAAGATAAAAAATAGGCAGAGAGGCAAGCAGAGAGAAAGAGGAAGGGAAGCAGGCTCCCCACTGAGCAGAGAGGCCCATGCGGGGCTCAATCCCAAGACCCTGGGATCATGACTTGAGCAGAAGGCAGAGGTTTTAACCCATTGAGCCACCCAGGCGCCCCCTTTCCCATCATTTTTGAGTCACATTGCTCGATGTCATGACTCCCTCTGTCAACAGCCTGTGTTTACTGGGCTGGCAGCAGAACCTCTGCCCTCGTGGCCTGCCCAGCCTGACACCGGGACAGGGGGCTGGTAGGAGCTGGGGCCAGAGATAGGGCTAGAGTCAGGATGGGCTCTGTCCTGCCACTTACACCTCCCATACCTGCGCCGGGAAAGTTGAACCTGAGACAAAGGCTGGCATGACTCCAGGGGCCAAGACTGGGGCACTGGGCATGGTACAGGGAGGGAGGGAAGAAAAGCCCATGCAAAGCAATGTGCCCCAGTTGGTCACCACTGAGAGGGGCCCTGGAGAATAAGAGCTGTCTTGGAGAGCTTTCTGTGATGCGGAGAACTCTGTGTTTCCCAGTACTGCATTCACTAGACACATGTGGGTGACTGAAATGTGACTCGTGAGATGGAGGACTGAATTTTTTATTTATTTCTTTTTAAGTAATTTTTATTATGGATTATGCATAGACTGCATTTTCAAGTTGCAGGTCGAAGAGGTGGAAAACTTTTCATTTATTCACTATCATTGTCCCCTGTCGCCCCAGGGGGTGTTACTCCCCACAGTCCCGTTAGGCTTTGTGGGTGCAGGCAGTTTCTACAGGCACCATCCCAACTTCTTAGGCCACTGCTGCATCAGATTAGCTACAGAGTCAAAGCAGGTGCTCTTGGGGGTGTAACAGAGGCAGGAGTTGGCGAGATACTGGTGTGTGAGGCTGTTTGCAACAGACGTGGTTCTCCAAGCTGAGTGGGCACCAGGAGCTCCTGGACAGATTGCTGTCAGATTGCTGATGGCCAGCCCTAGGGCTTATGATGTGCCCTGTGCACGCCATGCATCTGATGGTCAGGATGCCCCTGATGCTGGTCACATAATCACATCTCTAGAGTTCTTGGCCAAATGGAAAATGTGGGGCAGAGGACATGATTTAGAGCTCAGGTGACCAACCATCCCGGTTTGCCTAGGACTACGGGCAGGGGTTGCCCTGAAACATGAGACTTTCAAGGGTCAAAACCAGCACAGTCCTGAAATAATGGAGACAAGTCAATCTGATCACCCTTGCTGAAGGTGTCTTAGCACACCGCCACCTGTGCCTCAGTGACTTCACCTGCTAAATGGGAAGTTTAGACACAGTCCTTCTCACCTCTCAGGGTATTTGTGGAGAATCAGGGTGATGGGATAGTGCCTGAGAAATGTTAGTGTCGGGCTTTAAAGTGAGCTCCTTCTCCAAAAGCAGAGGATCTAAATGGTCTCTTGGAGCTAGAGATCCCTAACCTTTGAAGAGCATCCAGACCTGCAGCCCCAGTGAAGACACCAACCAGCCTCTCTGTTCAGGTCCTGATTGTAACAGAGACGATGTTGGCAGTCTGTAGAATGAAGAGTAAGCCAAGGTGCCAATAGGGCCTTGGATTCATACCTGGCTGTAGGTTTTGTTGTTAGCTGTGATGTTTTCAAGGAGAGCTGGGGAGACTCTTTGGACCATTTCTGCTTCACAAATCAATTAAATATTTATTGATACTTTTGGAAAAATGTTCAAGTCTTCTGCCCATTTTTTGTTTTTAGGTGTTGAGTTTGATAACTGCTTTATAGATTTTGGATACTAGCCCTTTATCAGCTAGGTCACTTGCAAATAACTTCTCCCATTCCCTAGCTTGCCTTTTAGTTTGGTTGATTGTTTCCTTTGCTGTTCAAAAGCTTTTTATCTTGAAGTCTCAATAGTTCATTTGTGCTTTTGTTTCCCTTGCCTTTGGAGATGGTCTAGCAAGAAGTTACTGTGGCCAAGGCCAAAGAGGTTTCTGGTGAGCCTGGTGATGGATATTAAGGAGGGCACGGAGTGCATGGAGCACTGGGTGTTATACTCAAACAATGAATCATGGAACACTACATCAAAAACTGATGATATACTGTATGGTGATTAACATAACATAATAATTAAAAAAAAAAGGTTTCTGCCTGTGTTCTCTTCTAGGATTTTGATGGTTTCCTGTCTCACTTTTGGGTCTTTCATCCATTTTGAGTCTATATTTGTGGTTGGTGTAAGGAAATGGTCCAGTTTCATTCTTCTGCATGTCGCTGTCCAATTTTCCTAACACCATTTGTTAAAGAGACTGTCTTTTATCCATTGGGTATTCTTTCCTGCTTTCTTGAAGATTAGTTGACCATAGACTTGTAGGTCTACTTCTGGGTTCTCTATTGTGTTCCATTGATATGTCCCAGCATGTCTAACACTAACAACACAAGAAACAACAGATGTTGGTGAGGATGAGGAGAAAGGGGAATTCTCTTGTATTATTAGTGGGAATGCAAACTGATGCAGCCGTTCTGGAGAACAGTATGGAGATTCATCAAAATGTTAAAAATAAACTACCCTATGATATAGCAACTGTACTACTAGGAATTTACCCAAAGGATACAAAAGTATAGATTCAAAGGGATTTCATGCCCCCTATGTTTATTACAGCATTATCAACAAAAGCCAAACTGGAGAAAGCCCAAATGTCCACTGGCTAATGAATGGATAGAGAAGAAGTGGGGTGTGTGTGTGTGTGTGTGTGTGTGTGTGTGTGTGTGTGTGTTGGAATATTACTCAGACATCAAAAAGAATGAAGTCTTCCCATTTGCAATGGCATGAATGGAGCTAGAGTGTATTATGCTAACTGAAATAAGTTAGAGAAAGACAAATATCATATGATCTTACTCAAATGTGGAATTTAAGAAAGAAAACATGAAAGATGAACATATGGGAAGGGGGAAACAAAAAAAAGGAGAGAGGTAAACAAGGCATGAGAGACTCTTAACAATAGAGAACAAACTGAGGGTGTTGGAGGGATGTGGGTGGGGGCATGGGGTAAGTGGAGGATGGGGATTAAGGAGGGCACTTGTGATGATGAGCATTGAGTATGTAAGTGATGAATCACTGAATTCTACTCCAGAAACTAATATTACTCTATATGCTATCTAAAATTTAAATAAATAAGGTAAAAATAAAACTTGAAAACCATTAAAAATAAATTTAAAAAATGAATATTTATTGATTATCTTCTCTGTTCAGCCCTGTATACATAGGAGCAAACAGGAGGTATGTAGCTCTTGTTCCTTGCTCCAGTGATGTCCCTGATGAATTAAAGGAAAAGAACGGTTTGACAAGGCACATCCCCAGTTCCCAATTGCAGCCAGGCAGACCTATACGTGGCCTCTTCTTCTCTCTATATTTTCTGTCTACCCATTGGCATGAGAGTGTGCCTGGCTGCCTGCCCACCCAGCCTTAGTCTGTGAGCACCCTGAGAGCAGGGACCATGTCTTGCTTCTCTTCCTATTCCCACACTTAGCTCCGAGCGTGGTGTGGAGCTGCCAACTGGGGATTGTTTGCTGAAGGGGAAGAGGGCCTGCTTGGTTGTGCATGCTGACTTGTGAGACATACATGCAGAGACGGGGCTGAAGGGCAGCTGGAGAAGCAGCAGGGCCTGAAGACGCTAAGGCAGGTACTGGGCTATCTGGATGGGCTGGCTTTTACAGGCAAAGAGGTAGGAGACCATGTACCTGGCCATGGACCAGCAATAGCCAAGGCTCAGATGCTGAGGAGATCCCGGAAAGTGTTGGTGAGAGGGAGCCCAGCCTGGCTGGAATGAGGAATCAGACTGGTCAATAGAAGGAAAAGAAACTGGCTGAGGACAGAATGAATGAGGGGCCTCCATAGCCCAGCTGAGGACGAGGCATCATGCATCAGAGAAGAGCACAACAGTAAGCAGAGGTTTCTGAGGTTGAGAGAGGACAAGATCTTTCAGGCTTCCAGGATGTTGTATGATATGTTAGGGGATGTCTGAACAGCTTAAAAAGTACAGTTAGTAAAATATGACTCAGCAACCCAAATCAGTGAATTATTATATAAAAACACCATGGATGAATCTCAAAACCATTCTGCTATGTGAAAGAATTTAGGCCAAACAGACAAACTAAAGGACACCCTGTGTGATTCCATTTATATACAGTTCTAAAAAATGAAAACTAATCTCTGAAGACAGAATGCAGATCAGTGGTTGCCTGCAGAAGGTAGCAGAGGGAGAAGTGGATTGTGAATGGACTTTGCAGAAATATTTGGGGGTGATAAAAATGCTTGTGGTTTCAACTACTATAGTAATGGTTTCATGGTATATACATCTGTCCACACCGGTCAACACGAACACTTCAATGTGTGCAGTTTCTTGTAAAGAGAAACCATAACATTAGTGGAAGTTGAAAAACAGTTTACTTACTTTTTTTTTTTTCTTTAAGATTTTATTTATTTATTTGACAGTGTAAGAGCACACAAGCAGGGGAGCAGCAGAGGGAGAGGGAGAAGCAGACTCCCGACTGAGCAGGGAGCCCGACGCAGGGCTTGATCCCAGGACCCGGAGATCATGACCTGAGCTGCAAGCAGATATTTAACTGACTGAGCCACCCAGGTGCCCCAAAATTTACGTTCTTAAGAAAAAGGCAGAACTTTATATATCAGTTCATGTAATTCTCTCAAGCAGCCAAGAATGTAAATATTAAATTCCCATTTTACAAACTCTTAACTGAAGCTCAGAGATATCCAGTGACTAACCCAGGGTCACACAGTTTGGGAGTGAGGGGTGGAGCCAGAATTCAAACACAGGTCTGTCCAGTCTCCAAATCAGTGTGCCCTTTACTGTCTCAGTGCCTCTCAAACTTGAATCTCCTTCTGAGAGCATGCCCCAGTGCTCTGGAGGAGAAATGGATGAACTGATGAGCCACATAGCACTTTCAAAACCTCAGAGGATTTCCTCTCATCTTCCCAAAGGGGTTTAACTCAGGAGAGTGTTCTACCTTATGATTATCAGGGTGATTCTGGCTCAGATTTGTAACCCAGCCAAGTGATCTTTAATCATGTCCTCTTCTCAATAGACAAAGCATAACCTTAATTTGGAAAGCAATTGGCACTTATTTGTGGAACATAAGGAATAGCATGGAGGACATTAGGAGAAGGAAGGGAAAAAAATGAAGTGGGTGGGGGAAGTCAGAGGGGGAAATGAACCATGAGAGACTATGGACTCTGGGAAACAAATTGAGGGTTTTGGCAGGTGGGGGGGCAGGATGGGTGAGCCCGGTGATGAGTATTAAGGAGGGCACATATTGCATGGAGCACTGGGTGTTATATGCAAACAATGAATCATGGAACGCTACATCAAAAAGTAATGATATACTGTATGGTGACTAACATAACATAACAATAAAAAATATAAAAAATGCAATAAATTATTAGGGACTTAAAAAATAAAAAAAAATAAAAGTTTAAATGCTTTCAAATAAAACAAACAAAAAGCCATCAGCAGCATAGGAAATAAGAGGGTCAGAGATGGATGTGGACAACTCATATGTATCTCATCAGCTATATACCTGTCATAATGTTTGAATGTTTAATCATTAACATCAGATAAACAAAAATAGAAGTATAAGTTTGAGGAAAGTAAGAAAAGAGGATGGGAAGAAAGATGAAAGAAGGAACTTGGAAGGAGGGAGAAGAGAAAGGAAGGAAGAGATGAAGGGAAAAAGATCTCTGCTTTGGGGCATATGCCAAGTGCATAACCAAGTCATTTTCCTGGCCCCTGCCCTCTCCAGCCAAGATCCTTAGCAGTAAGAGTGAGGATCTCACCAATCCCCTGGGACCCTCCTGGATACCTTACTCTTTTGAGAAAGACTCTGTTGCAATCACTGAACACCATTATTCTGGAATTGTTGGAGACATTCCTCAGTGCTAGCTGAAAAATCATCACAGTGAATTGGGATACTTTGATTCCCTAAACTTTTTAGTGGAGTTCAGCCTCCCAAGTGTAGGACAGAATTTCTGAGGTTTGTATATTGGATTTGGGATGATCGATTGTTTTGATTTTCCTTCTTCTCACCATGTTCCAGTTACCATCTCCTTCTTCCCACCAATACCACTGATACTAATTATTGTTTAAAATGCCAGCATTGATGCTGTGGAAGGTCCCATTAACACTTCCAAGGGATTTGTATAAAAACAACTGTGAACCAGGCTTGGACACTAATGAATTAATCTATAAATTGGGAAAATCTGGCTGCTTCTGAGCTGACACTCTCCACAGCCTCCGAATGAGCTGGATTCTTTCTATCCATCCTTAATACCTACCTCTACAGATCTCAATGGCCTCCCTAAACACTTCTCCTCCCCTACCCTGGTGCCCTCTTTCTCCTCGCTAGAGTCATGTTGCTGCTATTGTATTATTGCCCTCAACACTGCTGAAATCCTCTGGGATCTTTACTGTTTTCTCCCTGAGAAGAAGGACCCGTGGTTATTCTCATTTGTATCCACAGGACCAAACATTAAGTAGCCCCAATAGCTAATATGAGTTATTACTGTGTGCCAGGCATCATTGCAAGAGCTTTAACTTGTATGAATCCTTTGTTCTTCAGAACTGTATGAGATGAGCTGTGGTATCATGCCCCTTATATAGATGGGGAAACTTGCCCGAGGTCAAAAAGCTAAGAAATGAAAGTGTTAGGATTTAAGCCCAGACAGCTTGTTTCAGAGTCCAATTTCAAAGTTTGCTGATATCCAGTGAGTTGTGTTTTTAGGAATGGAGGTCTTTCTTCAGGTACCTAGTTAATCTCTGCAACTAGCCAAAAACTGAAGCTGAAGGAGTAACCCATACCAGGGACCAGAGCCTAATTTCATAGCACTCTTCCATCTGTGATACAATGCTAACCAGAACTCTACTCTGTTTCAGATCCCTTCATGCCTCCTCATTGGCTTCAGAATCAAGGCCGAACACTTGAACAAAGCTTTACTCCCTTCCTTCTTTAACAAAGACCAACACATCATAGGTGACATCATTAATATTTGTTGAATGAATGAATGAACGCAGTAGAAGATACACCCATGTGAGGGCAAGGTTTAGCAATCGTTGCCTTTCTAAAATCACATGCCTGCCATCTTGATCATGAACTAAAAATATAACCCCATCAATAGTCTCCTATATAAGTTTCTTATACATCAGATAAGATTTAAAAGCCCAAAACATAGAATTTTATCAGGATCCTCATTTATGCTAATGATGACAAATTTTCATATTGAGTCAGGGAAAATTGTGTTTTCAGGTTAGAAACAGGGCTTGAGAGGCATGTAAAATAGTCTCGGAAGCCTCTTTGACCAGTCTGCTAGATGCTGAACAGGCATTTTTCAGGCTTTTAAACCAGACTTTATGTAAAAGGTGGAGAAATAAAGATCAAAAGTCCCTTTAGTGCTCTAATTTTGCTAGCAGGCATCAGAAAAGATTTTCATTATCTTTTTGCATGTTTAAGATGGAATTGTCTGGAATTGTCTTGGAGCTCCCATTTTATGAACTTTTTTGAGCTTGGTTTGCAATGTGTTTGAGTTCATCTTGCATTCATTTACTGAGTCCCTCTCATGAGTTAAGGACTGGGGTTAGCCCCAGATTGGGCTTTGGGGTTGCTGGTAATATAGGGAGCTTCAGAGGTGACTAAGAGGACAGAGTTCTGCCTTCAGGGAGCTTCTTATTACTGGGAGCACTAATAGGGCAGGTAACAGAGTGCTGGAGAGCATCCCTCGGGAAAGAATGCATTGATTGGGACTACAGAATACCAGTTCAGCTGTTGGAGGGGCAGCCTTTGAAGTGGGGTTGAGGGAGGGGGGTGGGATTGCTGCAAATGAAGAGAAGGACAAGGTGGGGAAGAAAAGGGCATCCCTGTGTCTTGTTGTGAGGAGCTCACAGACCATGGGGTGGATAGAACCCAAACATAGTGTAACCAGCAAGTGAGGCAGGAAAGGCTCTTCCCTGGTTGAGGTCTTCACAGGGTCCTGGCTTACCCTCCAGTTTGGAGTATGACATGAATAACGAAGATGTAGGCATGGGTATTCTGATTCACACTTCATCCTCTGTCCTCAGACACCTCTCCTTCTCAAGCTGATGACCCCTCCCTTTCTGAGACACCTCTCCCTTGGATTCTGTGATTTCATTGTCTCACTGAGCATTCCTTGTCAGTCCCTTTGCTGCCTCCCTCCTCTTCTTCCACCAGATAGCCAGATATCAGAAGTCTTTTATTTGCTATTTTTACACTTTCCACCCTCTCCAGGCTGGACCTCTAATGAACTCCCAGCTGCCATATTGCCAGGTCTACTGGGTATCTCTAATCCACTGTTTCACATGCACTTTGAATCCAATGTCAAAAGCAGAGCCCCATCCCCTCCTCCCACTTTAAATGGCTGCCCCTCAGTCCTCTCCATCTAAAGTCAAGCCACAATCATCCTTGACTCATCCCTGCCCATCTGCACCACAAGACCCATTTTACCAGTGCAACTGCAACTTTAAAACATCCCCTAGATCAGTGCACCCTTCCTGACTCCACAGCCACATTATCTCCCACGGAGGACCTTATGAGCCTCCTGGCTGGTCTCCCTTCTCCTGCTCTTGCCACTTTTCAGTGCATTCTTCATTCAAAGCTGGAGAGTCTTTTTAAAGCAAATTCCAGATCATATTTCTCCCTTGTTTAATTCAATTCAAAGAATTTCCAATGCTCTGAAGATAAAGAACAACTCCTCATCCCCTGGCCTACCAAGCCCCATGGCCTGGCTGAAGCCTGCCTCCCACACTTTACCACCACTGTTCTTTCCCTTGCTTCAAGACATGTGCACTGTGTGGCCTCTCTCTTTTCCTCCAGTGGGCTGGGTCTTTGCACGTGCTGCTCCCTCTCTGGGTTGCTGTTGCTCTGTTTTTCCCATGGCTCGTATGAACTAGACACTGTGAAAACCTTAGCCCAAATAGCTCCTCCTCAATTAGGCCTACTCTGACTCACCCAGTTAGCTGTATCCTCCATACTTGTTTCTTTCCTAACCGCCCCATTAAATCAAGACTCCCCTCACCCACACACACAAGGCCATTATCTGCCTTGAACAGAGCTGCGTCCTGAGCTGGCCAAGCACGAACTCCTTAGCAAGTCCTTGTTGAAGAATGAACCGATGGATACCCCTACCCACAAACTGCAACAGTGATCTCTCTCCACCCCAACATTGCTGGGTGCCTGTTAGCCCAGCCACTACACAAAGAAGAGAGTCATGCAGGACTCAGGGTCAAAAGACTTAGATGTAAACCCGCATTCCAATCTTTCTTAGTCAAGTGACATTAAACAAGCGACTTACTCTCTCTCTCTCTCTCTCTCTCTCTCTCTCTCTCTCTCTCGGGCTCGATTCCCTTGTGTGCTAAAGGAGGGTGGGGATAACAACACACCTCTGAGAGCACGAGGCTTTGTGAGTGTGCTGTATAGATTACAGAGTACTTTGTCATGGCACGTACTGCACGTAGCAGTCCTGCTCAGGGTAGCTAGTGTCATGTTTATGTTTAGCCAATGGGAAGGCAGGGGCTCCGTGAGGTGGGGGATGAATTTTCCTCCCCACCTTTGACGTGTGAGTTTATCAACCCCTGCCCTCAAGGAGCATCCGTTTTCTCTCTCCCTCCCTCCCTTCTTCCTAAAATTCTGTAGCTATACTTAGTTTCATACGTATTGTTTTGCCAGTTTTCTAGGAAAAAATGATAGCCTGTTTGTCTTTATATTCATTCTGTTCTAAGCAAGGGTGATCATAGGATCATACTTTCATATGTTGATTGACGGTTTATATTTTGTCTGTAAATTGCCTGTTCGTTTCTATTGGGGGGACGATAACTGAACTTTTAGTTATGACTCTGAAATCAGTCTAGGTGTTAGGGATTTTAGCCTCTCATCATCACATAAATTAAAATATTTCCCTAGATTTTGACTTTTCCTTTCAACCTTATTTTTCATAGTTTTTCCTTTACAGAAAGGTTTATTAAAAAATATAAAGGGATTTATTCACCTTTTTGTTCAACATTAATGTACTTGCATTATTTACATGTAAATCCTTAATCTTTCTGAAAAGTATTTCAGTTTAAAAAGCAATGTAAAGCTCTAGCTATATTTTTTTCCCTGAAGAGTGATACAGCTGCCGCAACTTTTCTCTGTTAAATAGTCCTCCCAGCCC
The DNA here is from genome assembly GCF_010015895.1 of Lontra canadensis. NCBI lineage: Eukaryota > Metazoa > Chordata > Mammalia > Carnivora > Mustelidae > Lontra > Lontra canadensis. The sequence continues at coordinate 8,364,666 of NW_022631032.1, read as the reverse complement.
CCACCCACTCCGATTTCCATTGCAGCCCTAACACCTGGATTTATTTATGAATTCTTCATGATAATGTCCTGATTCATTTGTCTTTTCTTGTGCCTTCAACTCACAGCTTCCTACTTTATTCTGTCTTAGGATCTAGAAGGATCTTCTGTTCTGAAGACCCTGACAGTCCTCACATATTTGCTCTTAAAGATGATCTTTAGGATTTTTAGAATCACTGTGTCTGTTCCTTAAAAACCATCCAGTTGGAAAGTTCATGGGGGCAGGGTGTGGAGATTTAAGATGCTGATCCATACTGTCAGTCGAGCTCTGAGAAGTCTGGTCATTCTCTGCATCTCCCTACACTTCTGTCCACATAGGACCTTCACCCCTTGCCTCCATTGCTGTAGTGGACTTTGATATCCCATTGTCCTCTCACTTTGCATTTCTTGGATTACTAGTAAGGGCGAGCATCTCGTCAGATGCTCACAGCTCACTTATTATATTTTTATGGACTCACCCTTTTATACTTTAATTGGGATGCTCTTTCCTTCCTGATTCTTTATCATATATGACACAAACATTTTAAAAAGTCATTTGACATTTATTCTCCCTATAGAAATTTTTGAATTTATATATTGTGCCTGACACATAATAGGAGCTTAATAAATATTAGTTGAATGTTAAATTAATGAAGTGAAATCTACCAATATTTTCTTTATGGTTTCTGGAGTGGACCATCTCCCCTGTGAGGACTGTGCTTTATTATTTCTAATCATAGCAAAGGCTTTCCTGTCACATCTATTTTTCTATTAGCTCCTCATAACCACCCTGCTAGGTAGAAAGAAAAGGTGTAATGTGAGTTAATTCTCAAATTGAGAACCTGAGGTTTAGGAGAGAAATGGGAACAAGCTGGGACAGAGCCAGCAGGAGTGGCCAAGCCAGCCCAGCCAGGAGCTTCTGCCCTCCTGCCAGATGGACAGATGTATGGACAGACAGAATTTGAACTTCAGGAGTCACCTCCTGGGTATGCCCAACTTCCTTCAGGTGAGAGGCACACCTTCCAGCTACTCCTCTGCGAGAATCTCTCTGGACATTACTTAAAGTGATCAACTTCTTACTAATATTTTGACTAATTAGGAAACATTTGGACTCAATCTGATTTGTTTGTTTGTCAAGGATTTTGGCTAGTTTAGCATTTAGTCTGGGAGCCTCAGTCCTTGAAGTGATCTCTGCATTGCCTGTGAGAATTGATCCTGCATAGAAATCACACAGCCTCTGTGAGGGGGTAGCACCTCATGCCCACTGGTTTCAAGCACATGCAGAGGGTTCTAAGAAACACAGCCACCTCTGGCATCCACTCATAATGAATAATAATAGTTCTTATTCATATGAATGCCTTCGTTACCACATCTTCCTTTTCAGAAGATTTCCCCAAACAGCCTTCACTGGATTCTCACAATAAACTTGCGAAGTAATTACCACATAGTGTGGGCTCAGCAAACTTTTTTTGGTAAAGGGCCAGATAGTATATATTTTACTTTGGCTTTGCTGGCCAATGGGCAGACTCAAACAACCGTTTTCTTAGGAGGTTAGAGTCTTTTTTACATCTTATATTTAAAAATATGGAAACCATTCTTAGCTTGTAGGCTATACAAAAATGGGCACAGAGCTGGGTTTGGCCTGGAGGCCATCGTTTGGCTAATCCCCAGCATATACTATTCTAATATCTAGTGAATAGATGATGAGTCTGGGGCTCAGAGAAGGTCTCTGACTCCCCATGAATCATCTCTTTCTGAGCATGTGAGCTAATTAATATGTAGAGCTCTGGAGTTCCATCATGATGGCGCAACCTAATAGTCTTTCATTCATTCATTGCCAACAATTTATTGAGCGTCTACTATGTGCCAGAAATTGTGCTAAGAGGTGGGATGGTACAAAGACTAATCATTTAATGATCTAGCTTTCCTTTAAACAGGACTGCATACAGTTTCTGGCCTTGCAATATACATGCTGCATGACCTTGAGCAAGTCATGTAACATCTCTGAGCCTCAGTTTTCTCATCTGTAAAATGGGCACAATACAGTTCATCTGTAAAATATAATGTAATAGCCCATTGGACTGCTGTAAATATAGAAGGAAATAATCTATGGAAAATCTTCTAAACAGTGCCTGGAGTACAGCGCCCATTAAATGGAGGCTAATAACAATAGTAATGATAACAATAACTATAATTTACATGGGCCTATGAACCTTCAAGGAGCTCACCGTCTAGAGAAAGGGACAAGCATAGAAACATAGCTGCAGTACTGTGATATGAAATGCTGAGGACACAGAGGGGCTGCAAAGAGGTCAGCAGGGAGCAACTGCTTCTGGTGCGTCTGGCGGGGTGAGGAAGGTTTGCGCCAGGAACAGACCGCAGAAGGAGCAGGAAGCACTGAGCAATTAAGCTCTGGCCGGGGGCCCACCTACCTCACCCTGGGGAGGCCACGGTCAGTGGCCAGGTTCCATAGATGGGAAAGACAAAGTCCAAGGATCACTCAAGGAGACTCATTCAGCAGTTCATTCATTTGTCCATAAAATCTTTACTGGACAGGCAAAGGCAATGTACTTTTTTCAAAAGTTCATTGTCCACTGTGGGTGGGAGTGATGAGCACACAAGGGACTAGAATCAAAATGAAGGGGAATAAGGGAAATGCAGACAAGCTGCAGTGGGAGCGAAGAGGCAAAAGGGCAGAAAGCCACCTGGGCAGGGTGGGGCAGAAGGATCACTGGAGCTGGCCTAAGAGGATGAGAGAGGGCTTTGCGGAGACAAGGAAAGCACTTCAGCCTTGAGCAAAGGCTGGAATGGAGGATCTGAGGTCTGGACATGGGCTGAGCAGAAATGTCTGTAGCCCCTTTACAGTAAAGAGACTCTGAAGAGTGCCTTACCAGGTGGTGGGCATACAGTGGGCGCCTAATATAAGGCTGGCCTTCAACCTTATCCCCTTCTCCTTGGCTTCAGCACCTCACTACCCTTAAATTCTCCATAGATTGAGGTACTGCCTATTTCCCCTCCACTCAGCCTGATACTACTGGTTCCTAACAACTCAGTGCTGAGTGCTTCCTCCTGCAGGAAGCCCTCCCAAATTACTCCAGGATGCAGTTTTCAGTAATTGTAGTATGTGACCCACCTGAGTGGGAATAGGCCCTGTTCTGGCAGCTGCCTTATAGGAAGGGGATATGCCCCTGGACAGCCACTGGCTCCACAGACCTTCTTGCATGATTATGTGGGCCTCTCTGCTTCCCATCCCACTTCCTAACCAAACCTGCAGGAGCCCTTAATTCAAAAAATTGTTTGAAAGTTTAGTTTAGAATGAAACATTCTATAATAAGTTCTATTCGGTTTACTAAAGCCCTATTTCAGTTGTAACATGCATACACTATGTGTACATATCTGCACACAGACTCACAGGGAGAATTCATTCCCGTGGTCCTTGCTCATGAGGAGAGAGGGAGTAGGGGGTGGGGTGAGTCTGATGGTGGGTATTAAGGAGGGCACACATTGCTTGGAGCACTGGGTATGGTGCATAAACAATGAATCTTGGAACACCAATAAATAAATACATAAATACATAAAAAGGTGGGGATGAAACCAGGAATAAGGAAGTGTATGTGAGGCCACATCCCATCTGGATCCCCTTCTTTATCTTCTCTGACTGTGTCTTTGTGTCACCCAGTGATCTTCATCTGTGCCCCAAGCTGGCCTACATCGACTTTGCTGTGTCATGAAGGGTCCTGCTGGTATAGGCTGGAAAAGTGACTTGCAGAGAAGTCTGGCTCAATGGGCTATGGCTGGGCTCTGTCACACTAGCGGGTTCCCCCCCAATTGAGCTTGCACGCACACATGTGGTTTCAGGACCCAGTGAGAGTTACATGACACAAACTTGCCTGCAGTCGCTCCCAGTGAAAGTTTTCTTCCTCCTCTCCTTTGATAGCACTGTTTCTGTGTGTGGCTGGGAGAATGCCACATGGGATGATGGTTTTGTGTACAGCCTCACCTTTGGAGGGAAGAGAGCAACTTCTAAATTGTTCACAATTTGGAAAGGTCTCCTCTTGTTGCTCAGAAGACTACAGCTTGACTTCCTCGCTTGGAGCTATTGTCCAGAAAGCAGCCTCCCCTCCACCTCCAACCCCTTCCCACCAGCTCTGTAGGATTTCCTGTGTAATGATCCCCATGGGTAAGGTCCCCAAATCTACAGCTTAGCGAATACCTCAAGGCAACTTTATGCATCATGTTTCAGAAATCCACACGCAGGGCCAGACCAGAATTAGGCCCTCTGTGAATGATTGCGTTTGGGAGTTTATAAGCCTTGCTTATAAAATCAGTCTGTGTTACTGATTCATGTCCTTCAGACCCCAACCACTACAAGACCCTCCTCTCTCACCTGCCTTCCTCCCTTCTTGCCTTTCTTCCTTCAGCGTGTGCAAAACTTACAGCTTGCAGCCCTTACAGTAATTTCTTCCTGGGTACCAAGCCCTCTCTTTGGCATCCAGCATGCAGGACTGAAAACCTCCCAGCTCTGCGGCAGACACTTGACATTGGAAAGCATAGACAAGGAAAGCTAGGAATGCAAAACTGGGGGATCAGTGCCATCATGGAGGCACCAGGGTTCCCTTGGGGCTGGGGCTCTGAAGCAGATTTCCAGAGGTGTGTTTGAGACACATCTGAGGATGAGGAGGGGCAAAGGCCATGAGGAGCTGAGGAATATCCTCGGACAGAGTACTTGTGCCCTTTGCTCTTGGGACCTCCTTACTATCCTAAAAGTTATTGAGGACCACAAAGAGTTTATTCATGTAGGTTATATCTGTTGATACTTACTGATTAAATGTTTTATTAAATTATTAAATGTTTTAGAAACTTCTTAATTCAGTAATAATCAACCTATCACATGTCAACATAACATTCTTGTGAAAAATAACTATATTGCCCCAAACCAAGTGAATCCAACAAGAAGAGTGGCATTGCTTTACCTTACAGCCAATCTCTTAAATAGCTAACTTGCGAGAAGACCGCAGATTCTCACTGCTACTTTTTCACTTGATTTGTTGCAATAAGTGGTATAGCTGTGTGTAGTTTGGAAAACTCGCTGTACATTCATGAGTTACTAGAAGTGAAAAAGACAGAAACATCTTCAGGAAATTATGAAAATAGTTTTGAGCACATGGACTCTCCTCCAAAAGGGTCACCAAGAACTCCAGGGATCCCTGGACAGCACTTGGAGAATCTCTGTTTTGGAAACAGGAAGCCCAAGAATTTATAATGGGCTAATCTGCTAAGCTTTGGGCTTCTGCTGTGTAGGCAGGGTGCCGAGTGCCTCTCCTGGAAGCTCTGAGTCTGTCAGGCAACACCTCCCCACTTCCACCCCTCACCCAGCAGGACAAATGGGAAATGTGGAGCTGTAAACGCAGCACAAAGGTGGAGTTTCCTCCAGCTCTTACAGGCATTGTTTTGGAGACGAGCCCTTGCAGTTTAGGTGCTCAGATTGCTGCAAAATCTCCAGGCCTGTTCTTAAAGCACATGTACTTTTAAGAAGGCATATAGCAAGCTATTCTGTGTGTGGACTGGCCTTCGATTTCCATCAATGACATGGTTTGTATACCATTATAGAACAGCATTAACATTCTTTTATTAAAAAGTCACTAGGACCAACATCTTAATATTTGGAACGTTGTGATGCTTTGAGGCTTGAATGAGTCTTGCCAGTTTTTTTTGTTGTTTTCTGGACCGGGGGTGGGGGGAGATACAACACGATCCCAGAACCAGAGGCATGACTCTGTTATTGCAAGGCTGGGTGAGCTGTCAGAAGGCCTGTGACATTGGAAACCACTTGTTAGCTGTGCTGACATACAGGGGCCATATTTATGAGCTACATAATTGAATAAAGATGGGTTTATAGATGAAAAAAAAGAACGCGAGAGGAAATGGTGAATAACTGTGTTCATTCGGCTCCCTTGGGATTGGGCTGTTTTCTGCTTCCTTGCTATTAATGAAAAGAAATCCAATTTGTTCTACATGGTGAGATTTGTAATTTAGATGCTTATTAATTCTGGGTTCGCGTAGGAGCTCTTTGAAAAATATGGTCTTCAAAGCCTTTACTTTCAAAGGCCAGCAAACCTTGGCTGAAAACAAGCCAAACACCCAAACACGTGTGGCTAAAATATTTTCTGTATTTAGCAGAAGCTTATTGCATCCCTACCATATGAAAAATCTAGATGGTGGGATGGTTGGGGTTGTAGAAAAAGTGCCTTCATTGTGGCTTACCACACAGATGGAGGAGTGAGGCAGGTGCACAGAGCAGACAGGGGCCATGGAGATAGGCTGGGCGGTGAGGTGGGCATGGGAATGGTGGCTTCTAGCCAGAATGGTGTGGATGCCATGTGGACCCAGGTGGGCTCAGGGTTCCAAATGAGGACCCAGGCATCCAGGTGTGGGTCATTCCAGAGACTGTCAGCCCCAGAGATGGTGTAGGACTGTGATCCCTCAGCCACTCCTGAGCTCCCAGCTCTGCAATGCACACAGGATGGGAGGCAAGAGCAAGATCAAGGTCTCCTCACTTGAGGCATATGCAGTCTCATCAAGGGTGCAGATGAACAGAGGGGGTGACGATGATGGGGATGCTGAAGCATTCTTGGATGAAGGCAGACCTCAGCAGGTCGTTAAGCTTCTGAATGTTCACAAGAGGGAACAGGAGTGTGAACATCCATGAATTCAGTCATTTAATTCATTTAGCAGCTATTTCTCAAGTGTGTGTTTGGCACCAAGCATACCACATAGGCTTGGGGAACCAGAGAAGACCAAGATGTGGTCCCTCTCAACCAGGACCTTGCATCTTCTCCTTCTTCCCTGTGCCTGGCAAGATGTTGAACACACAGGAGCTGCTCAATTTGTAGTTCACTGACTCAAATACAAAAGAAAGTTCAGGCTCTGGGCTCAGCTTTGCCACTGGCTACCGTTGTAATCTTTGACAAGTCATTCAGCTTCTCTGGGAAGTTTTTCACTTATAAAAAAGCAAATAATTTAAATAACTTTTCCAGAACTTTTTCCAAGTATAATTGTAATATGTTATTATTTATTAATGATCCCAACTCCAGCACTAATTATAACATCTTATAATTACACCTCCAAGTATAGAGCTCCTTACAGTTTACAAAACCCTTTAACTTCCAAAATTTAAAAATGAATCCACATAAAACTCAACTGGGGCAAAGGAGGTGGGTTTCTAGGGATGTCTTCAAAAAGTGTAAGAACAAATTTGAGCCCGAAGGGACAGTTTGGTGGCCCACCTGACCCTTGGCCTTTGTGACCTTGGTTCTAGAACCAAGAGGCCCTTAAAGGAGGCAACAGGAGCCCAGCATGCTAGGAGCAGTCAGCCTGCTCTGGCCAGAAGTGGGAGAAGACCAGCTCCAACCAAGAACCAAGCTCTCACCTTCCAAGAGGTCACCATCCCAAGGCAGGGGCTTGTGGTCTTGACACCTTAAGAATCCAGAAGCCTGGGGAAAATGAAGTCTGCTGTAGGACTGTGCCACTTTTTCCTCTATGATTTTAAGCAAGTCACTTTCTCTGAGTCTCCTATTGTGTGTCTTTGAAATAGTGATCAGAAACCGTTCTCATTAGGGGGATTGTATGTATTAAATGGACAATGTGTATAAAATGCTGAAGAGGATGTGTGAGCTGGGTGGTTTCCTCAGGAACTGACAGGAGGGACATTAAATGCCTCCGGACTGTAACTGCATGGAACTTCGTGTCTTTGAATTTTCTCTGTGACCAGCCTAAAAAGCCCTTCATGTTTCTTTCCTCATCCCTGTTAATCTTCCAAAATTGCAGGGTTCTGTTCCAACTGGAATCCTTTGGTGACGGCAGGACTCTGACCTGAGCCCCACTTGAAGTTTGGCAGAGGCCTCTGGTTCTCCGGGGCTGGGCTGGGAAGGAGATGGGCAGGAGGTATCTACCCTCACTGAACCAGTGAAGGGAGTGGGGCTGTGTAGTAGAAGGAAAGCCAGGCTTGTGTCCAGGCTGATCTGAGTCCCCGCCCCAACCCCAACCCCACCACTGAGCAGGCATGTCATCTTGACAAGGTGCTCAAGCTCTCGGTCTCCTCAAGTAAGAAAAGCTAGCACTTGTTCTTTCTTTAACTGCTGTTATAAACTCAAACAAAAATAATCTATATCAAGTGCCCTGTGCCGCCGCCCCCCCCCCCGCCCCCGTATGTTAAGCTGCGCATGGTAGTTTCTTCTCCCCGGAGAGGACAGAATCACGTGAGCTGTCAGACACACACACACACACACACACACACACACACACACACACACACCACCTCTGTGTGTGACACCCCCTCCCTCCCCACCTTCAGTACTAACCGCAAGGAAGGGAAGCCTCTGTTCTATGCTGAGGATCCTATAAATGGATTCAAGCTGTCACCATATAAGACAGGGTCAGAAGGGGCTGCATTTTTATTAATAAATAGCCTGATATGCTGATTTCCAACAGGAGGTGAATTAGAAATTGCATCTCTTAATACTTCCAGAAACCTGAAACAGATTTCTTTAAACTCCATTAACTCTAGATAATGCCTCCTAAAATCTTTTGTTATGCTTTGTTTTTAAGTGAGGGAGGCAGGGGGAGGCATTTCAGGTCCCTTGCCTCTGAAGAGAACGTAGACTCATCCTCTGTCACCTACAGATCACCCCTAGCATGGCCAGACACCACAGGAGGAAAGCGGTGGGGAGCATGGTCAGGTAGCAATGAGAAGGTGACCTGGCCCTCTGGAAGTACCTCAAGAGAGGCCCAAGAAGGCCATGGTGAACTAGCCTCTCCAGCCCATAGAGTTGTGTCTTCATCAGCTAACACGGTTAATATGATTGCAGGGCCCAAGAATAACTTGGGAGGCCCGAAACAGAGCACCATGCTGCTATAGAAACCCAGATTCTTGAAAATACTTTAGCAGAACAAAATACTTCCAGTATGTGCTAAGTTAAAAAAAAAAAAAAATTAAACCATGGGACTGTATACATGTTCTTGTGGTGAACTCGTTTTTGGTTTTTATTTGTTGGTTGGTTGTTTGGTTGGTTGGTTTTAAAGTGCATAGAACAAAGCCTGGCAGCATAGGCAGCAGAAGCTGATGGATGACTCTTTAGTTGCTTCTCTATACCTCTGTCTTTCCAAGGAGTTTTGCAGTGAACATATGTTACTTTTACAGTCAGGGAGGGAATGCTATTTCGAAGTGTCCATCTCTCTCCTTTAACTATCCATCATCCCCACCCTCAGTCAGCTGCTCATGCAGAGCCCCTCTCCCCCGCAGAAAGTTCTCCTCCTTTCTGCGTGAATCCAGATCCTTTTCATCTTCCAAGGCCCTGTGTCCTCCAGACTGCCCTTGCCAAATACACTCCCAGCGTGCATTTTGTGTTCCCGCAGGGCTCCCGCCATGTTCATGGTGGACCAGAGTGCCTAGGACAGCTCCGTGCACACAGACAGGACTCATCAGTACTCTCTGAGTCCATGAAGCAGGTGCCATGGAGAATCCCGCTTCCAACCTCCACCGTCCTTATTGTTTTTCTTTGCTACCATCATCACCCACCGTAACCTCTCCCAGCAGAAGATATAATTCCTCCCCACAGCGTCAGACTTCTAATAGGCCAATAGCACATTCAGGGGAAAAAGCCATCGTCTTTACAGGTGACTGATCCTGGCTCGACCACCGACTGATCCCAGCTCCACCACTTAGCGGTCTTGGGCAGTTGGCAAAACCCTGAGTCTCAGTTTCCACCTCTCTCCAGCCTGATCCACAGGACTTGGGAATGAGTGGAAACAAGTGTAATGAGACCAGCACTGACCTCTTTCCTCTCTGCCCCCAGCTTGGCTTCCTCTGTGCAGACTTCGCTGTACTGTGAGCTGGGCTTCCCCAGCTCACTCCGTGTGTTCCGGACCCCCAGTCCTGTGACTGCTCTGAGCCTTTGGGCTCGGCATCCAACGAATGCGGCCTTTCCAGGAGATTTACATCTCAGTTGTCCAAATGGCTTTCTGCTTACCCAGGGCAGTTTGTTTCATCCCCATTAGATTTCTGGTGTTCAAGGATGCATTTTTGTTTATATTTTGTAATGTATTTTTTTCAGTTTGCTGTTTCTACAGAACAGCACTGAGTAGCTCAGAATCCCTCAGGCTGTGGAGACATCTGCCCTGGCCTCCCTCACCAGCCGATGGCATCTCACCCCACAGAATCCAGCACAGCTCTTTTTCTCCCACCCTCCTTGCTCTTCCTCCTGGGGACTCCTGGCCTGACCCCTTCTGTGGGTTATAGACTGTGCCACTGACAACTCCATGTCTGTGCTCTCTTCCCCTTGCTGCACAAACAGGGAAGTTGAGGCTGATCTTCTATAAGAGTTCCCCCAGGTCCAGCCATAAAGTAGGAGGTATACAACAAGCACTCAGCCATGCTTAGTCACATGCATGGGACTATGCCTAACCCAAGGCATGGACTCAGTGTCCATTAAATGTTTGTTGGCTGACCGTTTGGCTTTTTATTGATCCATTGTCTTGCCCTTTTACTCTACCCCAAATTCCCTCTATCTTGTTGAGATCAACTTCCCTAAAATGGCCAGAACCCAATTAGTGAACTTTATATTTTCCCCCATGCTGTTCATGGGAGCAGAAGGGTGTCCACCATTTCCTCTTTGGGGGACTTCTGCTATATTAAAGAACAGAGTGGTGTCAAACCAGTCAGCAATGCCACAGTGTACTTGAATGTCGACACAGAATAATTAGACTCATAAAGGGCTTCCTTTGATGTTCTTCAGGGTATCCCCTTAGCACGGTCTGTGTATATAACCCTTGCATGCCCACTAGCAAGTCTCAATATGAGGCTCTTCTTAAAGCTGAAGGATGGTCCAGAACCCCCTTCCCAACCCCCATGATAGACACCACCTGCCTTCGTTGACCTTGGAGCCTGTCAATGCCATCTTAAGCCTTTTGGGAAAGTGCACCCAGGGGGGCCATTTACCATGACATTGGCTCTTGGCATCCATGGAAGGCCACAGATCCTTTAATCCTAGAATGCTGACAGTACCAATATGAACCCAGCAGTCAGACAAAATGGAACCTGAGAATGAACACCAGCTTCAAGGCCAGAGAGCCTTGGGTGCTCAGGCCTGCTCCACTCCTGTCAGGTGTTGGGACCCAGGCAAGTCACTCAACTGTGATGTAAATGCAAGGGTCACCCATTCAGATTGTATCATTCAACACTGAGAGGGGAGAGGGGGGTGAGGGACCTGAACAGTGCTGACATGTAGTAGGCTCTCCACAAGTGATCCCAGTTGTTATAAATCCTTTGCAGTCCCTCCTAGAATTCATGCTACACTCCAATCAAGAAATGTAGTGTTTATGGAGGACTCTGTGTCTCCCTTGGGAGAGTCTACCTAGTTAATTCCAGCAAGCACGTTTTTTAAGTGAATGGATGTAATTCTAAAGCATTGTGTGAGGTGTTAAAATGAGATTAGTTGGCCTTCCCCAAGAGAACTGGTGAATTTTTCAAAACCACCCTGCTCATTTCGCATCCAGCTGGAGCGCTGTGTGCTCGATGTTGACAGAAACCCCTCATTGTACTGTGCCAAATTATTAAACAATGTTTAACATTTCAGAAGCACAATCTCTCTTCAGTTTTAAGCTAACCATCTAGTATTCTCAGAAAACTGATGATTGTTGGCATGTTAGATCTCTTCCCTCCCTATACCATCTTCCTGCTTTCCTCAGGGCCACCCTAATGTAGATTGAAGGGCAAATTCTCCACTAAAACTCATTTCCTGACTGGGCTGGCCTAAAGCCTATGCAGAATAGGGCATTTGCATCTTGAATCAACATTTTACTGGCTGCGTGATCTCTAAGCAGTGGTTGCATGGGTTATTCCCTCTGTTGGTTTAACACGTATTTATTGAGCACATGCTATGTGCTTGGCTCTATTTTAAGTAACCAGGAATATAGTGGTGAATAAGGCTGGCTTGGTCCCTGCCCTCATAGTGAGTCAGACCCTAAGCACATGATTAAGTGACTAATTATTTGAATTACAACTTTGACAAATGAGATAAAGTGGAATTACAGCATACTGAGAGGGCGTAGCAGGGGTTCTGAGGGAAGACTTCTCCAAGGAAGTCCCACATAGGATAAAACTGAAGACTGAGTAGGAGGTGGGGACAGGGGGGAATGAACATGACCGTGAAGGGCCTGAGGTGGCAAGATCCTCAGGACATGTTAGTAATACACAGATGTGGGGTCTCTTTGCTGCCCCCACAAAAGGTTGGTCTCAGGTAAGGCGGGCGAGAGGTGGCAACTGGGCATGCAAGCCTGGCAGGCCCTGATCAAGACTGTGATTTACAGGGGGAATCAGCTCTGGGGCTGCCTGAGACAAGAGGAGGAGAAAAAGACCCTGGACCTTGGGTGTCTGAAAAAGTCAAGAAGACAGGTGCCCCAGGGAGCTCGGGGTCTAGAGCAATGCAAAGGGAAACTCTGGGAACTAGTATTACTATAGATGTGGCAATATTGTGGAGGTCTGGTCTTGTCCCCAGCTGGGCATAGCTGGTGACAGGCAGGTAGGCCAGAGGATGCAGGACCTGGGGATCTCAGCAGACCTACTGAACCTCTTGGGGATTAGGGCATTCAGGCAAGGGTTTCAGGTCACAGCTGCAATTGCCAGCAGTCACAAGAGTCACCCCATGTCCTCTACCAGGAGTTAGTCCATAGTGACTCAGTGTTTCCTTTGTCTCTCTGCCCCTCCCCCCACACTGTGGGGCTTCTGTATCCTGAATGTCTGAGTCCAGTTTTGGCATCCGGCCTTCCCATTTTCTCAGACTTGGGTTCTGCCCCCTTCCCCGGGCTCCACCGTGCTCATACAACACACATCCTTGGTTCTTCCAGAAGTCTGGGGGTTTGAGCAGGTTCGATGCTTCTGATTTTGATTGTCTGTGGCATGGTAATCCTTCCCGGGCCTTCTGCCTTGACCTCTTTCTTTCCCTTTCCAGGAAGGTCTGGTCTAAGTGTTCTAGACTTCCATGTCCTCTCTCCCTCGCCCCCTCCCCCACCTGCTCCATTTCCATTTCCTTCTTCTAACTTGGCTTCCTCCCCTACTGCTACTGCTCAGGTCCGAGCATCTGTCCCTTGAGTTACTAGACCAGTTACTAGTTACTAGACCAGTGCTGCAACCAGAGATATATTTATGAACCATACATCTGGATGTCCACTCTAAAGTCTTCGGGGAATACTCAGGCAGGTCCGTGGGTCCTCTCTGGTCTGGCTGCCCCCCATTTCCCCAGCCCCTTTCCCATGGCTCCTGGCAAGCTACCTCATATACTGGTTCAGTTTCCCAGCCTCTTATGGGCCTTCATTCTTCTGTAACTGCTATTCCTTTTCCTGGCAAGACCCCACCCACCCCTTATAGACAATCCTTCAGCCCTCACTTCCAGACATGGTCACCTCTGTGAGACCTTCCTCAGTGTCCACAAACAGTGGGGGTGCCATTTCTGAGCTGCTGTTCCCTCTGCTCTCCTCTATCCTAATGTTAATTCACTAATTATAGTGGTCTGTTCACATGTCTCCCTCCTGCATAGACTTAGGTTAGGCTCTCCTACCCTATCCTGTACTATCCTGTCCTGTCCTATTCTGTTCTAGAGCATGGCACTCCAATTCCCCTCCACTCTGTTCTATTTCATTTCTTACCTTTCAAGGTGGAATGGTTATGAGATAATACAAGAAAAGTGCTTAGAATAGTGCTTGTCAGAGAGCAAGCACTAAGTAAACATTAGCTATTATTACCATGCCTTAGCACTGTCTTGTTTTTCTTAATCTTTAATTCATTTGTTTATTCATTAGTTCAATGAATTTTAATCGAGCACCTAGTACAAACCAGCTTCTATGTTGAGTGCTGTGGATTCAAAAACAAACAACAACAGATAGACTCTGCCCTCCTGGAACATCCCAGGCTGAATGAGTAGCCTGTGCCAAGGCCCTGTGGACAGGGAGCAGGTCAGTCAGAGAGCTGGGAAGAAGACCAGTGCCCCTGGAGCAGAGAGAGGAAGGAAGAAGTAAGCAGGATGTGGCTGGGAGTCCCTACAGTCTTCATTTTAAAAATAGTGGGATGCCATTGAATAGGGATTAATATGATCAGATTTGCAGAGCCTCGAAGTGGGAACATTGGAAATACCTAATACATGCTGTTTGAATAAGGTTGTATATTCCTCATGGAATCCCCATGAAGACACTATGAAGTAAGTCCTGTTTTGATCATCTGCACCCAGCTGATGAGGACAGGCACAGAGTCAAGGAACTTGCCCGAATCACAGCTAGTGAGTGTGGGCCTGGATTTCCACCCAGGCCCTGGGCTCCAGATCCTGGGCTCCGGGAGGACAGAAAGCTGGAGGAACAAGTTTGTACTAACAAACCACCCAGGGAATGAAAAGCCTTATCTGCAGCCACATCTCTAATTATGAAGATTATTCCAATCACTTCTCTACACATGTGTTGTCAATGTTCTTCAATTCTCATTAGAGTCACTAATTAGAAGTAATCCAATTAAGCTCGGTTCTGCTTTCTGTGGTTCATTCGGACTCACGGTGCTTTCCCTGCCTTCCCTGCAGTCTGTGACTGACTTTCCCAAATGCTTGGAAGCAATGTAGACATTTATTTTTAATGAGAAGGCCAAGTGTTTCATTAGGACGCGAGTCTGAGATCTCCTCCCGGTAGCTGTTTGCTCTGTGCTAGTTTTTCTAACAAGTAATTGGTTTCAGATCGCTAGGTGGGCATTACTTTACAAATCAGGATCCCAGTTACACAAAAATAAACGATTTCCTCCCTTTTCGGTGCGCATGCCTTTTGTGCAGTGCTGCCTTCCTCAACGAGGCCCGGCTCGGGGACCTGTCATGGGGGCATGCTCAGCTCTGGGCCCTTGACCTGCTTTGTCATCCTTGCATGTGAGGAGTCTTTCTCTTTATTTTCCTTTCAAGTAGTTTGTCCCTGGCGCGGTGGCGGGGGTGGGGGTGAAATAAGCAAACTGTTTTGACAGGATGGTTTTCACCCTCATTCTAAAACTCTTTCTGTAGAGTTTAAACCATGAGCTTGTTTGAAGTAATCATTCTGTATTAGGCACATGCAAGAAAATTTTAAGCCCTCTTTTACAATAATGAGAAATATGGAAGTTGAACACCTCTGGATCTTCCCTTCTGTCATGTTTTAGCATTGTCAAGAGCCCAGATTAGCCAGTGGGTTAAATCAGCAGTGAAGTGAACTCTGTAAGACCACAGTGAAATTATAATTAATTGAGGTCAAGGGAAAAATTGGGGATGTTCAGAAGAACACAGTTTGGTTTGCCTTGGTTTTAGAGTCTGACGACGAGAACATGAGAGAAACAGAGAATTTGCATTTGTTTTGAAAATGGAGAGCAAAACCTTTTAAGGGTTGACATTTTCAACAATTGGATTATATGTTAGCTTGTCTCCGAAGGTCTGCACCCAAATCCTGGGCAATTTCTATTTTGTGGTATTGGTATTATTTGTTAATTTCTTTTCAGACATAAAGAAAACATCTTTTTAAAAGCAATGCAAAGACTTCGGGGGAGAAGAAATCTGGCAGTTACATTCAGTGAATCGAGGAATGTGCTATCCGTGCATGGTACTAGGTGCTGGGGTTATAAAGGTGGGTGAATCAGGCTGGGTCACCATCTCCAAAAACTTACACTCTAGTAGAGGGGGCAGGAAAATAAGAGCAACAAAGCATTTCACAGCTCTCCTTTGAATCTCTCTCCAGGTCAGATGTTGTGCATTTCATGGTGCTTAATCTTCACAAGAACCCTAAAAATCAGGGACTAATCAGTTCCTTTAGCAGATGAGATCCAAGCTCAGAGAGGTTGGCCAGGGAGTCACAGCAAGGTGGTGGGGTTGCAGAGCTTGCTAACTTCCAAAGTCCATGGCCCCTTCCACTCCCCCAGTGCAGCCCCTATACCCACGGGAGGCTGAGAGGGGAGGAATCCTTTCTGTCTGGGGAGGGGCCCCACGAAGGCTCCAGAGAAGAGCTGGCAGGTCAGTGGAACACACTGTCATTTTGAATTATATGACAAATGACCGCTGAGAGAGGCTGAGGGCTGAGGCGAGCTGAGAGCGCCTGGAAGACACGGCAGCTGTGCTCGGCGCTTAGGAAGAAGCACAAATGTGTTATGAAGTCGTAGCAGTGGGCCGTAATGATGCCAGGAGCTAGAAGCTGCGGAGACGGACAGGGAGGCTGTCACAGCATTCAGGTACATCTGTAGCAGCCACTCAGAAGCTATTTCTCTACTCCCAAAGTGAAGTATGTCAGGGTAAAACATCATAATGGCTAGACATCATAATGGTTTTGTGACACAAAGCACAGTTCACTGATCTCCAGATCACAGCAAGTGCCCCAGCAACTCTGCCTGCTGCTGGTCCTCAGGCCTTTGGGAAGTTGACCACCTACTAGTTTGGGAATATTGATAACAGCTCAAAGTGAAAAGAACATGAACAGGCCCTCCATTCTGGTGTTGCCCATTTGCCTTTGACCCACGCCAATCTCCATCTTTGGGTGGCCACAGGGCCAAGGGATACCTAGTTCAAGGGAAGAGTGTGCTTTGGACCACTGGGACTTTTGACAGCAGCACTCTCTCCCTTGTAGGGCACACACATCAGCAGGTGACAGCCTTGTACATTTCCCACTGTGGCCTCATGGATTCTCCACTACCATCCCATGAGGTGGTTTGTCTTATCTCCATCTTTTTTTAAAAGATATTTATTTATTTTAAAAGGAGGAAGGGCAGAGGGAGAGAGAGAATCTCAAGCAGACTACCTGCTGAGCACAGATCCCCATGCAGGGCTCTGTCTCCCAACCCTGAGATCACAACCTGAGTTGAAACCAGGAGTTGATTGCTGAGCCACCCAGGCACCCCAAGTCTCCATCTTTCATTTAAGAAATGAAATAGCCATCCTGAAAGTCAAGCTCCTAGGAAAGCGTTAGGTAAAGATGAAATCTCCTGGATTTAATTCAAAGCCAGGCTCTGGTTCACAATACAGGATGACTCCTGTATTAGCTGTGAAGCTTCCCTTCACTGTGGCCCTAGAGTTGCCCCCAGATCTCTATCCACACTCTCTGGTGGGAGAAGGCATCGGTTTGTCTCCCTGAGCCCATGAATCGCATGTGTTTTGCTTTAAGGCTCACCTTCCTTCCCTTCTTAATGTGGAGAAGAGCTGTTTGATGTTGAGACCTAATCCCCTGGAGACCTGGTGGGACTACTCACATGGGACAGATGGATGCTCTTCTCCTTACCTCCTTTTGCTCCAAGCAGCCTATGTTTCCATGGTCCTGTGTTTTTATGTTTGTTTTTTAATAAACCAATCTTACAAAATGAAACAAACAACAGAAATAGGAGTTTTGCAGAAGGAGCTGGATCTCTAGCCATTGAGTAAACCTAGATATCCAGAAACTAGAGCCCATGTTTCTGATAGGAAGCCCTCATTTTGAGTTAGTAGTGGCAATTCCCTCAGGAAAAGCCCATCTTTCAGGTACCTGGGTGGCTCAGTTGGTTAAGCATCTGCCTTCCGCTCAGGTCATGATCCCGGGGTCCTGGGATCAAGCCCCACATTTGATCTCTGCTCAGTGGTGAGGCTGCTTCTTCTCCCTCTGCCTGTTGCTCCCTCTTCTTGTGTGCGCTCTCTCTCTCTCTCAAATTAATAAATAAAAATAAGATCTTTAAAAAAAAAAAAAAAAGCCTGTCTCCTCTCATGTGCTGTAGTCCTGACCCTCCCTGCATTTCCCGCTCTTGGCCCACTGCTAGGTTTTGTGCCTGGCCTGGCCCATGGGGCACTGTAGTAACTATGTAGGTATCTGTCTCCCTAAGGGAAACACACCTTTGCTCCTCAGAACGGAGTCTCCGCTCTCACTCATGGCCACCTTCCAGCACAAAGCAAGAACTGAAACATGTCCTCAATGGAACTGTGATCGAACTAAGTTTCCATTTATCTCAGTTCAGTGAGAGAGTCAAGTTGCTTTTCAGCCAATGCCAAGGAAATATTAGATTGGCCCAAAACGTGTAGGTGCCTCCTGGTGAGGGCAGCGTGCACAGGACAGGAAGAAAACACTGCTGAGAAGAGGAGGGTGAAGGTCCACGTAGGACCTCCTTCCCTGACATTCTGGGATCCTGCCTCAGATCCTGAAACCTCCAACGCACCAACCAGGTCTGGAAGCTTCATAAGCCCCCTGCCTTTGAACCAAGTAAAATTATGGAAATCCTCAAAGTAGACCCTTACAAAAGTCCAGTTCTGAACAACACCTGTGATTTCCCAGCCGATCATGAATCCTGTAATTGGGAAAGGTGCATGCCAAGAGGCTTTGCTCGGAAGAAATCACGTCAGGCCTAATTAATGACTCCAGAGCAATCAACCAGGCTCTTCTGATTTAAAGCCCCACAGACCAATCCACGTTAATTGGATTTGATTGTATTTGCTATTTTAATTAGTAGGCAAATTATGAAAATGTTTATTTGTTCCTGTGGATGGTGTTATCCTCTCATAGTATGGTTTTTTACCTTTTTCCCATGTGCCTCATTTGAGCCCCTTCACTATCCCCTTGCTTGGCTCCTTCAGCTAAGAAATTTGGTTTCAGTTGGCAAAGGGCAATTAAAAGTTGCTAGTGTCCAGGGGAGAGGCTCCATGGAATGGTTGTTTCCTGAATATGGGGGCCTCCCAGAGCAATTTGCCTTCTGGAGCACCGAGCTAACACTGCTTTCTGAGCCAAAATCCCAAGTCCCGGGGCTCCTGGGTGGCTCAGTGGGTTAAGCCTCTGCCTTTGGCTCAGGTCATGATCTCAGAGTCCTGGGATCAAGCCCTGCATCGGGCTCTCTGCTCCTCAGGGAGTCTGCTTCCCTCTCTCTCTCTGCCTGCCTCTCTGCCTACTTGTGATCTCTCTCTCTCTCTCTGTCAAATAAATAAATAAATAAAATCTTAAAAAAACAAAAAAATCCCAAATCTGAGCTGATGTCTCTTAGCAAGATTATGACCCACCTGCTCTAATCAGCTTCTGGAGCTTGTGCTATGGGTTCGGCTTGGTACCGGGTCTGGAGCAGAGGGTGGGGAGGATAGAAAGTGGAGAGTGGTTTCTGTCTCACTGAGGCAGTAGGCTCAGGAGAAGGGGAGCTCAGCAGACAGAGACAGTTGGGACGGGTTTGCCGAGGGGTGTGCATTCTCCCCAGCACCAGGGGGACTCTTTAGACTCACTCCCTCATACAGTGGGCATTTGCTGGGTACCAGCTCTGGGTCAGGCTCTGGGTCAGGCACCAGGGGTATGGGGAGAAATGAAACCCAGCCTTGGCCTTCACAACCACGTCTGGGGACAGACAGGTTCACGTATGATCACAGTGCAGTGCGAGCAGTAGTGTGAGGGAGAGAAGCAC
The DNA here is from genome assembly GCF_010015895.1 of Lontra canadensis. Lineage (NCBI taxonomy): Eukaryota > Metazoa > Chordata > Mammalia > Carnivora > Mustelidae > Lontra > Lontra canadensis. Next base: position 8,345,217 of record NW_022631032.1, on the reverse strand, counting down.
TTCTAGAGAGCAGCACAAGGAATGGGATCTCATCTGGTGCAATTCCTGAGCCCAAATCTCAAGCCTGGAAGAAAACCAAGGGTGAGCTTCAGACTTGTCTCACAGAGTTCAAGTCTGAGTTTAGGGGTATAGGTCGAGTGCCAGGCCTGCTGCTGGTAGAAGTGGTTTTTGCACGTGGTACCTGTGCTCTTGCAATTCACAGCTTTTCCATGAACCCCCTTCTTCAGTTCACACCCTCTTCTTTCCTTAACATCACCTGGCATCTGTGCCACTCATTTTGCCTCTCGATTGGGTATCATTTTAATCATTCATTAATTCTGCTGGCATGTCAGCTCCCTAAGGCCCGGGATGGTGTCTCAGGTCTCCCAGAGCGGTGTGGTCCCCAAGCAGGTGTTCAGTGAATGCCTGTTGGGGAGTGATTGACAGAAGGGCTCGTACATTTCCCAGGGGTGGCGGTGATGTGTGATCAGAAGCTGTAATTGCCTTGGAGGCAAATGATATTCTAATCTGTCACCATGTTTGTGAAGTTAATATTTCATTTCACATAGTTAGTGGAGTCATTGCTAAATTGTTATACCACTCAACTTTTGAAGAGACACCTCATATTAATCTCATCAAACTACTCCAAGTTTTAAACTCACCGTGAATGCCAATAAAGCCTGCCATAGAATAATGCAGGGTAGGCTGTCAGCATGCTGATGAGAAAATTGTCTCACTTTAGAGAGAATTTGAGGAAATCAAGAAAATAAGTTTTTAGTGCTAGGCGGAGTCATAATAAAGTGAATTATTAGAGGCATTTCCATCTGAGAGTTTCCGTGATTTCCCCAATTAGTGGATCCTCTGGGAACAAGCCTTCTTTATAATGAAGCAGAGCCTTTTTAGAAAACAAACAAGGAAAGAAAATAATCTTCATGAATTAAACCAAGGAAGTGATGAGTGGACCAGATGGCTCAATTAAAAATAGTGTTGCTGCTCTTTGCATCAGCCTTTGGAAGTGCAGGTGGTAAAGTTTGGAAAATCTTTGGGGAGGGCACATCTAATAAGTTGCCTCAAATAGTTGGAAGCCTCAGTTAACGTATGCAACCAAAACTAAGGGGTGAGGCTTGAGCGGCCAAAGACCTCCCACCCAGTCCTGTCTCCTCCCTGAAGTGTTCTCACTCAGCCCCCGTCTGCACGGGCTCCAGGTCTTGTGTCAGAACGCCAGTGACCAGCTGTGTCAGAGGTCACCGCCTCTCCAGACATTCTGTTCCTCATGGGCAGAATAAGAAATCTGTCTGTCTGGACTTTCTCTCACAGCCCCCAAGGCTCAGATGAGACTGTGTATGTGGAACTTGGAGACCTAATAACTTACTCTTCCAATACTATGTGGGCTTGTTACTGTCTGACTCCACGTTCAAGGGTAAGGGAAATGGGAAATACTGAAATTCACATGACAGGTGCAGCTCTGTCCTCTCTCATGTCTCATGCCAGCTTTGTTGGTTCCTTAGGAAGCCCCACAGTTTCGTGCCTCTTGTAACCAAGGCTCCTAAAAACCGCATGCCCCGGGTTATATTAAGATCCATGCCAAACCCAGTCCTGAGGGGCTCTCGCCAGCTCTCTCCCCTCCTATAGGGACATAGCATCTGGGGCCCAGCTGGGAAGATGTGAATGGCAGAGAGGATCCCAGGGAATTTAGTCCATAAAAGTAATAACAATAACAATAATAATACCTAATCCAAAGTGTGTTGCTTGCTTGCTCCATATAAGTCAAGACCGCCTTGTGCTGATGGCAGGCTGGGCACCACAACACTGGTACCCGTTAGAGTGGTGCAGTTCATTGCTTTGTGACTTTGCACCAACATATGTTAGCCCCATGGGGCAGGGATGGTTACAACTCCCATGTCAGATGAGGTTGGCGAGGCACAGGAAAATGTGACCTATCCAAAGTCACTCACCTTGTCCTTTGGACAGTCTCTTGGGAATGATGCTACCCAGGCAAATCCAGGCACCTTGGGCAGAGAAAGACATGGGATCCAATGACCAACCATGGTTATGCAACAGGGGGAAGGGGCAAGAAGGAGGCTTGGACAGCTAAGTGGGTGTGATGGATTCCACAGGTTGTGGGGAGAGCAGAAGGTGGGGTCAGGGTCAGCAGAGAAAGAGCAGGTGCGTCAGGAATCGGGTCTTCCAGCAAAGGTGGTATCAGGTTGTTGGGTTTCTGCAGAAGCTGGCTCATGGTAACTAAGGGAGCAGAGCTGTTGCTGGAGGGCCCCTCTGAGATTCCCATCCATAGGAGATTATCAGGGGCCCCTCAGGTCTCAAGGTGTGACCTAATATATTAGTGGTTAATTGCAAAAATTTTGTTACCTCTGAAAGCTTTTTATTGTCTTCATGCTGTTGAATAAACATACCTCAGCATGAATGTGTCCACATGCTGGAGATGGAAGGAATTAGTGTAATGCAAAAAATGGTCCAGGTACCTGAGAGCCCTCCTCAGAGCCATCCCCCTGCTGGGGAACCATACATAGTTCATTTAAAAACATCCATCTAGTGTCTGCTTTGTAACTAGCTGAGGAGGAAACTGGAGAAAGAGTACAGCTAAAAGATTTGAGTTCTAAAGTAGTTTTTGAAAATAATCCATCCTGCAAAACAATCTATGCTCTGAATTCTTGGGGGATGATATTGATTTAATGTATTTTTCTTCCGTTCAATAAGGGCAAATTGTTCAAATCTCCACATATTACTATTATAAGAACGTACATGTAGCAGTAATTCAGAGTTTAAGCTCTGGAGTCACATTATTCTTGAATTTTCACTGTTTACTAACTCTATGACCTTAGGCAAGTTAATTAGACCCTTAAACTTCAGTTTCTTCATCAGCAAAATAAGAATGGTAATAGTTCTAGATCAGTCAGGACTTCTCCAAGTACAGGCGTGATTCCACTTTAACCTGAATTAGAAATTAGGGGAATGCCTTGTTTCACACTATGAGGCAGGCCAGACTCAGGGTGCACACACCCAGCAGCTCACTAATGGCTGCAGGCACCCGGTTCTCCCTGTCCCTCAGCTCCGTTGTCCTCTGTTGTGGGTGTCATGCTGGGGGTGGTTCCCTGAGATCAAGGTGGCCCTCGGGTCTGTGTGCCACTCTGTTGTCAGCCAGCAGGAGGATGAGAGAGAGAGAAAGATTCAGTTTCTCCAAGCACAGTGTATGTGTCCTTATGCTCAGTCTGTCTGGGCCATAGTCACAGGTCACTTTCAGTCGAGTGATGGCAGCCAGAGAAATGATGGGCACTTACTTGCCCCTTAAGTAATCAGGCAGCTCCTGGGGAAGGGAGGAGGGCGCTGGGGATGGACTGGCGGCAAAACAAATCAAGATCCAGTTAGGAAAGCTGGCAAGGATGTGGATGCCAGGAAGGCCGCCAACAGCAGTACCCACCACAAGTGCCGTGATAGAGGTTTGTCACAGAGGATAAAGAGACAACACGTGGAAAGTTCCGAGCATGGGCCTTACATGATTGTAGATCGTTTTAGTAATAATCAGAGGGGAAAAGCCTTCTAGGAATTTCTGTCTGTCTCTGTTTCAAATAACGATCACTGTGCTCTTTTGAAATCTGCCCTGGGCCCAGTGTCTGTGCTGCTTCCCTTCAGAGAAAAAAGACCACTCTTGCTGCTTTATGGCCTTCCCATTTTACTGCACGTGCAGTCCCGGCAGTCTCTGAACACTGCGTTCCAGTGTCCTAAACAAACATCCTTGTTCGGCTGTGAAATGTGCTAGTGTCTGAGTGTCATCCGAGAGCATGTTGTTTGTCCAGGTCTGACATCCTCCCTCAGCCCAGCTCTTGTGACAGCCTGTGGGATTAGGGTCTCGTAGGGGCCCTGCAGGGTGCCAGCCAGTCAGGACACCCTGAGTAGGCGGGAGGCCAGGGTTACCCGGACAGCCTCCTACCCGGAGAACATCCCAGATCAGGTACTGGGGCCTTATTAGAATTCACCCCCATTTGTAGTTTCTACATAGGGAATGGGGGAACCAGGTAAGAGGAAAGACAGGGAAGGAAGGCCCAGCAGTGGATCCCAAATGAAAGTAATAGCCTTCTCGCCTCCTCTTAAAAGAAAAGGGGAGTGATAGGGATGATAAGGAAGGATGTAGTCGTAGAAGACATGGTCCTAATGGGATGATTTCTGATGCAGCTGTCACAGGCTCTGGGCCATACTGTTGGCTCTGAGTGGACACCTCAGGCCTGACCACACAAAGTGAGGCTAACCGGGCCCTGAGGACCGGGAGGCCCTGAGCATACCCCACTTCCGGACAAATAATATCTAGGCTTTCTTTCATTTGTTGGGGGGTGGGGTGGGCAATGGTGCTCAGTTCGTGGGTATTTTTTGGATTGTACAAGACTCAGGAGCATCTTCATTATTAGTTAGAGCCCTGACTCATGTCAAGTAGAAGAAAAGTGCAATTTGGGGGTGCAGTTCAGCTTTAAGCATCTCCAGAAATGCATGAATAAATGACAGGAGTGTGAGAAGGCAGAAATGGAAGGCTGGTGCACTCTCTAAGACTCTGGGTTGCTTATGTTTGTTTGGCTGTTGGTTGGACAGGAGGTGAGCAGAGGCGACAGAGAAGGTATGGGGCGTCATTTCACTGGGTGCCAGTAGCTACATTGCACCACATGGCCCGCACGGAGTGCATGCTGGGAGGACCATAGAATGCCCCGTTTTGGATGTCATGTAGCTGATGTCAGCGGGCTTAGTTAGGAAGGGTAACGGGCAAGATGACCAACAGTGAGTGACCATGGTAAGCGATTGGGGGAAGGGTGTTTTCCCTGGGCCGTCTGGGTATCCATTAGCCAGAGTGCAGCTTGCTCCTGCAGTGGGGACTCTGGGGCCTCGAGGACACGGTTAGAATGGATCTGACCCAGGACCCTCCATAGCCTTAAGCCCAGAGTAAGTCCAGACTCATCCTCATATCTCTCGGCCTGCCTGTTTCTTCTCTGATAACACCTCCTACCCCACCTGCTCAGCGAAAAAGATCTCCACTACCTGCTAGGTGGGGTCAGCCCAGCCAGGTGGCCAGTGTGTCCCCCTCAGCCCTAAACCTATCTCCTCCTCCTTCTCTTGGACCTTCTCAGCTCCTGACAGTGGCCTGAGTCGTCCAGTGTTTGCACTTCATCCTTCTCCACTTGCTCCCTAAACCCTCAGGTCTGGATCTCCACTGTGGTCCATCACCCTCCCTCAGCAGGGCCAGAGAGACACTGCTGGGGACCCCCAAAGCTAATAACTTAGCAGTCCTTCAGGCTGATTGTCCTTAAAGTATAGCTGCTCATTGATTTAGAAGCAAGGCTGAAGGCTGAGGTGGGGAGCTGCTGGGAAGTGTACACTCCTCTCTAAGAAACCAGAGCCCTCAGGTACCCAGAGCCCCCCTCCTGAGAAGGCATTGATGGTTCCCAGCCCCACGTCACCCCCAGAGATGATCAGATTGTTATCCTTGAAAAGAGTTCTGGGAAATACATGTTTTCCCATTTCTGCTATTTTTGTGTCCAATACAGACTGGTATTTGGGGGGCCATGACTGCTCCCAGCTTCTGGGGAAATCCAGGCTCTCAGGGAAAGAGGGCCATGTGGCCACAGCCTTGTCCAGTGCAGGACCAGCACTCAGAGCAGACTGGCTTGACTAGTGTTTCATTCTAGGGCAGACACCTGGGTCCTCACTGTCACCCCTGCCCCAGCTCCATTTGTCCAGACTCTAGTCCCCAAGGAGAAGGGCAGCTCTGGGGTGGGGACTGTTCTCCAGGGCAGAGCTTTAGTCATAGCTAAGTTCCCAGAACAAAGAGACCTTGTCAGTGAGGATGTCAGTAAAGAGAATATGAGTGCTTAAGAGAGGTGGGAGCTTCCCCTAGACTGCCTTATACATTACTGGTCTCCACTGGGCCAAGATAACCTGGCTATAAGTTCCTCACCTGAACACTGAGATGTGAACTAACACTGAGTCATTTTCCTGGGCCCTGCTTAGTAGTCATTGAAGAAATAATGTATTGAGTACCTATCCCCATGGCAAGCTCCATGCTCAGAGCTGGAAATACAGACCCAAGAATGACAGTTTCTGTGGACAGGTCATCAGAGTCGAGTGGAAGACACAGACAAGAAAACAGCCCAGTGGGATGCAGAATGACAGATGCCAAATGAGAATTATCTCCAGGGATTATAGGAATATGGAGAAAGAGCCCCAACCTAAGCAACCTTAGGGCAGAGGGTGGCCAGTGACATTTTTTAGAGCAGATGGCAAGGAGCTGAGTCTTTTAGAATGAACCCCCTTGTTACCAATTCTTGTTGAACCATAAAAATAAATTAGCAAAAAAGATTTGCCCAGATGCAGGTAGTACAAGACCTAGAGTGTGTGAGAGAGAAGGCCACGTGTATCTCAGACTCACACATCCATCAGGGACACTATCGCCCCTGGAATCTTGGAGTCCCACTTGGAAAGCCTCCGAAGGATTTCTGGGTTACAATGTTCTGATGGAATCAGTGAATCAAAAAATAAACTCCCTGTTTGCAAATCAGCATCCCTGTCATGCAAAATCCTATTTCCCTAAGCAGAAGTTTCTCACTCCCAGAAAATCATGTACATTCTCTGAATTAAAATCTAAGGGGGAAATAAAAAGCATACCTCATGCTGGGTTGATTTTCTCTAATGATCTGATCCATGCCCCTGTTTTGGGTGGGAAGTTATTACAGCCATAAATATTTGTAATTCTTTCTCTGATGTATTATATTTGTTAACAGCGCCACGGGGTAGATGCCGCACTAGAGAAAATAAAAACATTGAATGTTGGGGACTGAGGGGAGAAAATTGGGAAGAGGGAGGGGATTCTGTCCAGGAGCAGACTTCCTCAGCAGTGGGATCCGGTGGTGGGAGGTCTGGATGGCTGCCCAGGGAACCTGGCTTCCCGTTTAGTCTCTGACACTAGTTAGTGTTGTGCCTCCGGACAACTTCTCGGACTTGTCTTCTGCAGGGTATCTGGAAGGATTAAATAAATAAATAGATGTAAAAAGGTTTTATAAGGCAATGAGCTGCACACATGTACATCTAAACCAAGGGTGCAGAAATGAAGGAAGCTACCTGCTTCCTCTTCACCCTCATGGGCAGTATGCTAGACACTCTTCACTTCTCTAATTGACCTATCAGTGAGGCTCCAGACACCCACATCTATGGACTGCAGGCAAGTTGATATTCGGTCTCTGATATTCGGTCCCTACATTTGTTCAATGAGGGGAATTGCTGCTCAGTTAAAGATAAGATCTGTAACAGCTTCATAATTGGTTGCCATTTTTATGATATGTGTTGGTTTTACTTTATCAGTTAGGGTGCTTTCAGCCACAATTAGTAAAAAGTCCAACTCAACAGAAGAAACAAGGAGAAAAATGGTTTTCTCATGTAGTAAGAAGCTTGGTAGCGAGATGGCAGCAGGATGAGCTGGATGGCAGTTCAATGACATCATCAAGGGCCCAGGATCCCTCGGTGGTTTCTGTCCTAAGACTGGTCCCTTGCTTTTCTCACAAGGTCCAACCTCACATCCCCATCTAACAATGTTCACAAGCCATGCCCAGGAAGATGGTGCCTTCCTGACATCAATGAATAGGAAATCTACCAGTAAGGAAAATGGGTAGATCTTAGAGGGGCAGCCAGATGGACAGCCAAATGGAAACCTCTGCCATTACTTTTCAAATAAGGCTCAAGGAGGAGGACAGGATCTTATATTATCAGATGTCTCCCATACCACCTTGAGAAGTATGTGCACCCATTAGTCCTCATGAAGGAGTTGCTACTAACTAAAAATAGTTAATAAAGCACTCTGTTATTAAAAATTATCATGTTTAGCAATATTTATCCTTTATGTAGAAAGTTGTCTGTGGTGTAATTTCTGAAAGCAAGAAAGAAAAAGAAACAATTGTCTAACGGTAGAGGCATGTCAAATAATCAATAATGTACTCCTCTAATTATGCAGTATTAAAAATGTGTTTCAGATGAATGAAAATCCTACTATAAAATGTGGAGTGAGCAAAATAAAAATACATATACAGCACATTATTTCCACTACAGAAAGCCAACATATGTACAAAACAAAATTATGTTGGGGGAAAAATGTACTAGAAGAAATCAGACCAAAATATTGACAGTGATTTTTCTAGGGTTGGGCGAGCCCAGTTGATTGGTTCTATTTTTCTTTTCCTACCGTGTTCCAAAATTTCTATGATTCCCAAATGTTTAGTCTTTTAACAGGGAGAAAAACAATTAAAAAAAAATAATGGTGGTTAGCCTGACCACAGAGAATGCCCTCTTGGCACAGATCTGCATGTATATTTCTATCATTCTGTTCTATCCAAATCAATGTGAAAAAGCAACTTAGACTGTGTGGGGAGAGCGTCTGCATCTCATGCATTTTTAACAGGTTTATTGAAACAAATGAGAGATGAGAGAGAGGCCCTCTGGCCCTGAGAACAGGTTATATAAACTAGAAATAATACTGTGGTGGTAGTGGCCACAGAAATAAAAGTTAGGGGACCCTTCTGGGACTACAAATGTATCAAGAAAATGCTAAAAACTGGGGAAGCCACGGTTAACGTGTGTGACAAATTAAAGGGGATTGGCATGCATCCTTATGAAGAGATTTACTTTGATTACAAAGAGATTGAAAGAGCCGAAGCTGCCTCTAAGACAAGATGTTTGATGAGGTAGATCAGAAAGCCTGAGATGGGGTTACCGAGGGCCAGTTTGTCGTGTAAATGGGTGATGCAATTCCCTTCACCGTGTGTGGTGTGCTGGTAAGAAACCCCCTTCCCCAAACGCCTCACCCATAATTTGGTCCTGGATCACAGGTTTTTTTTTTTGTTTTTGTTTTATTTGTTTGTTTGTTTGTTTGTTTGAGATTTTATTAATTTATTTGAAAGAGATAAAGGAAGAGAATGAGCATGAGCCGGGGAGGGTGGGGGGTGGGTAGAGGGAGAGCTGGATCCCAGGATGCTGGGACCATGACCTGAGCCAAATTGGTCAGATGCTTAACTGATTGAGCCACCCCGGCACCCCTGGATCAAAGTTTTAGGAAACCAAATTGTTTACTTTTTCTCCTCACAGTTCTACCCCACAACAAAGTGTTAGCCACAAGCAAAAAGTACCATTTTAAGTCATTGTAATAATCACTGGGTGTGTCCGATTTCCACCTCCCCGCCATCATACCCAAACTCTCCCCCACTGCTAGGCACTGTTCCTGAAATGCCACCATTATGGCTTTACTCCTTTAAGCTTTGAATAGTCCCTGGTTTCTTAAAGGTTCCCAAGCAATGCTTTCTCCCCGGGGGATAAAGCTTTGTATGGCTGTCTGTGTCTGGTGTCTGCTGGCTTAGTAACTGACAACCAGTAGGGAAGGCTTCTGGACGCGAAGTTGGGGAGGCAAAGTGAGAGGTAGCCCCCAACAGGCAAAATCGCCACAACACTACCTGTGTTGTGCCCAAAGCTTCCAGAGACCATATTCCCGTCGGTTGTTGCCATCATCCAAGGCTGTGAGCCACCTGATTCTTCCATGGGACTGAGGATCCAGGAGCATAGATTGTGTTGAGCATTTCCCATCCGTGGTATCATTTCATTGTCTCGGCTCTTCCTCGTTTTCAGAAGAGAATCAGCTCTGAGTAGTTCAAGAAGCAAGAAGTTCACATGTTAATACATCGCAAATGGGAGATTCAAGGCCATGCTTTATTTCTCCAAGCTAGATTCCTCTTGAGGACTCAAGAGCCTGAGACACAGAATTCTCCAAAACTACCACCCTTTCTGCCCAGATGACCCCTTCCCACAGGCAGCACTTGCCACAGTGCTGCCCCAGGTACTAAATACTGTGACATTGTACCAATTATGAGGGACCAAAAGAAGGAAAGCTGAGGGCCTCATTAGAATCTCCCTCTGCACCTACAGACAAAACTCTCTCATTGACCTGTGCAATTTGGTGTGACATTTTCCCAAAGTGCTTTCTACAACCGTATTTGCTTTAGACATCAATTTTAAGAGTGAAAGGTCGACTTTCTGGATGTGAAATATTTTATACATGACCTTTTATCCGTCATTGCTAAGATTAATGCAAAGCATTTGCCCTGAAGAATAACTAAAAATGCAATCATATAAGATTATCTATTGCATAGAAAAAAATAACACCTCATTAAAGTGGCTGGGTGTGTAGCTCTCGGCAAACAGGTCAGTATCATTAAAGCAGTGCCAGGAAGTACACAGAAGATAAAGAGGATGAGTCTGTCTTATCTCAACCCTGAATGAGCCGGGGTTCATTCCTATGGGGAAAACCAAGTCATTAGACTTGAAGTCAGGCTCACTGGTAGCCATTCAGAGTCTGATGCTCTACCAGGCACTGTGGTGACAATTGCTCCCGCTGCTTTTCACAACATAGCTGTCATCCTGTTCTGCAGAGGGACAACGACAGGGAGAATAACCCCAAACCCTCAAAAGCTGCCCCTATTGTCCCAGCAACAGGTCCAGTTTATGAAGTGCCTTCACACACACAAGGGACCCAAAGCCTCCTTGTACCGATACAAACATCCATGTGCTGCTGGTCTCAAGTTTGGGGTTACATCTCCTGAGTCTTACTGACCAGCCCTCCCTCATACCTGTCCTCAAACTTTAGGAAATGGGGTGGGGGAAATCTCTGGGCATGCTGCCTGCTGGACTCAAGAGAAGATAAGCTCTCAGGTCAGACATCTCTCTCTTCACATACTGATTCCACTGACAAAAAGCTGTGCCATCTTGAACAAGCCGCTTCACCTTCATGAACCTCAGCTTCCTCATCCAGGAAGTAGGCATATCTGTGAAATGTATCTTCTAGGGATTTGGGGGGAATTAATTGAAATTAGTACCTGCACTCAATAAATGTCAGCTTACTTGCCAATCCATAGAATCCTGTGGCATCTGAAGAATTTAAGTGTAGCAAGTTAATTTCATACTCTGGTTTTCAGACATATTTCGTCACAGATCCATTTGCTTAATGAAATTATATGTAGAAACACAACTTGTAAACTAGTTGAAAGCTAACCTGTGGGGGTGGGGTACCTGGAGTCTCAGCCCGTCAGGACAATTGTACTCCAATCCCTGTACTCCAAGGGTGTCCCAGAAGCCCTTAGGAATCGCTGGAGGATGGTTTACCAGCTGTTCTGGATACGCATTCTGCCTGCATGAGCCTTACTTCTGTTGTAACTTCTCCAGAAAGTAACAAGTGGTCTTCTCTAGCCCAAGCTGGAAAGTTTCAGGAGCTGGGTCCTATTCCCAACCTAGCCAGTGCAGAAAGACATTCCCTGGCATCCTGGAAAGTAAATAAATGGTACCTGTGCTTTGATCTTCCCTGTGGTCTCCAGAATGGGACTGTACACTGGGTAATCAGCACACGAGCCATGCCCTTTAGCCAAGCTCTGCTCATTCTGCAAAACTCAAGGCAGACACACCCTCTGCAGAGAAGGCTCACCAAGCTTCCCAGTCCATGCACAGCACTTCCATCTTACTGGATTATAAATGTCTGGATTTGGGGAGTATCAGGGTTAGCCATCTTCCCATGGTTCTCACTGCTCTGTTTTTCCCATTATTGACTAATCTAGAAACTCTCCAGAGCTCAGCACATACACAATGAATAAAAGAGAACTGAGGTATTTCCTCAAAGTGCAATTTTTAAGGCTGTTTGTGGTGGGAGAGACTCCCTTGAAACATGTGGTATGGAGAATCCTGATGAGAAGCAGTAGTAGAGTGGTTAAGACAGTGGACTCTGGAGTCAAACAGTCTTAACTTCAAACTCTAGCTCTGTCAGTAGATGACTTTGGGCAAGTTGGATAACTGCTCCCTGCCTCAGTTTCTGCATATGTAAAATTAAAATCATAGTAGTCCTTTCCTCACAGGGTTGTTGTGAGCATTCAGTAAGCTAATATGTATAAAGGCCTTAGAATAGTGCCTGGTGTGTAGTGTTGCATCAATTTCTCATTGACACTTTATCCTGTGTGTTATAATGAAGTGAGTTAATATGGATTGTCAAAAGAGCACTAGACTGAGAGTCAAGGTCTAACTTCTAGTCATAATCCCTTCATCGATTTAGTGTGTGATTTAACCAAGCGACTTTTGCTCTTTGGGCCTCAGTTTCCCCATTTGTTTACCAGCGAGTTGGAAGAGGTGATCTCTGAGACCTCCTATCTTCTGTATCTCTTTAAAAAATTTTTAACTGTGACATAATATTTACTATTTTGACCATTTTCCAGCATACAGTTTGGTGGTATTAAGTATGTTCCCACTGATGTGCAACGATCATCACGCCATCCCTCTGCAAAACTTTCCCATCACTCCAAATGGAAACTATACCCACTAAACAGTAATTCCTCTCCTCCCCCAGCCCCTGGGAACCACGATTTTTACTTTCTGTCTCTATGGATTTGACTACTGTAGGTTCCTCATATCGGTGGAACAATACAACTTTGTTTTTCTGTGGCTTATTTCACTTAGCCTAGTGTCCCAAGGTTTATCTGTGTTGTAGCGTGTGTCTGAATTCCCTTCCTTTTTAAGGCTGAATACTATTCTGCTGTATATATATAGAACTTTTTTTTCTTTATCCATTCATGTATTGATAAACATTTGGGTTACTTGTGCCCTTTGGCTCTTGAGAATAATGCAGCAGTGGACATGAATATACAAATATCTCTCCGAGTCTCTGCTTCCAACTCTTTTTGGTATATACCCGAAGTGGAATTACTGGATCGTATGGTTATTCTATTTTTAATTTTTTGAGGAGCCATCATATTGTTTTCATTAGCAGCTGCACCATTTTACATTCTCACCAGCAGTGCATAAGGGTTCCAATTTCTCCACATCCTCACAGCACTTATGATTTTCTAGTTTGGGGACCAGTGTTGACCGTGGCCATCTAACGGGTGTGAGGTGTCTTCTCTATGCTTTGACTTTATGACTTGGTGCTTGATATGGCAGGGATGGCTGGTCCTGAGGTCTGCTGCCCAACCCCCTGCTAGGGGCCTCCTTCCCGTGTCTGTTTCTTGTGCTAAGCACTTGGTATTCACAGACCAATCTCCAATCCTTTCCTGAAAGGCTTGTGATTTGGCTTATAAATACATGTGACACACCTTGAATTTAAAAAGAAATTCTGCCCAACCTCATAAAAAATCAGCCCCTTCCCTTTGATTTTATAGACGTAAGCACTTCAGGTCATATTTATGGGGTTAAGATGCAAGATCTGATCAATGGCCTCTCCTCCGCTTCCTGTATTCACAACATGGCCTCAGCAAAGTAGGCATGAAAATCTATGGCTGGGTGCCACCAAAATATAAATGTTCCTTCATTTCTAATGGATGCTGAAGAAGGCAGCTTATATCATTACGCCTGCCCTAAAATATTAAATGTAAGTAATTCAGTGTTACCCAAGAGCCAGAGGTAGGCTGGTGCCTTTTTCTTCCCCTGTTCAGGAAGGAATGACCTGGAGTGCCCAGCCTGGCCCCCGTATGCTGTGGGGTGCAACTCCTGCACCTTTATCGCTCATGCCTAGGGGCTGCCTTCCTTAGGGTCCCATGATGCGAACTCTTCCAGGGAATGAATGGCAGAGAGTCAAGTTTCCACCCAACAGTTTTGGCTCTCTCCAGAAAGAGAGCCAGAGGGGCTGCTTGTCTTCCTGAATCCATTCAAGTGAAGAGAGGATTCCCGGTGTGAGATTTGACCTCAGGATAGGCTGTGGCAGATACGTTCTGTGCCCGACATCCTGCCCCCTCAGCCTGTCTGCTTTCACTGGAGTCACAGTGGACGGTTTAGTGCCTGTGGTCATAGTCCCACATCCCCTGGAGTCCATTCACCTCATAGGTACATGCTGCCCAGAAGGGTGAGAGACATGTTCCCAGTGATACCTCTCAGCTAAAGGAAGACAGAGGATGGTGGTAGTCAACAATATCCCAGCTGCTCATCCTTTGCAGACACAAAAGATGTCCATTTTGATGAGCATCCATGTTTCCTCAAAGAGTCCCAGATAGATCAAGCCTCAATTTGACTACAGCAATCACCAGCCCGATTCTGCGCATGTCCATAATTCCCCGTATCGTTTTCCGTGCCCCCCCTTCCTCTGCCTTCCTGAGACACCTCCCATGTAAATTACCTAGACCAAGTACTTGTATTAGTCTCTGCTTTCAGCGGGACTCATGTCAAGACACAGGCTCACAGGAGGAGGAGGATTTCTGGAAAGGGGAGTGAACTTTGAGGTTTGGGGACCGACAAAAAGGCCCAATACCTCTGAAAGTCAGCTTCTATGAAAAGAATTTGGTTTCAGCTGTGCCTCTTATTCCGTATACATCTTACCTGGACGATCACGGTTAGGCCACAGCTTACAGTTTTGCAGGGTGGGTACTGCACAAAGGCACCTAATGCACAAATTTGAAATCTGGCATGCATTCTGCCAACCAGGCCACACCCTCAAGTTCTGGGCTACATCCACCAAAATAAAAGGCTCCTGTATCTACCACAACATTACTGACCATTCTCCAAGCCATGTGGCTTCAGGCTGGTATCTGCACAGAAGGGGAACCTTTTTCCAGTTCCCACAAAGGCATTCTTCTAAGCTAGCTGTGGTCCTCAGACCCCTGAGTCGGGGGGTCTGTCCTGTATTTGGTTACTTTTATCCACAAACCTAACACACTGTGGCCAGGCAGTCTCACTCTCATGCCCTATGTGACATTTTCACTTCTGCATGTGCCCTTGGTTACTGCTGACTCCCTACTTCCCTCTTCCACCAGAGGTACACCTATGTTCTCCAGCATTGTTCTTCAGGTCTCCACTCATTCTAGTAAGCTTCCAAGCTCACTTGTCCTATGGCAGTGCTTCCTGGGATTTGTCCATTTATTCATTTATTCTTCCATTTGTTCATCAAGAATGCGTTCAGTGTTTTCTAATAATGTACTTGGCTCTGCAGATATGAGTCAGTCCAACCCCTGTCCTGGGGAGGGACAAAAAAGCAGATAGACAGAGAGAGAACTGTGATGAGTGCAATAATAGAGGAGAGCTCGGGGGCTCTGTGGCAGAACTGCCTTAATGCTAGGTAAAGGTGGAGTGTGGGAGACATGGAGACATGGAGGACATCCCAAGACGGAACAACGAGTTCAAGGACAAGGAGACAAGAAATGTCCATAGGGGACACTAGACTATTCTGTAATGTGGAAGTGGAAATGGGAAAGACTAGACTGGGCTGGATGGGTTGGGCATACACAATGCCCTGCCCTACAGGATAAGCCCATCAACCCCATAAAAAGCAGAGTCAGGTGCTCACAAGGGCTTTGCTCTTGCTTATATTCTGGAAACCGCAGAAATTCAATTGATTTCCACCACCACCACCCCAAATCTGTCTGTGTTTCTGAATGGAAGGCCACATAGAGTGGGATCTATTGGGCTGAGATGAATATTTGGCTATAAAGAATGGATGAGGGGCACCTGGGTGGCTCCGTGGGTTAAGCCTCTGCCTTTGGTTCAGGTCATGGTCTCAGGGTCCTGGGATCAAGACCCATATCGGGCTTTCTACTCAGTGGGGACCCTGCTTAGCCCTCTCTCTTTGCCTGCCTCTCTGCCTACTTGTGATCTCTCTCTCTCTCTCTCTCTCTGTGTCAAATAAATAAATAAAATCTTTTAAAAAATGATAATGGATGAGAAATGTCATGGTCGTAGACTTGATCTTCTCAATATGGAAGACGCTGAAGTAGTAAAGAAGATCAAAGGCTGTGATTACCTCTGCCAGTCCACAGCCCTCTCACTCAGTGGAATTTCTGGTCTCCATATTTCCCAGGAGAATTTTCTTGTCTTTTCCTGTAAGACAGTCTATAGGAAGGATCCATTTGCCCTTCCTCTGGACACAGACATGAGTAAGGAACAACAAAAAGAAAAGCAAGCAGTGTGTTGGCAGTGGGCTGGAGGCAGGGTTTCCATCCCTGTTTATTTGCTCAAGATCTTAGCATGACTTTGTAAAATTTAGGGAGGCACAGTTGAGCAGAAAAAGCTTGGGATCTTTGCATCTTACTGACCTATATTCATAGCTGGGTTTGGGCTCAAATTATTAAACTTCTCTGAACCTCAAATTTCCTTCTCAAGAGGGTTCATTTACTCACTGAGCTGTTAGGACAAGTAAAGGGGACATTATGGGAGTGCCTGGCACTAAGCATGACTCTGAAGGTGACCCCAGATGGAGCTGATTGGATATTGACCTTCCTCTCCACCAGCTCCTCCTTGAGGGGCCTGTTCCCTGCCTCTCTGCCTCCTTTTCTGTGAACACATGAGCTCTGTGTCAATGTGCATCAGCATTATCCACCCCATCCATCTCTCCACAGATTAATCCATTTCTACACCTCCACCAGTGATTACCTTCTGCGTCAGAGTTCTAACAGTGCACTTCCTTTGCCCCTAATTCACCACGTGACTGTTGGCAAGTCACATTCCCTTTCTGGGCCTCAGTGTGCTCATCTATAAAATGGATGGATGAACTGGATCATTTGTGAGGGTCCTCTCAGCTCTAACATTATATGATTCTATGATTCCGGGGCTCCCAACTGTCTAGAAAATAAAGCCCAAATGCCTTGGCATGGCACGCAAGCTCTCCCCAGAGTCCCTGTCCCCATGGTCTGACTATAATTTTACCCTCATCATCCCTGAGTCCTCTTCCCCACTCTCTACGCCCTTGTCTTCCCATCCCAGTGGAATTCTCTGCGACTGCCCTGGACTCCTGCCACACTGTGTATTATCTCATCCCCACTACCCAGGTTCATCAAACACCTAGCAGCATTGTGCAGAGAGGAGACAGGCAATCCTGTTTTCACTGAGTTAACTTGCAATTCCACTATGAGTGGGTATACTGAGGGAAACACAAAGAGAGCCTGAGCTTAGAATCAGAGGAATGGCTGGTGAGTTCACCAGACCAGGGCATCTAGATGGTTATTAGGGCAGAAACATGGGCCCCAGAAGTGCTTGCAGCCCCACATTCAGCCCACTATGGAGACTGTTGTGAGCAGACCAGATAGAAAATGACATGTGGGTTTTATGTCTGTATCTGTCACCTTGATCGGCGAAGGGCGACCAGGCGCTATGGGAAGTACAACAGAAGAAGGCAGGGGTAGAAGCCTCCATTCAGTTTTATCTTAGCTCAACATGTGACCTCAGTCCAACTGCTTAACTTCTTGGGCCTTAGTTTCCTCATGGGCAGAATGAATGCTCTTATTCCTGAAGGGGTGTCCTACCCTGATTGAGACGTTGCATATAAAAGTGCATTGGGGAAAACATGCAAGTGTTGTCCTGAAGAGAAGAAGTATTATCATGAAGTCATTGCTTATCATCCATTACAGAAAGGCTTTCTAGAATGAGCTAAACCAGTCATCTACCCCAGCCACTGAGAAATGACTCATTCTATGGATGTGACCTGAATAAATAGAGGAAGCGTAGCAGCCCTAAAATAGTAAAATGAAAAAACAGTCTGGTGGCCTCGTTCATCACTGCCTGGCTGGAAGTTTCTGCTCTGTGTTACGTGTGCATTTACTATTCTAGGCTCACGGGGTGTGCACACGACAACATTTGCTAAAGACCGGCTCTGGGCCAAGCCCTGCCCTAGGCTGTGGAGACACAAAGGGAAGGATAGGGTCCCTGCCTTAGACCACCTCAGAACCACATAGGGAGGCCCACGAAAGAAAGCAGTTGCAGTGTGTTCTAGTCAGCGACAGAATGAAGGGATGTTCCATGTGAGGCTAAGAAAAGGATCACTGAATCATCTAGAGAAATCCGGAAATTTTCTCAGAGGAGGTAACTTTGAAGAGTCTTGCAAAATGAGTAAGGCATTTGCAGAAGAGGAAGGGGGAGCCAGAGGGGAAGGGGGGAGGAGCCTCATGTCTGGGTTGAATGTCAGCTGGCAGAAGGTGCAGGAAGGGACCTGCAAGCAAGCTTAAAGCCAAGCCAGCAGTCTGGGAAGCAGAGCCTGGAAATCGGGCTTTTCTTTGCCCCAGAGCCTCAGGAATGTGTTGTCCTCGTTACTCCCTATTGCTACTTTAGGACAGGCAGGCAGAGGGCTGAGTCTCCCAGGGAGCTGCTTACATCCAGGAGGCTACAGATGCCAACAACGGAGTGGTGAGAGGGACTTCTTAAAGGAGTGACTGGCTCTTTACCCCAACCAGATATTTGTATGGCTGAAGGTTACCTTGGGGGTCTCGAAGGCTGAGGATTATTTGCCCTCTAGTGGGGAAAGTGTTGTTACATCCTCCTCTGTGGTAATAAGTCGCATCCTGGTCTTGATCAAAACCCAAATGTGCGACAGACAGCCTGCCTCTAGCCGCAAGGACCTTTGAACATGGTGACCCATTTGGTGGCCATGGCGGGAAGTGGAGCAAGGCACAAGGCATACTCATCTTTTAGGGATCATATACTATAAGGATGGTAGTAGTTAAGGAAATATACACTTCAGTACAACCTTTTAACTCTTACAAAAGACCAATTATGGCAGATAGCAGTGAGGGAGAAGTTGTCAAGGGAACTTGAGCTGTGTGCCCTTGATCAGAAGTTATAGAAGAAAAAAAAAAAAAAAAGCCCCATTGAGACTTGAAGTGGCTTTTCTTTGACATGAGTCGAGGGGTTCAGTGCATCCCTGGTTCTGAAGCCCTCCCTTCCTTTTTAGGCCCCGGGGCCCCACTGCTCAAAGGAAGCAGCCTGTGGTCTGGGTGCTGCTGATTGAGACAGCTAGAATCTTAAAGACAGAGACAGGATAATTCAGATCTGAAGACTTAGAGACTGCATTTCCGACTGATTACCATTATTTTATATTACATTATTCTAATAAAGGCAGAAGGGAGAATATGATTACTCACGGAGGTCTTTCAGGTGGCTGCTGATTCCCACAATGCTGGAATTAATCCAATCATGCCCCTGTAATTTGGGGGCCATGTGCTTCAGCAAGTCACCTCTTCCAAGAGGAGGGGGAAAATGAACTTGTAAGACACTTGAATAGGACTCTGTGTGCTTGCACATATGTGCTTGTGTTATGTGGGTGTGTGGAAGGGGGGTGAGCGAGGAGTGGGGATGCCGGGAAGGGCCTTTCTCCTCTGACCTTCATTGCTATCAGAACCCCTTCCCCGCTCAGAACAGAGTTGCAGGCCATACCAGAGTCTGAGTTAACTAGATACTAGATACCAGAAAAATGCTTTTTACGTTTAGGCAGTGTAAGTATAAGCAACTGTGAAGCTAGGCTGACTGAGTCAACTATTATTTTTCTGGTTTTGCTATTCTGTCCTCAGCAGAGTTATTTATAGATTGAATACTCCTGAATTCGGTTATTGACGAATGAACTAATGATGATCAATAATAGCCATTGAGTGCTGACTGTGCACTGGGCACTGCAAAGGCCCTTTGAACATTTTATCTCAAGCATGCCATTTTATAGAGGTGGAAAATGAGGCTCAGGGTCATATCCAAGCACACAGAGCAGGTACATGGTAGAGACAGGATTTGAACTCAGGAACAACCCACTGTCCGGCATTTCTGGAGCCTAAGGTATGAGAGAGGAAGAGGAGATGGAACTGCAGCTGGAGGTGAATCAGAAAGGGTCTGGAGTACCATTCTAGGGGGCTCAGCCTTCCTTCTTTCTGGTTTTTCAGGCTCTGCCTGTGAATGGGCTTCTCCTCAGCATCCCCTGAAGTATGGACAGGTCACATGGAATGGCACACCTCCCACCCCACACCCCTGGCCCCGGCTCAGCACCTAGATTCTGGGTGTGGGTGTTACACAAAGCCTCCCACCTAACAGAGGTGGGGATGGAACTGACCCTCTGCCACACTCACAGCCCCCATCAGAGCCGGTGTAGCCATGCCGAGACTTTCCTTTTGAAAGCCAGCTACTTTCAGCATATTAAACACTGAAGTCCTGGGGCAGGGGGCTTTTGTGTTTTCTTTCAAGCAATCACTGGCCGCTGCCTGTGTGAATCCTGCTGCCGAAAGCCAGCTGCCGAAGGCTCCAGGTGTCAGCTAGTGGGGCCGCTGAGAACACCCCAGTCACCATGAACCACATCGCACAGCTGCACAGGTGGGGAAGAGGCTAGGAGTCCTTACAACACTCGCCCCCCCATCCCCCTCCAGAAGATCAACAGCTGAGGGAGGAACTGAGAACCACCTCTTCCCCATCGGTAGCAACGCTCCTATCTCCAGAAGGGCTTTTGCCCCCACTGGTGCCCCGCAGGCCGGATTCAGGTTCTAATCGCCAGAAATTGGAGGCTTACTTCTGGGGAGCTGCCATTCAGCTCGCTTTCCCTCCTTTGAGAAACCGGTTGCTGCCTGTTCTAGGTCCACAGATGTATTAATTTCCTAGGGCTGCTGTAACAAACACGTTTAAAACACTTGTTTTAATTGAGTTCACAGCAATTTACTGTCGCACGGTTCTGGAGGCTTGAAGTCTGAAATCAAGGCGTTGGCAAGATTGATTCCTTCCCAGGGCTCTGGGGGAGAATTGCTCTAACCGTCTCCCTTAGTTTCTGGTGGCTTTGGGTATCCTTGGCTTGCAGATGGTGTTTTCCTGTGTCTTTACATCATCTTCTCTTTGTACATGTCTGTCTCTGTTTCCAAATTTCCCCTTTTATCAAGGAGACACAGTCACGTTGCACTAGGGGCCATCCCAATGACCTCATTTTGACTTGATCTTCACATTCCCAAGCACCCGGGGTGAGCACATCAATATCTTCAGGGGGGAAACAGTTCAACCCATAACAACCACAGTGCTGCCTTTATTTCCAGAATCTGCATGGGAGAAGTGGATATGTCAGCTGTCACAGTGAGTGGAGGTGCACTTGGGATGGGGGACTGCCCTGGCCTGAGTCACAGAACATAATCACCGCCAAGCTGAGTTCTTGAGTTCTGGAAGGAGCCCAGGCATGATGCATCTCTACTAGGCTAGAATGGAGCCTGAGCCCCCGCCAGCTGATGTGTAATTTGCATTATCCCTTTCAATCGCACTTGGATACTACCTGATACTACCTGGCCTCTTACTCTTGGCCTAGAACTAGTTTCAAGGGTTTACATGTGTTAACTGATTTAACCTGCATAACTTCCACATGAGGTGGATACTCGCACAATCGCTGTTTTACAAACAACAGGTCACTTTCCCAGACTCACTGAAGTAACAGAGCCTGGATGAAAACTCAGGCACTCTGACATCAGAACCTTAATTTTTAATCCTATATTATTAATAATGCAGGTTTCTAGGGACGCCTGGGTGGCTCAGTGGGTGAAGCCACTGCCTTTGGCTCAGATCATGATCCCAGGGTCCTGGGATCGAGTCCCTCATCCAGCTTCTTGCTCAGTGGGGAGCCCGCTTCTCTCTCTGCCTCTGCCTGCCACTCTGCCTGCTTGTGCTCTCTCTCTCTCTCTCTCTGACAAATAAATAAATAAAATCTTAAAAAAAATAATAATGCAGGTTTCTAGGTTTTCCTCCCAGAACTTCTGATTCTGCAAATGTGAGATAGAGCCCAGGAATCTGAATTTTAAAAGTATGAGCAGTGATTCTGATGCAGAGTTTGTGGTCCACACTTTGATTAAATGTCCTTCTGTTTCCATGGAAATGACTGTCTAATAGTCTTCAATCCACAGCCCTTGGGGTGAGCAAGAGTAAGCACCTTGGTTTTCCTCCCACCTCTCTGCCTCTCCATCTCACGCACTTAGTGATGGGTCTCCATAGGCAACCACTACACTCTTGCCCACACTTCAGCTGGAGGGAGACTCTTCTTGCCATGCAAACCTGGGACCACCGATGTGCCTGTGACCCACAGCTCTTAGACTAAAACCTGAATCCCTAACACTGCCCCAGGCCCTGGGGTGGCCAGCCCAGATCATGCCTGGCCTTCTGACCCAGCTCCGGAAATTGAGCAAGTATTTGAAGCTCCCTGAGCCTCACAGAAGCAGGAGTAATGGAGGGGAGCCCTGAAGAAAGGCAACCCATAACGTAACTCATCCAGTTCCACTCTTGGCCCCTAGGGGGCGCTCAGCAAGAGGCTGCTTCTCTACGAAGTGGCCCTCAGAATGGTCAGGTTCTGTGTGACACCGGGCTCATCAGAGAGCTTTTATTTGGGGGTCCCCAGGGGGATGGTAATTACTGCACCAGGCATGGCATTTGTTCCTGCGGGGCTCTTCCTGCCTGAGACCTGGGGGAACACACATCGTGTAGAACAGACGGGGCCTGAGTGGGCCGTTCTTCCCCCAGCCCTGGAGGCCTGCACAGATGCCACTCTCCCTGTTCCTCAGCCCGGCCAGCTGCTCTCCGGATCTACTGTGCACTGCGTGGGTCTGCTTTTAACAGACATGGGGGCGGGCGTTATGGGCTCTTAGCTAATGAGGTGGGGGACAGAGCCGCGGGTCCTGGCCGTCTGACGCAGACCCACGTCTGCTGCTGTATTAGGACAGAACGGGTCTAGGTCGCACGGTGACATGGCTCTCCTCCACGGAGCCACCCTGCGTCGATGGAGCAGAAGCTCCACACCATCTGCTTCTTGGACCTGTGTTTTCAGCCTCAGGTCTAAGGTGGCCAGTCCGAGCTTGAATGTGGCCCTCCACACTTTGGTACCGTGTCTGCACCATGAGGAATTGGATATTCTAACCCCCCTCCCCCACCTCCCTCCCCTTCCTCCAAGGACAAGTTATTAAAAAGACCAGAGGGACTCTGGAATTACAGTGATATTTATAAAGACTAATTATAGGGATTTAGTTTGCTAATCAGTTACCCTTAGAATCTTAAAACTGGAAGGGGCCATCCATCTCCGTGATTTCTAAATCTGTCTGTACACCAGCAGCAGCCCCTGGGGAACTTGAGCAACATGCCAATTCCCAGGCCCAAAACTCGTCCCACTAAATGAAGTCTCTGGGGCTGGGGCCAGGGCATCTCTGTGTCCAGCGTGGCCTTGGGCTTCCTCAGAGCCACGAGGGCCTTGAAAGAATGGCTTAGCAGTTTTCATCCTTAGCTATGTGTGCCCTGTGGTCCCTCAAGGCACCCCTAGAAGCACGGTACCCCTCCAGGAGTCAAACAACACAAAACAAAAACAAACAAACAAACAAGTACATGGTATTCACAACACACGCCTAACAGGTGTCATTCTAAGCAGCTGACCGTGGGTCCTACAGCATCGGGCCTTAGTGCTCTCGTCTTAGCTTGGGCAGCAGCGCTGTCTTACGCAGGAGAAAGAGCCCAAGTTCTGGAGTTGGACTTGCTTCAGACACTTGTTCCACTGCTTACTGTGAATTACTGTTAGACCTTGGGCAAGGTACCAATGTCCCTCAGACCCAGCCCCCTCTCCCTCCACCGTTTTCTTTCCTAAAACTAAGGGCTAATGGGTTGACCTTACAGGATTTCTGTAAGAATAAAAGAGGTGGAGGTGGCGGGGTTAGTGGTGCATCATGCGGACAGGTGTGTGTGTTCTTCTCCCATGCCCTCCCTGTAGCTTGAGTGTATCCCTTTATAATCTTGCTGAAACTGGTCCTTGCATAGTGGATATCGTTCTAAAGCATGTGTTTTATCTTGGTGCAGGGTAATTTGTGAAGTAGACTTGACTTTAAGAAGTTCTCGTGCACTTCTGACATGTCTTTCACCTTCTCTCGTGTATGGAACACAGTAGTAATATATGCTGACTAGGCTTGCAAATGAGGGCCAGGGGTGAATAAAAAAGGTTAACAAAATAGCGAATAACCCTACTTTTTTGTTTAGAAAAATTGAGATAAGGGTGTATACATATGGAATACTTGTGTATGCAAAGAGAAGGCTATAAACCATATCATTAACAATAGTTTTGTCTGGAGGGTGCAATTAGAGATGATTTGCATTTCCTTTCTGTTTTTTAATAAACTTTATCTGTTTAGTTTTAGATTTACAGAAAAATTTCAAATGATAGTACAGAAAATCCCTAATCTCAGTTTACCCTATTATTAACTTTTTACATTAACGTGGTACATTACAATTAATGAACCAATATTGAAATATTATTATTAGCTGAAGTCCACGGTGTATTCATGTGTTCTTACTGTTAACTTAATGTCCATTTTGCATACCGCATTACACAATCATCACATCTCCTTAGGCTCCTTGTGGCTGAGACATTTCCTTGCTTTAGATGATCTTGACAGTTTTGAAATATACTGATCAGGTACTTGAAGAATTTCCTGAGATTGGGATCTGTCTCATGTTTTTCTCATGATTAGGCTGGGCCTATGAGTTTGGGGAAGGAAAATCACAGAAGTAAAGGGCTGTTTTCTCCACATGACATCAGGGGCACATACAATCAACCTGACTTACCTCAGCTGATGTGGACTTATGCGTCGGCCAACGTGGTATTTATCAGGCTCTCCTCTGTAAATACACAGTCACTCTCCACCCCCTTTTCCATACTATACTCTTTGATTTCCTTTTTATTGTTCTAGATTTTCCAAAATTTTTTTGTTTTGGTTTTGTTTTTGTTTTCCTTTCAAGGAGCATAATTACTATGATAATCATTCTGGGGGAAAAAAATTGACAAGGTCTCCTAAGACTTTGATCCTTTCTGTGTATTTTGTTTTGGCTTGATTTTCACTCTGTTGCACACTGCTCCTCCAGAAGTCCCTGTTGGGAATTTGTCTGGTCACTGCCTCAGTTC
Source organism: Lontra canadensis (assembly GCF_010015895.1). Taxonomy (NCBI): domain Eukaryota; kingdom Metazoa; phylum Chordata; class Mammalia; order Carnivora; family Mustelidae; genus Lontra; species Lontra canadensis. The sequence continues at coordinate 8,320,547 of NW_022631032.1, read as the reverse complement.
CTGACAAGTGTGCCTGTGCCCTGAGCCCAGGCTGCTCGCCTCGAGGATGGTGTACCCTGCAGAGTAACTTCCATTGGTACCCTGCTCGAGCGGCCCCATAAATCAGCCAGGGAGCCTTGTCCTCTCTGTAAACGTGAAGGGGACTTTCAGCCTCGCTTTCTCCTTGCTGCTGAAGGTAAACAAGGTGTAAATCTTGCTGAAGGAGAAGATTCTTATCCAGCCACCGGAAAACACCCCCGCCATTTGGAGGACAATCTGCTCCACAGCTCTTCTATTCAGAACACCCAGCACCCAGCACAGGGCCAGGCACGTCTTGTTGAGTTACCAGACGGATAAATGAGTGAAATGTGACCATTCCCCACCCCTCCGTGGCTTTTTGTCAGAGAAAGCTGGTGAGAGGGATGCATGGAAACTGGACAGTTTTTCTTACAGAAATAGCTTCCTGGCCACATGCAGCAGGCACACTGTCCTAAAATTTACTGTCCTTAGTGAATTGTTGGCTTGTTTTTGTCTTTGTTTTTCCAAAAGAAGTGGTTCTCCAGAGTCTGAGAGCAGGTGGCTAATTGCTGTGCTTTGAGGGGAGCCTGAGTGGAAGGCAAGCTTCTGAGGGGTTGTTGTCGGGGAAGGGTGCCCTGGGGTGGAGGGCTGTGGACGCCACTTCATTTACTTAACACCTGAAAGGAAAGAGCCTTCCATTACACCTTGTCAGAAACTTACTGTCCTGGCCTAGGTAGGATTCCCCATGAAAATGGAACATTCTTAGCAAATTGTGCAGCTCCAAGAGGTTGCTGACTTCTAGAGCAGAGATTCTCAACCTCAGCACTACTAATATTGTAAACAGAATAATTTTGGGGGGTGAGGGGCTGTTCTGTACATTGGAGAATGTTTAGCAGCGTCCCTAGTCCCTATACGCTGAATGACCTTAGCACTGCTCCTCCAAGTTGTGACAATCAAAAATGTCTTCAGACATTGCTAAGTGTCCCCTAAGGGGAAAATCACCCTCAGCAGAGAACAACTCTCCTAAAGGGATTGGCTGTCTCTCTAGGCTTTTTACAATGGAATACATTTGCTTACTTCCTGCCTGTGGAGGGCTGATGACTTGTTAACCATGAATTGCGGATGTTACCAGGGGAAACCGGGGAGGCAGTCCCCAACATGGTTCCTGTTCCTGTTATCTACTGCTGTGTAACCGAGTGCCCTAAACTTAGTATAATAAGTAAGCAACCATTTCTGGATTCTGTGGCATTTAGAAGGGGCATAGCAGGATGGCTCATCCCTGCTCCTGATGTTTGGAGCCCTCAGTGGGAAGACTAAAAGGCTGAGAGTGACTTCTTACTTGAGGACCTGGAATCACCTAAAGCTGTCTTCACTCACGTGTCTGGCAGCTGACGCTTGCTGTCATCTGGAACTAAGCCGGGGCTGTGGCCAGAACATCTAGTCATGGCCTCTCCATGTGGTCTGGGCTTCCACACAACATGGTGGCCTCAGGGCATTCAGAGGCCTGCATGGTGTCTCAGGGCTCCAAAGGTGACTATCACAGGAGAACCAGATGGAAGCTAGTGACCGTCTGTGACCAAGCCTGGAACTCCCACAGTATGGCTTCTGCTGTGGTCAGAAGCACTCCCAGCTGGGAGGAGTGTCTAAGTCACCTTGTAGGAAGAACACATGGACAGAATATATTGTGGCCATCTGCCCCAGTTCTTTCCCTGACCTTCCCTTTCTGCAGTGGATATTTTTCTCACCCCAGCAAATGGTGTTGCTCCTTGCTCCTTACTCTCTCCTCTCAGGCTCTCTGCTCTCCTCTCATTCACCACAGAGCTCCCCCAGCATCAAAGAGACTAGAGTGAAACCAACCTCCAGATCTGGAGGTTGGAGGATTCTGGGGTTTTGTCTGTTTTATTCCCTCTGACCAGCCCCAGTGCCTCAGAGAACCATTCAATTCTTAATTCTAGAGGTCTTAAGAACAGCTAACTCCATTTCACCTTGAGAAAGCTAATTTTAAGACAAAACCACAGCATTGGTTACTATGAGCTTAGCTCAGTGAAGAATAGTGGTGCTGATATACTTGAAGCACGATTGCACATAAAGGGGCGCCTGGGTGGCTCAGTGGGTTAAAGCCTCTGCCTTCGGCTCAGGTCGTGGTCCCAGGGTCCTGGGATCGAGCCCCACATCGGGCTCTCTGCTCAGGGGGAGCCTGCTTCCTCCTCTCTCTGTCTCTGCTTGCCTCTCTGCATACTTGTCTGTCAAATAAGTAAATAAAATCTTAAAAAAAAAAAAAGATTGCACATAAATCTTTGCTTTTAAGAGACTATCTCAGAGTGAGCTTGTGTTTTCCAGGGTCTACCAATGTGCAATGCACAGACTGGGCTCTTAGTAAGTGTTTATTTAATAAATGTTTCAGATCTCAGTGACTGGGCATTTTATTATGCTCAATATTATCTATATCAGAGCTTGTGAGATGTTTCTTGAGCCTGGAATTGCAAGGCAAACTGTAATTAGAATACAAAGTTTTACTCCTCTTATGCAAGTTCTGGTGACCCCGAGTGAGTTCATATGATTGTTGTGTTAACAGAAAGAATTTTTGTCTGTGGCCATGACTGAAGTTTTGTCTATGATGGTTTCAAGCCAGTGCTGCAAGTAGTCCACTGTCTGTCAGCCTGTCAGTGGTGATGTATGGGCAGCTTCTCGCTTGCTCCTGGCTGAGGACTTGTTGGTTTGGTCGTTCAGCTGTCTTTACAGAATAACTGCTATGTGCTCAGACTTAGGTGAAGGGTCAGGCCTGGGTGACCATCCAAAAGAAGATAGTCCCTTGTGCTCAAGTGTCTGGGCCACTTTTTGCTCCCTTTGTCTCTCTGCTGTGTTTATTTCCAGTTAGTTATGATTGGCATCTTGTCCTTTCTTCAGCCTCTTCTCTTCCCATTCTTTGCCTTGCCTAGTGTATCAGTCTGCTATATTTCTATAATGCTGCATAACAAGCCACCCCAATTCTCACAGGCTTACGGTAATAAACATTCGTTTGCTACTCACTTGTTCCCCGTCATCAGGAATTTGGCTGCTTTAGGCTGAGCCTGGTCGAAATACGGTTCAGGTATGTTCTCCACACACCTTGTGGCTGGCCCTGAGGTTGTCCAACACATGTTCTCCTGAAAAAAGACAGGGAACGCAAGACAGCAACCTGACTGTGCATGCACATTTTAAGCCTCTGCTCACATCCTGTTCACTGGCATACCAATGGCTGAAACAAGTCATATGCTCAGCCCAAAGTCATGTTGCATGTCAGGAGACTCCTCCCAGGAGGTAGGGGAGAGGGTGTGAGTATCTTCACAGAGCAGTTATCTAATTTATCATTCCCAGAACCACTTATGTAAGTGTATTGCTTTTTTTTTTTTAACCTCTTGGCCTTTTGTATACCCTCCCCTCTACCTAAAATCTGAAATACTCTCTCCTCAGGGGTCAAACCATTCCTCTCCCTGACTCATTCCTACTCAACTCCTGAGATTCCATTCAGTGCCACCCCCCCACATCCTGGGACCCCTGCCCTGATAACACACAGGTTCCTGGCATGCCCTCTGGGTTCCCATAACTTTCTGCCCATGCAGACCCTGTTAGCCTGCACTGTGAATGTATCTGTTGGTCTTATTGTCCCCACCATTTCATGAGTTTTGAGCCACATCTTATTCATTGTTATTTTCCCAACATGTAGTGCAGGCTCAAAGGTTTTGAAGCAAATGTGTGCTGTGTTTGTGGCACTGGTCTCTCTACACTGACAGCTCTGGGGGGAAGCACAGAAAGAACTGGGGTTTTGACATTTCCAAGGAGGAGGGCCATTTGGAATGAGCTGTATGAGCCGTCTGGGCACAACTGACTATGTCCGATAAATGCCATCTGCTTTTGAGGCATGTGGAGACTGGGAAGGCAGTGTAGACCACGTGACTTAGGCTCTGTTCTGGTCAGCGCCATATCCTCATTTGCCCTTTCTGAATTTTGTTCCTCCTGTCTTGACTTAGGTGAAGAGTAAGTCTGACACACTGCCAGTTTGCTGTCTAGGTAGTAGTCTTGGAGGATTTGAGGCAGGGAGACGTTGGGTAGATGCAGGCTTTGTTCTATAGGATTTGTCATTGATTTGTCATTGATGTTCCTGTGCTGATTTCCTGGTGAAGTGGGTGGGGCTGAGAGCATGGAGCAGAAGGCCGTGCATGTGGTTAAAGGCAGTGACATGTGTGGCTGCCACTCATCTCTGCTAGGATTTTTCCAGAGGCAATAGGGAGGGTAGAAGGGTACAGACTCACAGGCTGCTCTCAACCCACTACAGACTTCAGTTTCTTCAGATGGGTCTGGAAATGGGAATTTATATATTTGCTGGGTGGTACTTTAAAGTCACAGCTGCTTCTCATTTAAAGGAATCCAAAGCCTTTCAGTGTGAATGATCATTTTGAAGGTAACTCAATTATCTGTGTTTGCCGGTTCAGTATGGTACTCTTAGATCTAATGGCCTATCATCTCAGCTTACTGAAACCATGCATGGTTTCCCAGGCTGTGTCTTCATCCAAAGGAGTGAGTGGAGACATTCAGAAACCTCTTCCAAATCAGTACATAGAATATGAGAGAAGGCAGTGGATGGCAGAGCCCCAAACCCTGCTGCCTCTCCTTGGGCCATTTCTAATTCCCCTAGGCATGCAAACATTCACATGAGTCTCACCATCTCAAAGGTGTTTATTCCATGCCAGTTGAATTGGCTGTAAAATTCATCAAACAAGATATCACACTGTATTCAAATTTAGAATATCATATTAGCCAAGTCCATGCAGTCATCCTGCATAGAATAGCCTAAAAGAGTTCTTTTTTTTTTTTTTTTTAAGATTTTATTTGACAGAGAGAAAGAGAGAGAGCACAAATAGAGCAGCAGGCAAAGGGAAAGGGAGAAGCAGGCTCTCTGCCAAGCAGGGAGCCTGATGTGGGGCTCGATCCCAGAACCCTGGGATCATGACCCAAGCTGAAGGCAGCCACTTAACTGACTGAGCCACCCAGGCACCCCTAGTCTAAACAAATTCTTTTGGGTATTCTCATTTAGAGGAGGCTGCAGGGAACATATAGAACTTATGGGATAGGTGCAGTCTGTGTCTGACATCCCCACCTTGTCTTCAGTGATCCCCTCTGCTTGCCACACCCTTTGGACCCACTCTGTGTATCCACATCTCTGCACTGTGCTTTGCAAGCCCACATTCCCAGTTCTGCTCATTCAGATCTTCTAGGCAGTGTCCCCTGCTGGCACAAGTACTTTGCAAAGAGGAGTTATTCAATAAGTTTGTGGGATTGACTTATGAGAATTAAGTAGTCCGTTTTCAAACAAAGTCAAATATGCAGAAACTCTGAACTGAGCCATTTTCAGTCCCTACTTACCTAAAATGGGGACTGAAAACTTTCTTTGCATCTCTATATACAGTCCACTTCCCACTTTCCCCAGTGACCCTCCACCAATGACTCCACCCTTCAGCGTCTCTTCGTGCTCACTTACAAGAGCAAGGGAACGATAATCATGAGTGCAGTTTTGAGGATTATCAGTGATGGATAGATAGTGAAATGCATGTGGCCCTTGGTCGATTTTCCAGACTCTAAAATAATGGTTAATATTGAGTCCCTGCTTCTACCAATCCACTTAACCTGCCCAACAGTAAACACTGGAAGACTATCTTATCTAACCTTTATGTTTTTTTATAACATTTCTCTCTTGGGAGGGATTTCAGAACTCTAAAAGTTTTATTTGATTTTCTTTAAAAGGGCCCAAATTCTATTTCCTCCTGAGAATCATACACACGGTTTGAACAGAATTGTTGTTTTGTTGGTTGTTTTTCTCTCAAAACACCATTTACTGAAACAATGAATAAAATGTATTATTTGGTATCTCCTAGTAGAATATACATCTTTTCCCTGTTGAACAGGAAAGATTAAGTCATTCCAGTGACGTGGAATCTAAGAGTTGAAGATTCCAAGGAGGTTTTGCAGGACTGCTGAAGCTTGAGTCCAGTATGGTTTTAATGGCTCTTCACAAGATAGTGTTCCTAAGTTCACCACATTGGTGAGCTCTAGTCATTTCCTTGGAGTCCTGAACAAGGGAAGGAGTGGAAGTGGGTCACCAGGAATGGACTTATTAATGCATCATAACTCCTCTGTTTTTTGGTTAAGGACACATCAGATCTATCACTAAAACACAGCTATAGTATTTCTTTCTTGCTGAACATGACTGGAGCTCTGTGTAGATAAGACCTCAATGAGTCATTTTTCTTCCCAAAGCATCAGAGAGTAGCAGTCATAGCAAATACACTTTTATGATATCCAGGTAATACTTCCTTCTACCTGCCTCTTAGGAATTATTATATGTGGTGACTGTGTGTACTTATTTCCACATGAGTTGTTATCGAATGTTCATGTATCTGTTGTATATGTGCTACAGTGTCCTACCCTGAATTGCTTCTTCAGGGAAAAAACATAGAAATAGAACCTTTGAAGAATTTTTATGTGGGGCCTCTTCATTGCTTTTGACCATGAAAGAAAAATAACTTTTGACCCAAGAGCCAAGTTCAGTCCAATTAATTCTGACAGCTTGGAGAGCTGGGTTGAGAAGGATTCTGATGCTTAATATCGGCTCAATATGGAGAATGCCGTGATGAATTAGCACTGACTGTCACATGGGTAGAAAGGAAGTGATGATATAGGTATTGGTTGTTGGCTCTATCTTCTAGACTTGCAAAGTTAACCAGCTGTGGTCAAGTTACAGAGCTTTGGCCGTTGGAAAAGTTTCTCTTGAGATGGTGGAATTACCAAAATGAGGTGTAGCTCTAGTTCTTCGGCTTCAGACTCTCAGGTAGAAACTAAATCATTCAGCCTAACCCCCCAGGCATGGATAGATTGAACTCTATAGTTTCACTTCTGAAGCACTAGAGCCCAAAACCAGGGTTTAAAATTTTTTAAACATCTGTTTCAAGTTAAAAGGATGTTTCCTTTCTCTGGTCACCTTTATATTCATGCTTCAATTGAGGGTCAGTCAGCAAACACTACCTTCAGTTGCCTTGCATTCTCCTTTCTGCCATGGGATACATATCAGCCTGGGCACTTCTCCCCACCAGGCCCCAGGTCCAGGTTGCCCTCAAGAAGGGATCTGCTATCAGTCATGGGTTTCACTGTTCTTCTTTTCTCAGAGATTCATAGTTTGAAATTTCTCCAAGAGATGAAAGACAGTCCCCTGCCCCCAGTGACAGAAATGGTGGCCATCATAGCATATAGGGGAAATAATTTCATACAGTAAAGCCTTTACATTATGGTCCAAGTCATGCCTTATATGTAATGACCTAATATGGGAAGCCAACCCTGCTGCTGTTTGACTTGTACTGGAGGGAATTCTTTCCCTGAACATTTCACTGTGTCCACCACACACACACATACAGGTAAATCCCCTGAGGTCCAGAACTCCAGTCACTCTTTCCTGCTGCTCTCCCACCCCTTTTCTCTGTGTCCCCTCTTTTTCCTCCCTATTATGGCACATTTAGGGTCCCAGTGACTTTGCCAAGCCTGGCTGTCAGTCATTATTATGGCTGACTGTGTTTCCCTCATGCTATACCACGAATGTACACTCTACTTTGTCACTGGGTCAGAATCCAATTACTTTTAGAATGCACTGAAGGAATTTAGTGTGTGTGGGGGGGGAAGCCCATGTTCCCCTTTGTAAAATGAAAATCCTTTCCCAATAGGAATAATCCATTTATTTATTCAAGAAACATTTGTTGGTTGCTTTTTATATAATCCTGTAGAGTCATCAAGAAGATAGTAGATGGCATTGCAGTGGGAGTCCAATCTAGGACGGCAGGAACGAGTGAGGGGTGAGGGCTGTGAATGGCCAGATCTGAAATCTATGGACTGAAAAGTCTTTGAAATGGTCACCCAGACATTTAAGAGTTCAGATGTTTGAATCTAATTGCAAGGCAAGAGGATCTAGAATTGAAGCAGCAAGTCCTTATTTACCCTTTGCTTGCTATTTTTCCAACTTGACAACTTGTTCCATGCACAGGTTCCCCTCTATAACAGAACTCTGCAAATACACGTGGTTAGGGTGTGTCTCTCCACACACATCCCCATCAGTCTGTGCTCATGGCTGGCTTGTGAACGGAGCACAAGGTTTTGCATCAGGTTCTCTCTCTCCAAAGCCTTCTCTGACACTCCCTGCCTCTCACCTTGTTGACATTGTCCATAAGACTGAGGGCAAAATTAGATGACAGTTTTTGAAAGTTTGTCTGAAGTCCAAGAAGGAGAGCCAAGAGTCAGGCCGAGCCTGTGGACTAACAGATCTTTCTACACACTCGTGCTCTAATCCCTAAGGCAGGTGAGCTGACTGCATGAGTAGCTGCCCTTCTGCTTCTTGGCTGGATGGCAGCTGAAGGTGGAGAGTGGTCAGGAGAAAGGAAAACAACTTTGGAAAGCTGAAAGGAACACACAGTCCTCACAACCCAATTTCTCTTTAATGGTGCCAAGAACACTACCTACCAGAAATTCACACTAATCTTGGAAGGTAACCATAGTTAGAGGAGTTCCACTTGTGCAAACGAACTTGCAAAGGCAGGTGCTCTGAGGAAGCTAAAAGGATGGTTATAGATATCTGCCTTCAACACAAAGCTTAGCCATGGCTGATGGGTTCCTGAACGCTCTGTGGTGAGGGACTCGTTCTAATTGAGAAGATGGGAGGTAGGGTAAGGAGACGGTGTGACCTGTGAAAGCTCTTCTACATGTTTTAAGTTTCCCAAAGTAAAACACTGAAGGACACACCAAATCATGAGTGTATCAATGACATTGTTTCATCTCAAAATGGGAACTGTGGCTGTTGTATGTGATTAGGTTTCATTTACCCATTTACTCCTTGTCTGCTAGAAACTTCTTGGGTTCTTTCTTCCCATATGTCCTAACAATATGCTTCTGAATTTATGCTACCCTTTTGCAGGAGTAATGCCCATAATGAGGCACTTGTCTTGGGATCTTCCTTCATCCAGGTCATCAGTGATTTTCTGCCTTTGACTCCAGGTCCCTGAAGCCTGGGCCTCCAGGGAATTCTAGAGAGTGGGAGAGGAGACACCTGAGATAGAAAGTCATTGAGTCATGTTGCCAAAAGGCTGATCAGGTGGTAAGGAAACCCCGGGATGCCTCAGCACCAATCCCCAGCCTCTCCTGTCCAGACCTGAGCACGTTCTTGGGCCTTGCAGAAAGTTTAGTGTTTATTTGCTCAAATCCCTTGTTCTACTCCCTCGTGAAGAGAATTTGTGCCTGGGAAAGGTGCTCAGGATGCTGTTAAGAGCACAGACAGGCGGGAAACCAGGACGGGAAAGGGGAGACTTCCCAGAAAAGGGGACAACCCAGATGAGTGCTGAAGCGTAATTAGAAGTGGATGAAGAACTTGTCAAAATAAGTTGCTCAAAATGGAGAAAGCGAGAAAGAGCGAGAGAGAATGTTTCAGGGTTTCATTTAACTTTTTAATGAGGGAACCAGCAAGATGACAAAATCAGTACCAAAGAAATATGAAAACTAGGATTTTATTTAGTCTTTAAGAAACAAAAAGAGATGCCGAGAAGAGATAAGTAAATGAGATGCAAAGCCAGGTAATTTCTGCAGGGAAATAAAATTATCCCTTTCGAGGAGCTCCTGGGTGGCTCATTGGGTTAAGCATCTGCCTTTGGCTCAGGTTATGATCCCAGAGTCTTGGGATCAAGTCCTGTTTGAGGCTTCTCTCTCAGTAGGGAGTTTGCTTCTCCATCTCTCTCCCTCTGCCTCTCTTCCCTGCTCATGCTTGCTCTCTCTCTCTCTCTCTCTCTCTGTCTCAAATGAATAATAAAAATTAAAAAAAAACTTATCACTTTTGAGACACTTTCTACCAGATTCCACCCCAACCTTAGCAGTTTTCTGTAAGTTAACCTTTTAACCTTTACAGAAGATAAAATATCTGGACCCTAAACAATACCAAACAATAAAGAAAATTCAGTCAAGCCCACCCCACCCCAGCAGGGGTCAGCAAACTATATAAAGACCCAGGGAGTGAATATTTTAGGCTTTGTGGGCCATAAGGTCTCCATTGTTAACTACTCAATTCTACAATTACAGCACAAAATCTGTGCTCCACAATATTTAAAGGAATGGGTGTGGCTGTGTTTTAACAAAACTTTATAAAAACAAGTGGTTGGCAGGATTTGGCCTGCAGCATGTAGCTGATCCCTGCTCCAGGAGAAACTTAAAGGGTCACATAATCATCTTTTTGATCCATTTCCAAGTTTTGGTGCTTTTTTTTCCCTAATAGGTTCATAGTAAGGAAAACAACAAGTACAAAGGTACTGGGGCCTGAGTTCATACATTGTATCTGGGGAGCTGTAAGTGAGCAAGGATTTCTAGAGCACCGAAAAGGGAGTATTAACCATACAAAGAGGAATAAAGCTGGATAATTCAGGAGGAAATCCACCATCTTTTTACCTGTTGCAAAAGTGTACCGATTAATACACCTGGGCCAGAAAATGCGATGACCCGGTTCTGATTCCAATGAGTGACCTGAGAGGGTTGACATTCATCTTACTAAAGCTTGGTTTTCCTGCTTCACAAATAGAAATAATATTGGAACTATCCAGAGGGTTGCTGTGACAGTAAAAAGAGTGCATTTCCCATTACTGAATTACATGATAGCTTTTTAATTATAAATTATTATTGATATTATTCATTAATCATAGCCAAAGGGAGGTCCTGGAGCTACAGTTGAGTCTACAGTTTGTCACAAAGGGTAGTTGCTGGGATCATGAAGGTGTAATGGAGAGTCCTGTTGCTCACTTCCTTTTCATTTCAGGTCCTCGGTCTTTGAGACTTTGTGTAAACCAACTCCATCTTTCCCTCTGATACACAGCTGGGCTCAGAAAACCAGGGTTTTCTGGAATTCCTATTAAGAATCTCCTCATCCCCTACCCCTAGTAACAATTTATAAACAACAAGGGCTCTGGGGACAATTGCCTTGTAAACAAGGACACAGTGAGTGTACTTAGAACAAAACTGCTGGATTAGCAGCCACATTTGCATTCCCACAATGGATGTGCTAATTAACAGTGATTCCTACCTGTTCATTAAAGCCTTAAGAGGTTCTTCAAGAAACATAGCAGTGCTTTCTCTTCTGGCCCTGTCAGCAGTGACCTGTGCTTACTCGGAGCCACTCTTTTAAAATTGTACCTATTATTTTTTTTCTTTTTCAAGCTTGTATTTAAATTCTAGTTTGTTAACCTACAGTGTGATATTACTTTCAGGTGTAAATTAGTGATTCATCACTTACCAATAACACCCAGTGCTCAACACAGCAGGTGCCCTCCTTACCCATCAGCCATTCAACCTATTCTCCTGCCCCCCACCAACCCTCAGTTTGTTCTTTATAGTTAAGAATCTGTTTTCTGGTTTGCCTCTCTTCTTTCCCCCCCTGTTCATCTGTTTTGCTTCTTGAGATCCACATATGAGTGAAATCGTATAGTATTTGTCTTTCTCTTACTGACTTACTTCGTTTAGCATAACACACCCTAGCTCCATCCATGTCCTTGCAAATGGCAAGATTCCATTCCTCTAAGGGCTGAATACTATTCCATTGTCCATATACCACATCTTCTTTATCCATTCATAAGTAGATGGGCATTTGGTCTCTTTCCATAATTTGCCTATTGTTGATAATGCTGCTGTAATCATCGGGATGCATGTATCCCCTCAAGTCGGTATTTTTGTATTCTTTGGGTAAATACCCAGTAGAGTAATCACTGGGTCATAGGGTAGCTCTATTTGTAACTTTTTTGGGGAAGCTCCATACTGTTTGTTGAAAGGTTTTGGAGGGTTTTGTTTTTTTGGTTCGGGTGTTTTATTTTGTTTTGTTTTATTGTTTCACTAATTGGGACCAGTTATCTCCTTAAGAGCAGAGGAATTCATCTCTTCCCCCTCAAACTCTTAGCATCCTCAGCGAGGCTCTGTCTTTTCAGGGGGCTACCTCTGCCTCACTCACGTTGGTAGTAATATCTGCCTCTGTTAGCAGCCCTAAAGCTTACTCAGATGGCCTCAATAAAATATTAATAAATAATGATGAAGAAGTATTTAATATGGGCCACTTTTGTGTTTCTTTTTCACTTCTCAGTAGTAAGACTCTAAGAGTAATGATACCAATGGCATGTGGTGCTAATCCTCTTTGCCTGGGTTCAACCAAACAGACTGCCTGGTGATCCTGGGTGGAGGGACACCCCAATGTTGAGACTGGGTCAGACTGCAGAGACCTCTGAACCCCACCAATGGACCCAAGACGGGTCTCAAGGCTGAGCTTAGTGAAAAATGGTCAAGCTGGGAGGATGGTCCTATTCATCCATCCCACAGGAACCACTCAGGAATGTGCCGACTCCTTGCATATGGAGGATAAGTAGGCACAGAGCCTTGGTAACCAGGAGAGAGGAGAGGTGAAGGAGGGGAGGCTCAAAATGGTCAGGAAGGACCCTCCTGTGGCCAGTGGAGTTGTCACATCTGACAGTACCCTGCCTCCAGTGATGATATCACTCATTGTTGCACCAATGGGGGTGGAACTTGGGGCCACCCAAGGCCACTGAATTTCTCTCTTGCAACTGAACTGACAGGAGTTCACTCCCTGGTGAGGCACAGATAAAGAGCACCCCAGGTGGAGTGGTCACACAAAGGAAACTTTATCTGCAGCAAATAAGATCATGGGGAATTACTTCCAAAGCTGTGACTCCCTAGGCAAGGGTGAGCAGGTTTCTTTTATTTAAGGTTAGGATGAATATTCAGAAAGAGAAGTTTTGTCCTCGTGTGAAGTGGCAGGCACAAGACTGCACATGCATACTCAGGAATCATGCGTAAACATGCATCATATGTTATGGAAACGAGGTCTGTGCTCCTCCTTGGGCGGAGGTTTTAATGTAACGATGGGGAGAGGTAACTAGCGGACACTCCGAGGCCTATGTGCGCCGGTGTGAGTCGGTGGTCCGGCTCCAACTGGTCTAGGCTGGTAGGAGCTCTTCCTATGACTTGCCTCTGAAAGGTCAAAGTTGCGCTCGCTTGAGCAGCACATATACTGAAAGGTCAAAGTTATCGTTCCTGTGAAGAAGGGGGCTCTGTAAGGGTCATGCTGGTGACAGTCTGTGCATGGACTTCATTGCCTTCTGCTGTGTATCCAGCTTCGGTATCCAGATTAGGTATCTTTTGTAGTTAAAGATACTTTATGCCCTTTAATAGTAAAGAAACTTTTCCTCCTTCAGTTGTCAGTTGCTGATGGCCACCATCACATTGCCATCCCCGTGATAACCATGTAAACTTTATTTCGGTCCCCATATCACCCACAGGGACAACAGTCCTAGTGCTCTGGTCACACTGGGTTTGCTCCACAATCCTCTTGACTCCCCAAAGCCCTGTGGACGTCCCCCGAGACTCTGCAAGAATCCACTTTCACCGAAATGCAGTCCCAGTCCCAGCCTGGGCTGTGTTGTGGGATGTTCCTTGCTTGCCTGTGGGAGTGGGGAGGCCCGAGGGGCTAGGATGAGTGAGGCTCTGTGCGAATCAAGCACATCACCGCACACCTGTAGCTCCTTTCTGTGAGAAGACTCCAAAAGAGACTTTTTCTCGCTCCCACCCCCTCCCGTCTTCCTCACTTCATGCCACCAGGTCAGAGCTCCCCCTGCCCTCGTGGACCCTGGAGCCTCTGCTGCTGCGTAGGCCATCCTCCCACTTGCCAGCGTGTGATCCTCAGGGCAAGGCCTCTCCAGGTCCCACTGTTTACTCTTGCCTGTGCCGTACACCACGAGCTGTCTGAGGCAGCCCCGGGCCAGGACTGTCCTCGTGGCATCTAGCTTGAGCTGGTAGGGGGAGGCCTCACGCCTGATGCTCACCGTGTTGTCACGAGACACAGATGCTAACGGCTGAGTCCCAGAGAGAAGGTGGCATTGCTATTAAATTGGGCCTGAGTTTAAGAATGGCCTTTCTTAGATTGGCCCTCCTTACCTAAGAATGGCATTTTTTATTTAATGTTTTAAACTTAAACATGAATCTTCACTCTCCTGAATAGTTTGATGCGGGCTTTTCTCATCTGCCATTTCACATGCTTTTCTGGTCATTTGAGCCTTGCTTCCCCTATCTGTAAAATGGGAATGTTAATATCAGTGTCACAGGATTGTTTTGTGGCAAAAGTGAGAAAACGCCCTTAGCATTTAGCATGGCATCTGGCATAAGGAGGGTCCTCAGTAGGAAAAGGGCTATCACTGATCCGGGCTCATCAGAGGCAATGCTGGGACAGCAAGGACATCTGACTCCCAGATGTCAGGGGGTGAAGGGTCCCATGGGTTGAAGCAGCCTAGGAAGCATCTTGGAGAAGGAACGTGGTGTGTTACACCCTGTCAGTCAGGCAGGCTGAAAGGTAGCCTGGTCTGTACCCGTGGGGCAGGTGATAGGAGACAAGCTGGGGCCAGACCTGCCCCTGCCATCCCCGAGGCACAGGACCTTCCACTCCCCGGAGGAGTGGAAAAGGAGCCTTGTGTCCAGGATATCACAGGGAAGAGGTTTTATTCTGATCAAGTGCGGCTCTTATTTCCTTGGTAAGTGAACAGCTGTTTGTTGCCTTCGGAAAATGTAAATTAACCTAGGCTTTTGTCCTTGAATAAGAGTGAATGAAAAGTTAACCGTAATATTTTTGGAACATCTAGCAAAACTCCCCTTAGTGATGACACAGCTTAGACTTCACCCTCTTCCTAACTGCTGTACCTCCATCATCCAGAACTGACCGCCCTTAATTCTGACCATATGTTTCTCCCGAGGGTTGGGAGCCCCTTCAGCGAAGAGAGAGACATGGGGCTTTGGACCCACAGCTCAGTAACTATGGGAATTTAAAGGAAAGACGAACATCAGAGGGGCTGGAAGTAGAAAATGCTCTGGGAGTCCACAGAGCGAGAGATCACCCCCAGTGGACAGTTCAGGACCTGATTCGCAAAACAGGCCACGATCAAGATTTTCCCAGAAGCTACCCATGAACCAGAGCACCCAGGACCGACGAAACACCCAGTGAGCTTAGACAAGATGGAGGGCTTTTCCCTACATGGACCTGCTAGGTGACACCCTGGAAAATAATTGTCCTCGACTAAAAGGACAATTTGAAAACATATTACACTAACATTTATATTATCATTTCAGACAAGGGAAAGGATAAAAAGAACTGAGAAGGACCGTAAACTGGGTGGCAGGTACTCATATATCCAGCCTCATTTCCTGTGCCGTCTGTTCTCACAGTGCACAGCGTGTGGTTGGCATCTGTTTCACAGGTGAGGAAACTGAGGCTTACAGAGGAACATGGCCCCAGGCCAGTCAGTAAAGAGCAAAGCAGACCCAGGCTTGGACCTCAGCTCAACCACGGAATCCCTGCTGGGTCTCGGGCAAGTCACATGCTTGCACCTCAATCTGGAACATGGAGAGGAAAGAAGATATCTTATGTTACAGTTCTCAGCAGAAGTTCAGGGACACAGCTGGTGTCTAACAGATCTTAGTTTTTGTTAAATTGTCTGAAGTACTATGGCCCGATGAATCATCCAAAGTGGCCACTGTGGTGACTCTCCAGGGAATACTATGTCAGGTGGTTAGAAGGGGCTAGAGATTAACTGACCCCATGTTTCCTAATGCCATTCCCCGACCAGCAGCATCAGAGCCCCCTCCATGGGCTTGCGCTCCGGACACCCTCTCCCCCGACACACTCTCCCCCTGACACATACCAACACAATCAAACCAGCTCTTCATATCCAGATGCACAGGTTTGAGAACAGACTGACAGAGGCCTGCTGGGAGAGGTTGCCACAACCTGGAGGAGTCTTCTCTCCTGCCCTGGCAGAGAACCCCTCCAGAAGTCTAGCTGTGGACAGAAAGACAGTGACGAACGCTTTTGGGAACACGGTGGGCAGGTGCCTCGGTGACCTTGGCTCCAACCACCCAGGGGAGCCAGATGATGTGCCAGGGGGTCAGCCTGTTGCTCACAAGTAGGACAGGCCTTGACTGAGAATGAATTTAGGAGAAAGGGTCTTGTGCACTTCCCATACATTCAGATGGATATGCTCAGTTCCTAACAGGCCCTGGGGCCGGAAACCGAAGGGCCTAGAGGACAGCAGAATTTGATCTAAGCACAGAGCCCCAGGAACTCCTGAGGCCCAGTCTTGGGGGTTACCCAGAAGAACCCCCCCAAGCCCCACAACACTCTACCTCCCTCAAATATGACAATTAAAGGGATTACTCAGGCCTACCACCTCCTCCCCTACCCCAGAGGCGGCTATGATAGGAAATGACATAGCAGGCCCTAAAGACAGAATGCAAGTTCACGGGCACCTTGTGGGACAGGGCAAGGCCTCACCACGTGGTTGCTGATAGCTGTGCAACCCCACTCATCCCTGCTAAGCATCATGGAGCACCAACTGTGCATTCCTCCGCTGCTAGGACATCTCCTTCGGGAAGCCTTCCTGTCCTTCAGCGGGGCTGTGTGGGTGCCTTGGGTATTTGCCCCCTCCCCAGCATTGAGATTTCTATTATTATTGTCACTTTAGTACTTGGTTCATTGACCCAAGATTGTGTGTTGATGTGAGGAAGACAGGCACAGACACACCGAGCCTAGACAGGGAAGGGCTGGCTATAGGAGACTCTGCTGGTAGGAATAAGAGCTCAGCAGAGACTCACTGGTCTACCTCATTTTTTACTCTCTCCAGATGCCTTTCGAATGACATTCAGGGATGGGGATGTTTGGAATCCAGACCGTCTCATGCAGAGAGTAGAGGACTGTGGTTTGGGGGCACCTAGACACTATCATTTGCAGGCTGGCTGAAGGTTACCAGGGTGTTCCCGAGGCTCAGACTTCTCTGCCTGAACTCTAAATTCAGTGCCAGACTGACCAGCCTCAGCGACTTCATACCGAGGAAAAGATGATCCATTTCTGGGTTGCAGGGCAGAAATTCAGTCTCTTTTATAGATTCTGACAGCCCATTAGCCAATAGCAAGGGGATAAGTGTGAAGTGCCCTAGCACAAACTTCTCCCCCTATTGTAGCATGAGTGGGCTGACCCTGAGAGAGAATGCCCCCCGCTTCCTCTATCAGAGCTGTGAGCTGGCTGAGTGCCCGCCCGGCAGACCGGGGCTCCCTGCGCTCTGTGTGTCAAAAGGTGGACCGTTGTTGGGTCTCCTTGCTCAGAATTCTGTGAAACCTAGTCCCTCTAGCTCTCAAGAGTGTTGGGGAGATGTGGCCATCTGCCTTCTACCTCCTCTTCAAAAAAACTTTCCAAAAGTTTCTTGGCTTTAGGGAGCAGTTAGTGCTCATGGAGTCCGCTCTGGGCTGGGGTCTGCAGCTTGTCCGAGTTTCGGTTCCAGTTAGTGGTTAAATAGCTGGTAATCTTGGGAGAGACTGAACTGTCTATCTGTAAAATACCTGAAATTCCTCTCCTGCTGCCATATTAGTATTTAAAGATCGTTCCCTTAATGAATAGGAAAGCACTTAGGAAAACATAAGGCCAGATCAAAGGCAAGGCAGAGGAATGTCTTTCAGCCACGGAAATGTGCCTCGCAAGCTTGAATCTGCACAGAGCTGGAAGGGGCCCAAGAGATTATTCTAGATTCATATTAGTCAAGTTCTCAACCCTGGCAGCTCATCACGGTCACCTGGGAGCTTTGCCAGAAATGCCCATCTTCTGCCACCACCCCCAGCCCATCACTGTAACCCTGCAACTCCCATATTTTGATCCTGTTAGTCTGGAGATGGGACAGTGATGCAGATGACACGCCTGGGGAGGGAGAGGCTGGTTTGGGCCAGCTCTTTGCTTTGTAGATGCTGATGCATGAGGTCAGGGAGCGGCACAGAGACACACCCAGGCAGTCACTGGGAGGTGGAATAATCTGGAGAGCAGAAGCCGCAACCAGGCTACCCTCCTGGGCAGGGCCCGCAACCATGCCTCCTGCTGACATCCAGGCATCTATGTTAAGAGCAAAGATCCTCTTGTTCAAAGGTGTCAGCTCTGAGTCTGCAATTACCCAGGACCCACCCACGACACCTACCACACATGCTGTCCTGGGGAACAATGCAGAAACCAGAGGTGGCATTTATTTGCTGGTATTCCTGGGGAAATTCAGGCTTTTGCTCCAGCTATCCCTCTGGATTCTGAGCTCTTCAGATAGGGGCTGAGTCTCTTCATATTTGCATCCCCCAATAGAGGAAAAATCAAACCAGAAAAATAATGCTCGGTGGGTGAGGGAGTGAATTAACAAAAGTACGTGAGGTGCCCAAGTACGAGGCGTAAATTTAGACACGAACATCACATAATGAAACCATTTCCACACTCAACTAGCTCTTCTGTCCTGAATCTTGATTGTCAGCATAAAAATCATTTTGACAGTTAGCCAGGGCTGCACTGACTTTAAACATTATGCGTACTCACATTAAGAAAGGAAAAGGAAAATAAAATGGGCCTTTTGATTCTCCGCCTAAGTCACAATAAACCATCTATGGTGTTAATTGTTTATAATAACTTAATGACATAATTACCCCCACTGTAGGTTGCCTAGGGTAGTGAAAACACAGCAGGATCTCAAATCCTTTGAACTAAATTTAAAAGGAAGCCTGGCTCTACCTCCTGTCTTTTGGGTGAGGTCACTCATGTGGCTTAGCCTCTGATGCTCAGCAGCCTCGTCTTTAAAGGGGAACAATACTATCTATCTTGCTGAGTAATGACGGTGGAGACTTAAGACTCACTTCCAATTACATTCCATTGGCCAGAACTAGTAACCTGGCCCCAACCTCACTGCAAGGGAGGCTTGGAAACGTGTAGAAATGCCTACTGCCTCTCTGTGGGCAGTAAGCTCAGTACACATTGGTTTGCCCACATGTGATTTCTCCCACCTCCATCCTGGGAACACATTTATAATTTAGTTAGAACAGTGCACCAGAAAATCACTCACTGTGGGGTGGCTTGAGGGCCCCAGGTTTGAGGCCTGACCTCCTCCCATCATCCTTCCTTCTTTTTTCCCACACTCACTCATTCACCAGCAGATATTTTCCAGATTCCCCTGGGTGCTGCGGAGAGAGTTGGGGACAGACTGTGCCTGTATGGCACTAACATTCTGTCTGGGAGGCTGGGTGTGGGCATGGAGTAAGAAACAGACCATAACTAAGTGAGAAAGTGGCTGAACAAATAGAATAAATTCAGATAGTAATAAAATACAACTGACTGACGTGATAATAAGTACCTGGACGGGGAAGGAGAGGCATTTGAGATGACAGTGACCAGGAAAGTTCTCTCAGAGGGGTTGTCATTTTAACAGAAACACAAATGTCTGAAATGGTCGCCCACACAAAGCCTCCTTCAGCAAGAAATGAGGATATGCTATCAAACTCGGAAGAGAACGGTGTGACTTCTGGAATGGTAGAATGAGGAGCTTGGCAAAAACTCTCCCGGGAAGGGACAATAAAACTGGAAAAAAAAAAATCATAAACAACCATTTCAAGACTCTGAAAATTGACCAAAGGCAAACAACAAACTGGGGAAACACTACGAACAATTTTGTGCCAGTAAGTCAGAAAACTTCAACAAAATGGAAAAATCCCCCCAAAGACACAAGGAACTAAAACTGACTCAACAGAAATAAAAAATCAAATAGACATATAACAAGTCAATAAACTGAATCTCTAATCAAAAATCATCTCACAAAGAAAGCCCAGGCCCAGATTACTTCACTGATGGATTCTATAGCATATTTAAAGAAGAAATAATGCCAGTGCTTCACAAATTCTTCAGGAAAAAGAAGAAGAGGAGGACCAGTATCATCCTGATACCAAAGTCAGACAGGGACATCATAAGAAAACTACGGGCCATTATCTCTCCTGAGCATAGATGCAAACATTTTCAAATGTTGAAAAATCAAATTCAACAATATATTAAAAAAGATGTTATCTATGACCAAGTCAGATTTATCCTAGGAATAAAAGGCTGGTTTAACTTCGAAAAGTCAATCAATATAATTTTTATTTTATTAAGTGGTCAGAATTACAAGGACAAAAACCATCAGGATCATCTCAACATATACAAAAATAATGTAAAAAAAAAAAAATCAACACCCACTTGAACTAAAAATAGGGGAACTTCTCAGCCTCACAAAGGGCATTTATAAAAAACTTATAGCTAATATCATGCTTAATGATGAGAGACTGAAAGCTTTTCTCCATAAAACAAGAAAACGATAAGGATACTCACTCCACACTTCTATTCATCATTAAATTAATGTTTCTAAGCCTCTGAAATAAGACCAAAAAATGGATATTAAAGACATTCAGATTGGAAAGGAAGAAGTAACAATTGTCTTTATTCACAGACAACATGAAACTAAATGTAGAAAATCCTACAGAATCAACAAAATTCTACTAGGACTAATGAACAAGTTCAGCAAGTTTGCAGATACAAGATCCATGTAAGAAAGTCAATAGCATTTTTATATACTAGCAATGAACAATCCAAAAATGAAATTAAGAAAACAACTCCATTCAAAATAGCATCAAAAATAACAAAATGCCTAGAAAGAAATTTAACAAAAGAAGAGCAAGACTTGTATACTGAAGACTGTAAAAACACCACTGAGAAAAAATTTTAAAATACCTAAATAAATGGAAAGACATTCCAAGTTCACGGATAGAAAGATTTAATATTATTACAATGGCCACTCTTCACAAATAGATCTACAAGTCCTACCAAAATCTGAGCAAGCCTTTTTGCAGAAATCGCCAAGATGATCCTGGCAATGCAAAGGACCCAGAATAGCCAAAACAATTCTGAAAAGGAAGACCAAAGTTGGAATATTAGACCTTGGGATTTCAAAACTTACTATGTCTATAGTCATCAAAACAGTGGGGAACTGTTGAAAGGATAGGAGTATAGATCAATGGAAATCAATGGAACAAAATTGAGTGTCTAGAAATAAGCTCTTACATTTGTGATCAAATGATTTTCAATATAGGTGCCTTGTTAACTCAGTGGGGAAAAGGTAGTCCTTTCAACAAATGGTGCTAGAATAACTGGATATCCACGTGCAAAAATGATGAATACAGACCCTTACTTCAAACATACACAAAAACTAACTCAAAATGGATCACTCATTCATTTGAATATAAGAGGTAAAACTATAAACCTTTAGATGAAAACAGGAGAAAATCTTTATGGCCTAGGATTTGGCAAGGAATCTGACACCTACACCAGAAGCATGACCTATAAAGAACTGATAAATAATCTTAATCAAGATTGAAAACTATTGTGCTTCAAAAGATACCATTAAGAATATCAAAAGACAAGCCATGGACTTGGGGAAAATACTTGCAAATCCTATATCTGATCAAGAACTAACTCAAATATAGACTATGTGAAGAACTCTTACAACTCAATAATAAGAGAAAGGACAACCTAATTTTGAAAATGGGCAGGGCACCTGGGTGGCTCAGTGGGTTAAAGCCTCTGCCTTCGGCTCAGGTCATGATCCCAGGGTCTTGGGATCGAGCCCCGCATCGAGCTCTCTGCTCGGCAGGAAGTCTGCTTCCTCCTCTCTCTCTGCCTGCCTCTCTGCCTACTTGTGATCTCTATCTGTCAAATAAAATAAATAAAATCTTTAAAAAAAAAAAAAAAGAAAAGAAAATGGGCAAAAGATGTGAATAGACATTTCACCAAAGAAGTTGTAAGAATGGAAAATGAAAAGGTATTCAACATCATTAGTCATTAAGGAAATGAAAATTAAAACCACAGTAAGCTACCACTTCAGGAGCTTAAGAATGGATATAATAATTAATAATAATAATAATAATAATAATAATAAACCAGACGATAATAACAAATGTTGACAAGAATGTGGAGAAACGGTTACCCTTCTATAGTGCAGGGCAGGAGTGAGGCAAGCATAATCATACAATCACTTTAGAAAATAGTTTCTCACTCTCTTAAAAAAAAGTTAAACATAAACTTACCATATGACCTAAAAGATTTACTCCTGTGTATTCATCTAAGATTTGAAAAAAAGTCTATATACAGAATATTAATAATGGCATTATTCATAATAGCTTAAAAGTATAAATAATTCAAAATGGCTATCAACTGATGAATAGATGAACAGAATATGGTATACCTATACAATAGACTGTTATTCTTCAATAAGAAGGAATGCATTATGTATACACAGTATGACATGGATGAATCTCAATAACATTGTGCTAAGTAAAAGAAGCTATTCACAATGGACTATTATATTATTCCATATTATAACAGTATATATGATGGCATTTATATGAAATGTCCAGAAAAGTCAAATTTACGGAGAAAGAAAGTAGATCTGTCTCAAGTGCTACCTGGGGTAAGGGATGTAAGCCCCCAACATGTCCAAAAATGGGCACAGAGGGGATCTTTTGGGGGTGAAGGAAATGTTCTCAAACTGGATTGTGGTGATAGTTGCTCACCTCTATAAAATTATTGAAAAATCATTGAAGTATAGACTTCTGATGGGTAAATTTTTAGATCTGTAAATTATACCTTAGTGAAGTTGCTAAAAAAAAGATAATGAAGAGATCAAATCTTCTGATTCTCAAACCATGAATAATAGATAGTGGTCTTGTGAAGTGCAGTGGCCACTGATGGTAGAGATGCCAGACAGTCAGAGGGGGCTGACATGTATTAAGGATCCTGTCCATGTATCTTTTCTCCCTTTCTTGAATTCCACCAAAGCAGGGCTTCTCTGAGCAGAGGTGGGATGGTGGGGAAAAAACAGGAAGGGCAAAAAAATCCTTTGGGACTCTAAGCTGAGCACAGTGGGCAACTATGATGATTTTAAATTTAAGGGGTAACAAGATTCAAGGTAGATTTTACAAAGATTCCCCCTGGTTACTCAGTGAAGGATGAACTGGGCATGGGGAGTCTAGAGGTCAGGAGGCCAAGGTGGTCACTCTTGCAATGGCCTAAGTTGGAGTGGTTAGATGAGTTGCAGGCTGGATCCTGACTGGGAGTCTCCAGGTGGCTCTGACCTTCCCCAGTTTCATGTCCCTGACTGACTGAGCTTCCACTGGTTTCCTCATCTGCAGACCAAGAGTGGAAAACCACAGAACCCCAAAGCCATCTACAATGCCTGGCATACAGCCAGCCAAGACTGTGTGTCTTTAATGAATGAGTATCCCTCTAGGGTCCTTCTATGTGGCACCTTTTTCTAAGTTCTGATTCTAGACCTCTGGGTGCACATTCTCAAACAGTTGCCCATCTAGTCCACTTCCTTCTCATAAGTCAACTCCAGGGAGTGGACTCAGTTGTTTTTGGTGTGAAATATGCAGTCATAGGCATCAGACATATTCACCCAAAGTTCCAAGAGAGGACCCTGGAGGAGATCCCTGGAGTTCTGAATTGGTGTTGGCCTCTCTCCAGAGTAGGGGCCTGGGGTTTGATGGGTTCTGTCCTAAGGTATCAGAGGGCCCTATCTCCATCCCCTGCTAAAGAAGGGAGTTTGAGGGGAACCAACAAGTTATTATGGAAACTGCCCAAGGTCCCCAGAACCTTACCTTCCCCTTCACGTGCCATTTGGTCTCCTAGTCTGACCGAGTATTAACCAACTTAAAACAAGTCTATGTGAGGCTGGTGCCTATTTGGAGGTTAACTAAGATGCAGTTAACTATGTCTAACTAA
The DNA here is from genome assembly GCF_010015895.1 of Lontra canadensis. Classification (NCBI taxonomy): domain Eukaryota; kingdom Metazoa; phylum Chordata; class Mammalia; order Carnivora; family Mustelidae; genus Lontra; species Lontra canadensis. The sequence continues at coordinate 8,296,801 of NW_022631032.1, read as the reverse complement.
GTTAACTAAGATGCAGTTAACTATGTCCAGAGTACTGGGAACAGGAAGTGGGGTGGGGTAGGGTGCGAGTAGCTTATAGTAGCAGTTGGGAAGAGGGGACAAGAGGGACAACTCCTGGGGCTTATGGGGTGATAATGACAGAGGGAGAGGGCCAGGAAAGAAGCAGAGGCCCACCTCTAGATGGGCAGGTAGAAGGGTCTTGATCCAAATTCCATGCCATCACTTGCCTTGGAGGGAAACAGTGGGTTACTACCCAAGAGAAATTATTTCATTCATTCGGCAAAGATCAATTGAGTGCCACAGTTGTGCAAGCTCTATCAGGACCCCGGGAGCACACAGGGGTCACGGTGGTGAGTAAGGGAGTGTATAGTACAGTGGGGAAGGCCCAAGTTGCTGAGAGCCCCTGGGAAGAGCACTTCACCCAAACATGAGAATGGGTCGGGAATGCCCGGAAAGGACAGCACTGACCAAAGCCACATACATGGAGAACAATGGTGCCAGAGAGGGGACTTCAAAATCAGAGCCCTGGAGAATTTAAATAAAAACTCGAAAGAAAAACAGGTATCTGGGAATGAACAGAATGCATTTTAAAGCCCTTTTAAAGGATACAAAATTAGTTCTCTTAACTATTAATTTAAAACAAAAGATTTTGAAAAAGAAAAAAAAAAAAAAACAAATCAGAGCCCTAGAGCCTGTCTTCCTCCCATCATCCTCTCATTTGTCCACTCAATGCTCCCTGAGTGCCTGCGACACACTGAGCCCTATTCCAGGCCCGGGGCTCTGGACACAGATGGAGACACGCAGCTGCACATTCAACACAAAAACTTTCTGTTTAAAAATTTTCTTAGTTTCTTCACAAAGCTTCTGGAAGCACCCGGGATATGTCTAGAGAGATAGTGAGGGGCAGCCCTGTGCCCCAGATGGAGGGCCTCCCCAGGAGCTTGTGTTCTGCCCCCTGCAGGACTGCACCCCAGGCCACCCCCTCACTCTGATTCCCAGAAGGAGGCTACACTTGGGGAACATGGATGGCTGCTTATCTCCTGGCCAGCTGGAGACAAGCTGAGCCCCAGGGGAAGAAAACACAATGCCCTTGCTGGGACAGCTTGGATGCTGGTTGGCTACAGGTCCTAGAGGCACAGGCAGCACGCCCCTGTGGGATGGATGGGACCCATCATCTCCACCACCCCCTCCCACCCCACCTGCTCAGGAGCCACTGGTTAGGATTCGTGCCGGAAAAGCCTTGCCAGGTAAACAGAAACACCGTCTGTATGAGGACAATGTGACCCATCGGGCGTGGGCAGCATCAACCCCCGTGTGGAGCAATCAACCTAATGACTTCATCGCTCCTGAAACCAATTGTGAGCCATAGGAGGACTGGAGACAGGATTTGTTCTGCCTTAAGAGAGCGGTTAAGAAAGCAGCCCTCACATATTGAGAAAGAAAATATGTAAGTCAAAACCAAGGCACTTAAATGCGTGGGCCGCGGGCTGAGCCACCCGCCCAGGGCGGACTCCAGACAGACTGCAGAGAACCGCATGTATTGTCATTAGCTCACCCTTGCCTTCCCTCTCTTCTCTGCCCCTGTGAGTCCTGCCTGTTGGGGGCCTGAACACTCACGTCATTCCTTCTCAAATCCTCTCTGCCCCGTGCATCTGCTCAGAGACGCTGCCTCTCCCCAGCACCTGCAGAATCACTTGGCTGGCAGTCATCACTTTCTTCGCAAAACTCTGACTGGCTTGTTCCTACTCAAGATTTGTCCTTGCACTTAGGGACTTTTCTAGTGTCCTTGGCTTTTTCCATTATAGCCTTTGAGACGAACCGGCCACTGGGAAGGGTGAAAGATGCGAAGACCCAAGTTGGGAATGACCAGGGTGCTCTCATTGGCCAAGCCAGGGGAGAACCAGCACTGGGTGGGGCTTGAGTGGCCTCGGTGGGAGGGAAGGCAAAGGCAAACTTCCCAGGACTGGTGTGGCCCCCTGCAGTGGACAGGAAAGTTCTGAGGCCCCTCTGTATGCCGAAGGAGGGCTTGCTGTGGTGGCCTTGGCAGTGGGCCTTGTACTAAGGACGTGAGTGTTGAACCCACCACCTGGACTCCAGCCCTCTCACCTCAGGCCGGGTGACCTGACAGGGACACTGAGAGGGACAGACAAAAAGGAGAGAAGCTCAGCTTCAGAGAAATGCATCCAGGACTTTAGAATTCTAAACCTTAGAAACTTCCATCATCTGCATTAGTTTTACCTCAGTGTTTTGTGTTCTTTTGATTGGGAAGGTTGAGGGCTCCGTAGCATCCTTAATGCATGAAGGTACTCAGCCCATTCTAGCTTTACCACCTGAATTTGTGGGCAGGGCTGTGGCTGGGAATGTCTCTGACTCTCTACTTTCTCATCTGTAAACAAACTTTCTCATCTGTAAACAAAGCGGTCATAAGTGGCTGCTAGGATGCTTCATAAAGGAAGGAAACCTGTTAAGTTCTAAGCGTAGGGCTGGAGGATAGTGGGGGCTCACAGATACTGTTACTTCTGTGTGAGCACCAGAGCTGTTTGTGGTTCGTGTTGCATCTCTGGGGTGAAGGAGGGAGCTCCAGACCCTGAAGTCTAAACCACAGAGGGCCTTGGAAGGTTCCAGGTGATTAGTTTTGGAAAAAGAAATCAGGGAAAGTCTAATTTAGGTAGAAAATTGTAAATATAAGGAATTTATTACCCAGGGGAGACAGGCTGCCAGTGAAATTTTAAAAGATGCATTCATTGGCACTCCGTGCCACCTGCCCCCTCCCTGAGCACCTCAACTGACCCAGTTGCAGAGCACAGGGACACCCATATTAGCCAGAGGACAGGGATGGTCAGAAAGTCCCCCCAGACAAGGTGGCCTGGCTACATTTTAAGAAATGAGCAGTGTTTGGGGTTTGAGTGACTGTTTGCCTTCCAGAGCCCTTCTTTCCTGCCTTTTTCTGTGCCTTGGCCTCAACCTTCCAGCTGGTTCAGCCAGTGGGGCCAGGCAGGAGCTCAGGGGAAGGAAAGCAGGGGACACCAGGTTACTCATTGCCCTAGGCACCCTCTCTACTTGGCCACTGAAGGCTGGATATGCCCTTGACCAAGGGCCAAAGGTCTTGTCAGATGGCTCCATCCTCAGCCTCCCGCTTCAGACATCTGAAACTGCTTCCTCATCCCCACCCAGGCCTAGGGGTGGTGTCTGTGTCCTAGTTCCCCCTGCCCCTGGGTTTTCTCTATACCAGAACCTCACCCTTGGGAGTAGTCCCTTTACCCACCTCTTAAGTTTCCTCCTGGGACCGTGACTGTTTACAAGTAAACATCAGACAGAGACAGAGATAAAGAGAAACCTTCCACGAGTGCAAAGGACGAGAACTGGATCTGAGCCCTGCCAGGCCCTCTGCCTGGGAGACTGGGGGTGGTTGTACTGGGGAAGGAAGCAGGGAACCCCATGATAGAGAGGCTTTTGTACTAAGCTAAAAAGCTTGGAGTCTATTTGAAGGTAAATGCTAACCCCAAAAAGGATTTTAAATGCCAGGGTTGTGTCCTTAGTTTGGCTTTAGAGAAAGAACTTCCTGGCCATCTTACGGAGGATGGGCTGGAGAGGAGCCAGATTGGAGCTGGGACCCATATTAGGAAGCCACGTAGGTGCTCTAGGTGAGAGATTAAGAGAACAGACCAAGGCACATCCGTGAGAGAATGAGGGGCGATTCCAGGGACTAAGTACATGTAAAGCACAAGGCATTAACCTAGGGAAACTTCTGAGATTTCTGCATCAAAAGATTTGGTGGATGACAGTTCCGTTTAGTGAGATATTAAAAATATAGAAAGGAAAAAAAGTTCCAACATAAGGAGAATGAAGCCTCTAAAATGCTTTAAATAAGAATCCAGATTGTCATGTGCGTAGTATAGTTGCTGAAGGAAACACTGAAAGAAGGTCCCATGGATAAGGAGCTGCTTCCTCTCCCTGGTACCCCGTGACACTTGGCTGACTCACTCCTGTTTTTCCTTGCAGACTGCTCGCCTCTTACATCCCCTGTGCAACTCTCTGACCTGTGGCCCTCATCTCCTCCCCAAGCTCTGTCTCCCAGAGACCGTCCCAGTAGCATGGTGATGCCTGCAAGGCATGGGAGAAGGAGAACACTATGAGGTCATCATCTAGAACTGCACTTAGTAGGAGGGTGGCCCCCCACCTTGTGCTGAACTTCTCTGACCCTCTGTAAAGGAGACCTTCTCTGGGTTGTATTGAGAACCAAAGAAGCTATTGTATAGATACAGCATTTGGTATATGATAAGCACTCAGTAAATGCTCGTGTGTGGGAACTTCCAGAAGGGGGCCAACTAGACAGCAAGGACTTCCAGGAGAAGAAGGCTCCATGGCACTAAGGCTTGCCTTAGAGGTAGATGGTTTGGGGGATATTCAGAAGAGAAGGCAGGACCCCTGTGACTCTGGGAGGAGAGGCCTCAAATGTGGGATTAACCCCATAGAAGGACAGAAGCCATCCTGGCTGGAGGTGACAGTGTTTGGGAATGGGAGGGGTAGGACACAAGCCATCCAGACCCTGCAGGAGGACCCAGTCTTCGGCCTGAATCAAGCCCCATTCCTCAACGGGCCAGAGCCAGGTAGTCCCATCTTCCCTAAGCTACAGTTAAGTCTCAACCTGTGTTTTAAGGTCCCCAGGAGTGTCCGTGGGAATCCTCAAAGAGCCAGGCAAATACCCAGCACACACTGGGTCTGGAAGTTCTGCCTCCACCTTCCCACTCCCACCATCTCTGCCTTGATTATGGTGAGAAAGCAGAGAAGTGGCCCCCTCTCTCTAGAGTGCCCACTGCATGTTTGTTTGCTATTGAAATTTATTTGTTATAGCATCATTATTCATTGATGTTCTTACAGTGTTCCATGTATGAGCTTGAAATGAAAACCATCTGGAAATACAGTCAGAATGAAGGGCAGGGGGTGCGGTCCTGCTCCATAACCACAGTTAGCTTCCTTCCTGATAGCCAGTGCATCATTGAGGCATTTTTACTGACTCTCCTCCCCAGGAGCATGTGGAGCTTGAAGGTGAGCCCCACCCACCTCAAAGAGAGAGTTGGTAGCAGTTTTTCAGTAAAAGAATAAGATTCTGACCAGACTGTGGCTCCTCTATCACCCAGAGACATCTAAGACCAGTCATCTAGGTGAAGAATAATTGGCAAATTCATCAGCTGGTTCTAGGCACTTCCATTGCTGTGCCTTGCTATTTAATTGTCTTATGTAAAACTCAGCAGCAGCCATTAGAAGTCAATACTGAGTCAGTGACAGAGCTTCTCGCATCACAAGTCTCTGTGAACTTCGTACTTGGATTTCACAGGAGGAGGCAGACGGAGGCCAGGGATAGGGTTTAGCTGCTCTGACCTGACTAATGACACCGGGGGTTCCAGCAGCTCACAGTGACAATCCATCCCAGGTCTGATGTGCACAGAGCCCTATGTGGCTGACGCCCTTGCTATCCTTTTGGCCTGGAAACCAGATCTGATCGGTTGGCATGTCTAACATGTATGGTCCAGTGGGATTTTTGTTTGTTTTTAATTGTTTTAAAATTTGGCTTTCAACATTTAAAAATAAGAGATTTCACTTAAAAACCTGCAGAAAAAAATCTGAAGATGCCAGTATAAGTTCCTGGTTGACCACCGTGCCTGGGAGGTAAATAATGGCCCACCCAGTCTGGCCCCAGCCCCCAGCACCACGTGTCCTTAATGCAGCCTGCTTCTCACACTCCCGGCACCTCGCCTTGGTCCCCCTGCTGGAGGAGGCATGCCAAGCCGCAGGTGGTGGAGAAACAAGGCTATAGATGGACAAACAGCCAAAGCAGATCGTGGTCCCCCTGGAAGTTGTTTCTGGGGACCATTTGATATTACAGACGGGTAGCTACAGAACGTGAAACCACCTATGTCTTTTGGGAATTGGTCAGGATTGCTTTTGTAGGGTTGTGGAGTGAGGTCCACAGTCTCAGAGTCCCCTGCTTCACGGAGGGTTGGCCTCCCTATTTTGTCTAGAAACTATCCCCTGTCAGTCACTCAGCAAGGTGGGTTTCAGGGGCTAGGACGTGTGAGCAGATCATCTGACAGTCCCATGTTCCTGGGGCAGGCTTCTCAGCTCAGGCTCTGCTTTAGACAACACTGGGTGCACTCTCCCCAGAGTCAGGTTTGCTTGCTCTCAGGTAAGGCCTGGTGCCAGCATAGGGAAGAACTCCGTAGTGATTCTCACGAGTAGTCAAGGTCCCAAGGAGGGCTGTCTGCTGACGGTCAATAGTCCTGGGACTGCAGTGGTGTAGTCCTGGCTGGAAAGCTGGGGAGTTCTGCCTGGCTCAGCAGACCGAGGACCCAGGATGGCTTTGTGCTTATCCTGTATCCTTCACCTGCTCAATGCCAGGCAGGTGGGACATAGATGTGCGGGGTACACACTTATGGAAGGAAGGAGGAGAGAAAGGGAGGGAGGAAAGGAACTGTCCTGGAAAGCTCATGACCCAGCTGGATGCTGACTTTGTTGTTCTAGAATAGGACTGTTGTGTCAGGGTTGAAGGAGGAAGGAGGAGAATGCAAGATAACTGGGCTGGGCCTGGCCTGAGAGAACCTTATTGACTCAGCATGCCTTCACCCCGGGTAGTCTGGAGTCAAGCTAAGCGGGAGGTACACACAACTGAGAAAAGAGCACCCTTCAGAGCTTACAGAAGAGCAAATCACATTTCAACGTTGTACCGTCTTCTGGGAGCTCAACCATCCTTTTCAATACCCGGCTTCCGACAGGCTCCACATGAGACCCATGACCACTTATTTCTTCCCTCGGAATCCCTGGTACCACCCCTCACCCCCAGCCAACACACAGCCCACACCCACCTCCAGTGCCTTGGCTGGGAAAGCATAATGACACTAGACATCAAACACCCATCTGAATGTCTGTGATTTCCACAGGTTTGTGTCTCATAAAAATTTAAACACCTGCTAAGCGAAAACAACACCTTTTGCTGTCTTTCTGGCAAACACCTTCTGCAGAGATTTTCTCACTTCTCAGCGGCAACATATTTCACTGGCAATTCCCCTGGCATCAAAGCTGCTAAGAGATAAAGGGAGCCAGGTAAGGCGTGCCTTCCAGGAGTCCCAGCAGGTCCCTCTGGAGACAGGGATTTGAATGGGCTTTGGGAAGTAGAGGGGTTCAGGACCTGGGGCAGAGCATGTAGCTTGATCTTTGAAGATTAAGGGATGGCTGGGCTTGAAAAACATGGCCCTGGAAGGTTGTACAAACAATCTACAGACAACTGAGGAGAAAACTTGCTCAGCTGGAACACAGGGCATTAGAAGGTGGGAGACAAGGAGCTGTGATGTGTTAGGAGCACTTTTGGACAAAAGTGAGATTCCCCAGGCCTGACCAATCTTTGATGCAGATGAGACCCCCACACCAGTTACTAGTCACATACCACGAGCACACATATTCCTAACTTCCGTAACACTGGCATGAGGCAGCTGCAGACCACCCGAAGTTCTGCAGTTCCCAGAGAGTTTCATCTGCACTTAATGGGTCATTCTATGCTCCTCTCTCCCCACCCCCAAGTTCATTCATTGAAGTCCTAATGCAATACCTCAGAATGTAATCTGACTGAAGTAGGAGGGGTTCATAGTCCAAGATGACTGGTGTCCTTATAAAAAGGGGAGATTGGGACACAGATCTACACAGAGAGAATGCCATGTGTGAAGGTGAAGGCAGAGATGGGGTGATGTCATCAAGCCTCCAGGAACTTGGGGAAAGGCATGGGTAGATTGTCCATCACATCTTTCAGAAAAAAAAGACTCTGACAACACCTTGATCTCAGACTTCTAGCTTCCGAAACCACGAAACAGTAAATTTCTGTGGTTTAGGCCACCTAGTTTATGATAAAGGCTGAGCAAACTGGTTAACTTTCCCACTCTGGCTTTCATTAGGACCGCTGAGTCACTGTCCCTGGTAACTTCCAGCAAATCAGCCCCCAGCATTGGCCACCACATCTGATCATGTTGAGGCTGGTCCAAGCTCAGACTAGAGCCTCAGTGTCCATCATCCCATGTATTCTGTCTTTAAAAAAGCCTGAGAAGAAAATTTTATTCCTACTTTGCTGAATAATTGCAACTCAGGATGGGTATAGGACCAGCTGAGGGCCACACATTCATTAATTTCAGGGTTTCTCAGGGTGCCTGGGGGGCTAAGTTAAGCATCTGCCTTCAGCTCTGGTCATGATCCCGGGATCCTGGGCTGGGGTCCCACATCAGACTCCCTGCTCAGTGGGGAGCCTGCTTCTTCCTCTGCCTCCCATTCATGCTCACTCTCTCTTCTCCCTCTCAAACACATAAAACATTTAAAAATAATTTTAGCGTTTCTCCATCAAATCAGTTATAGGACAATAGCCAAATAGCATGTGTTCAGCAAATCTGTGGTCAGAGAGCTTCACATTAAGCAGTGGAACCACCAGTATGCGATGTGCTATCTGCACCTAAACTTAATGCTAGGGATACCCACAATGCCCATCTCTCCGTCCCTGGGCAGGGGGGGGGGCGGTAACATATCAATGCTTTATGCTGGGTTACTAAGGTGGTTGAAGAGAGCAAGCCAGTAACTCCTGCAGGGCAAAAGGGTTTGTAATTGGGGCAGCTGGGAGGAAGAGGAGTAACTGTAGGGACATAGGATGAATCAGGAGAAGGGTGTGCAACAGGTGGGGATGTCTCCGGCCTGGGAAATACCAGAGTGGGGAGAGAGTAATAGGAGCTCCTAGTCCATGCCATCCTCTTAGTTTCCAGCATGACATCCATACTCTTTGCTCCATAAGAACATCCATGATTCGGCCTTATCTGCCTCCCTGCTGACGTAATCTCCAGTTGTTTCTTTAAAATCACCGTCTTCTTCAGCCATGCTAGGCTGCTTGCTTTTCTACTAAGCATGGTATGCTGTGTCTCGTCTCCCAGCCATGCCCATGTCCTTTGTTCTGCTCTAGCACCTTTTCCCGATTCCCCAGTTAGGTATCACCTCCTTCTGGAAACCATCGCTGAATGCATCCTTCTTGGACCAGGTGAGATACCCCTCATCTGCCGCCAAAACTTTTGGTCCTTCTTTGTAGTATATTGGCCAGGAGGGTGTTTATCTTTTTAGTTCCCTGCCTCTCTCACTGGACTTGAGATCTTCTCCAGGGCAGGGTCTACAACTCACTCTCTAGCCAGCACAGTCAGCACTGACTGCTTCTGAATGACTAAAAGAGGGGATAAAGGGATGCCTGTATGGGTGGGTAGCCAGAGAACAGTCTTAGTGTGAAATATTCCACCCCCTCCCCTTTTTATGAGACAGAACTTGGGTAACTATGTCAGAGTGAACATAGGGCACTTGGTGGGAAAGAAGAACAGAGGAAGGTGGGGAAGGATAGGGAGGCCCTTGACAACACATTTTGCTGACTTAATAAGTTCAGGTCTCTTGGTTTAGGCCACCTAGTTTATGATAAAGGCTGAGCAAACTGGTTAACTTTCCCACCCTCGCTTTCATTAGGACTGCCGAGTCACTGTCCCTATATCGCCAGCTATGATATAATAAAATCCCTTTGTTTCCATGAGATTCTGTTGGAGAGGCAAGGAAGGGAGGTGAGTGTGAATACAACCCTCAGAATGTAGGTGGCTCCAACATAAAGGTGAGATGGCCATTTGACCATTTTCCCTGAAGGTATGTTATAAGGTCCATTGCATGAGATGCTCTACAAAAAAGTAGTTGAAGAAAGCATCCTCTTGGGAACATTGGTTCTCTTGGAAACTCACAGTATATATTAGCATATTAAAGGCTCTGAGAGGTCATGCAGTTAAGAAACTATTGTTAACTCAGCATTTTCCAAACATGGGTAACCATAAAGGGAACGGTGTGTATAATATCCATTAAGAAATGGCAGAGCATACTTGCAAAAATGATCATCACACTATCTTAACAGTGATATAATGAAAGAATATCTCACTGGAACTTTGAGGACTGTTGATCCTTATTCTTGGGAGAAATTTTGCTCAGGCATCAGTGAAATATGATCTCTTTCCACTACCGCTGCTTGTGTGACCACCATGGATAAAAACATGCCCAGTGTTAACAACTACATTTTCAAAAGGAAGATGATCAGCTTTCTGCTTCACTGTGCTCCCACAAAAGGTCCATTCTGAGCACTCCTTTCTTATGTGCTGTCACGTGGAACAAGTGCATCAGAGAACAAGAGCCAGAAGAAATCTCTCCCTCCTCACTCTGTTCAGGCCGTGGGGCTGTCCCTCTAGGGTGTGGAGACTGTCTTTACGGGAAAGAGCTCGCTAAGTGCTCAGGGCACTGGTAATCACTACTGTGGGCTCAGGAGAGAAAGAACTCTATTTTAGGGCAAAGGAACAATGACTCTGACCTACATACACCATCACATGTGAGGCTCTAACAGTGGGAGAGTCAGGAAAGCATAATCGTCTCTCTGAAGAGTGAGGTGGAGTCCGGCTTCTCAATCAGCAGGAGGGAAAGGGGTCAAAGCAAAGAGGCTGGAGGCTTCCTGTCAGCATGAAAGCATGGAGCATGAAAATGGGACACTCATCCCTGCCAGCACTTTCTGGAGCCCTGCCTTGTGGACTGGACATTTCATATGCCCTCAGCTCTTTTCTCTTCCTGATTGCTCAGGCTCCAGACCCTTCTCTATTTTTTCTTCAGTCTTCCTGCTACAGGCTCTCATCACCAGGCATGGATGGCATCCATTGCCTGCAGACAGACTTGCAGTCCAGCTGCCTTCCCCTCTGTTGCTCTGCAGAAAGAAGGACTGCATCCTTCATCTGCCAGGCACCTTCAGTGGCTTCCCACTAACTTTAGGATATGCCACAAACTCCTTCCCCTGACTTTCACATCACAGTCCTTTATGATGGGGCCCTTGTTTACAGTTTTAATTCTGTGACTTTAAATCACACAAACCAAGTTCTGTACGTTCTGCGCCTTTGCTCAAGACTCCCCTCCCTTCCCCGTGCCCTGACTATGCAAATACTGCCATTCTTTATGACCCAAATTAAGTTCCACATTCTGCCTGATGTGTCTTTACAGAGTGATCTCTGATGGGACCTACTACTAAATATCTTTGTAACATTAGTCTTCCTATCGTATTTTGTTAGCTAACTCTTATAGGTATGTTTTTTTGCCCTAAGGAAACTCTCTACCATATGTCTGTTTGCTATTTCAGTCATTGTTAATCTTTGGATTTGCTGATTCTTTGAAAATACCGTTAAAACTGATAAAGCTCTGTTAAGGATGACCAAGTGAAGAAGAAATAAGACATAACCTATAGCAGGAATGACAAAAGAAGACATCAGATGATCAGTGATAATAAAGAGGTATTATAAACAACTATGGAATACATTTGAAAATCTAACTTGCATAAACAATTTTCTAAAAATTCAGCTTTCCAAACTGATATAAGAAGAAATGAAAAGCCTAAATGATCCTATTACTCATAAATAAAGACAACCAGTAGTTTGTAGTTGGATGCCTGTCCCCTTGACACACTGGGAGCTCCTTGATCATGTCACAGTGTATCCCAGTATTGCCTGACTGATGTTGGCCATCAGACCCCTTCAAGTACCCTGATGAGGGTTAGGAGAAAGAGGCCAGCTGCTCACAGACCACTCTCGTGACCTGGTGATTTCCTCTGGCCATACCAGCCCATCCGAAAACCTCAATGCATTTTGCAGAATTTCAGATAGACAACGCCTTTAGTCTTCCACCTCCCTTTCCCCACCTAGCAGGCAGGGCAGTATGCTAGATCTTGACACTTGGGACTCCTTAATGGTCTGTGTGTACAGGCACTGTTCTTTGCTGTTCACAGAGGGTAGTGGAGGGGCTGAGGGAGAATGGCTGATTGGGCTGAGGTCTCATTCTGGTCCATTAAAAAAGCTGGCATGGGGCAGGGGCCCTCATTGAAGGAGACAGGGGGAAAAGGGAAAAGGAAAGGATTCATGTCCTGCTCTCCAACTCTTGGGAGTCTCTCTCCCAAAAACATTTGCTTGGGGACCCCTTGCCAGGGGAAAACAGTTGTTGGAGGGCTGTGCCCTGGCAGAAAGGCCTTGATGGTCTTTGCTGGTGGAAACTCTAGCCTTTGGCATATGCCCCAGGGCCAGATGAGTTCTGTCTTCTTATCCATTTTGTTTTATTGCCTGATTATCCCAGTTTTATGGTTTGTAGATTATATTCTTTCAGTATTCACTTTGCTCTTCATTTCTTGTATTTTAATTGCTCTCAGCTGACTACAATTTAATGGCTTTCTTTTATATCACTTTTACTTTTATCCATGGCTCGTATTTTATCTAGTTCCCTCACCATATTCGGCTTTTATTTTGAGCTTTATTTTTATGCTGTTCATTTTTATTTCAGCCTTGTTATTTGCCTTTTCTGCTGTTTTTAATGACTTTTGCCTTGACTCATCTTTTTGTTGGCAGCATACTGTTACTTTATCAGCTTTTATGCTCTTTCATTACAAAATGACAAGTTTGAGGCAAAGTTGTGAAAGAGCCAGTTGTTAGGGTTGTCCAGTGTCTTCGAAAGGACAACTCAAGTGGCCAGAAGCAGCAAGCCACTCATGCTAACTCCATCCAGCGAAGGCTTATTGGAAGGATACAAATGAATATCAAAGAAACAAAGAGCAATAAGGATATTCAAGCCTCATTAGAAATGGAAAATTATCACCAACAACTGCCTTCTCCATCTGTCTCGCAATCTGGGGTCCCTGGTTTCTTCCTCTCTGCTCCTCTACTTCATGTGCCCTTGCCAAACAGCACAGATCTGCTTTCCCAGGGCCCAGCCTAACCACCAAACTCAAGTTTTCATGCCTTACAGACCAGAACCTACTACCATGTAATTGGCTAGTCTCAGTTAACCTCTGCCAAATACCAGGAAGAGAGGGTCTGATTTTGTAGTTCTGTTTGGCTTAGTTTTCCAATTCCAGCCCTTTCCCCACCTCCATCAGCTTTAGCCATCAGCTAAAGCTTTACCTTCTAGGCTGTGACGGTAGATTCCTCACCTAAGGGCAGTGATGGACGTGGATGGAAGGGAGACTAGTTGCTTTTCTCCTTCAAATAATCCTGTGACAGCATCATAACCTCCTCCCAAAGATTCCCTCCCTTCTGCATCATCTCTCCATCTCTTCTTTCTTCAACTAAGTGTTCAACTAGATATTTAAATAGTACTTAGCTGAATTATCTAGTAGACAGTTGGCCAAAATTCCAAATCCCCACCCCAAGGGACAAACTCTACATGGATTTTGCTTTTAAATGTTAGAACAAAGTTGTTTTTTCATATCACATTCTCTACAAACCCTGTGATGACGTATGCTATCAATTCAGTGTCTTTATTTATTTATTTATTTATTTATTTATTTTTGACAGAGAGAGAGAGAGAGAGAGAGAGAGAGATCACAAGTAGGCAGAGAAGCAGGCAGAGAAGAGGGAGAAGCAGGCTCCCTGCTGAGCAGAAAGCCTGATGCGGGGCTTGATCCCAGAACCCTGAGATCATGACCTGAGCTGAAGGCAGATGCTTAACCCACTGAGCCACCCAAGCACCCCTGAATCCAGGACTTGGCAAGAGGTGCCAACAAGATAGCAGTGTCTTGGTTTAACTGAAATAAGCCACCATGTTATTTATAGCATTCTCATGAGATTCCTTGGGAAGAGGCATAATGAAAGGTCTGTGAGCTGGGTTTGGGATCATTTTATCATCATTTCTTGATGGAATCTTAAAGCCAACAGGAACCACATTCCTGCCAGTTGGACTTAAGGGAAAGAACTTCTCTTGCTGTGAGTGCTCTCTTATTACTTTCTCCTGGTAGCAGACCTATATAGGAATTACTCTGGATGGCATATAGTAGATGCTTAATAAATATTTGATGAATGAACTGCAACCCATTTAACCCTAATGGAGAAAGGGAACTAATACCTGCTCAGATATATTATGTTCTGGGCACTTTATACACTTAGGCTGTACAAGACCAGTGCCTACAAGCTTCTGACTTAACAGACTCGGTCCCAAGACTAAGAGCTCTCTGTCAGAACTAGGAAAATTGGGGCTAGAAATGCAGTAACCTTATTTTGTTTGTCATTGAGCTATTTGATCTGTTTGCTTGAGACCTGAGACCTAGACTTTCTCAGTGACACTAGGATCCTATTGCCCATTTGAACCTGGCTGTAAGAAGCACTACAGAGGCCTTGAGGCTCCACCAAGAAGGGCCTCTTTAGAGACAGGTACCCAGCAGAAGCCTGAATGTAGGAATCAGACAGAATGTGTCTGAAGCATGAGGGTTACTTACTGGCTGTGTGGCCTTAGGTGAGTCCCATAACTTCTCTGGACTCCAGTTTGTTTTTCTCTAAAATTTGGTACAATAACTGGCTTTCAGGCATGTAGACAAGATTTAATGTGCTAATATACATGAAAAGCCACATCTAGAGTTTGATTTTTGGGGATGCTCATTTATAGATGGCTTTACCCTCCCTGCCCACCTGCCACAATCAGTGTGACTTAAATCATAGCCTGAGCCCACCTGGTCCCTGCTGTAACACACCTGAGGCCTGAGGTCATATTCAACAGTCATTGTTGACTATCAGTGTTAGCTTAGCAGCTAGGCTTCCCCTGTGAGCATATTCTGCCCCATTCCACTCTATTCCCACCCTGCTGTCTGGAAGGTGAGGTGCTAATGAAAATCCCAAGCCCCCCCCTCCCCCATTCTGGGGGAAGGGAGAAGAAATGGTGAGTCACCACCCCACCTCCACCCCCCGCATTACTCAGTGCTGGGTGTCTGCCAGCAGGAGCTGAGACCATCTTATTCAGCACGCAGGAACCTGCCATTTCTTGTTCACGGTCTTGGCAACCAGCTTGGCCCCAGAACAAGCAGAGAGTCTCAGGACCATACTGAGAGGGATATGCTCCCCAAGTGTCAAAGGGGACTGATCCCAGGGAGGTCGCAGTCACAGTGGAGGTTGCCAGGAGTGGGATGGAGGAGACAGTGACTCTTCAGAGTAGTTCATGGGCTGGGACATGCTGGGGGTCTTTGTATGGCCATTTAGCCAGAGTCCATCCCACCATGGGGAAGGCTGGCTCCAGGTTCTGAGAGGTTGGCATTAGGGTTGTGGAGTGTCCATGATGAAATGCATTCTCCTGCTAGGGAGGTGGAAGTGGGAGGCTGTATTTTATGTAAAAGAGCAAAACCTCACAAGCACCACAAAATATTTATGCCCTCGGACTTATTTTCACTTTCAGGAATTCATCATCATCTGCCAAATGATATTGTAAGATATATATATGAAGCTGTATATCCCAGTGCTATTTATGTTTGTAAGAAAGTAGAAACAACCTCCATTTCGACCATGTGGATCAGGTCATAGATGTTAGCCATAGCCATGGAATGGAACACTATGTAGCCATTAAAAGTAGTCCCTGCAGGGCACCTGGGTGGCTCAGTGGGTTAAAGTCTCTGCCTTTGGCTCAGGTCATGATCTCAGGGTCCTGGGATCGAGTCCCACATGGCGGGGGGGGTCTCTGCTCAGCGGGGAGCCTGCTTCCCCACTGCTCTCTGCCTGCCTCTCTGCCTACTTGTGATCTCTGTCTGCCAAATAAATAAATAAAATCTTTAAAAAAAAAAAGTAGTGCTTGCAAGGGGTCTTTAAGAAGCTAGGAAAATGCCTATAAAATGAAACAAAGACATAAGACACAGAATTGTACATAAAGCATGATCTCTGCTATTAAAAAAATAAAAAAGTTCACTGAAAGAAGATTGGAAATAAATATGCCTAAAACTTACTTTTCATTGCTTCCTAGAGGTAAGATTACCAATTTTTTTTTACCTTCTATATTTCTAAATTTTATCTACTGAGCATAAAGATAAAAACTAAAAATGAAACAAAAATAAAATCAAGACACACCAGTAGGGATGAACTAAACCCAAAGAATTAGACTCTAGTGTGGAAGAGACTACCAGGGGTCTATGTTGGAATAAGAGCAATCGGGGGCCTGTTGAATCACCCCGCCTAGACAGTGGCCTACATGACTGACTGCTGAGCCTGCAATGACAACACTGGGCTTTGGGAACAGCCAGAAATGTTTATAAGGGGCAGTTGGGAGTGTGTGTCCATCAGAGAGGCAGCACTGACCGAATCAGCCCCTGTAGGGGAGACCTGCTGGAAGGGGAGCTGGGCCCCTATGGTGTCCTGGGCCCCTATGGTGTCCTGGCCCTGTTTCCTGAGAGGACCAAACAATGTATCCACGTGTGTTCCAAGACTTGACCAGCCAGGTATAAATTGGAATGCTTATCAGATTGGCTCCCTCAAGGGACAACACATAACAATGAAATGATAATAGATTTATCAATAGCCCTTTTATTGAAGTACTTGAGAATTTCCTTTTTTTTTTTTAATTTTGGAATTTCTCCAAGTTTTGGAAACACTGACAAAGATTAGTTTTATTTCCTCTTGAGAAAATCTGGTCTGGCCTCTTGGAGGATCTTTCCCACTGACCTCAACTCCACCACAAACACCCCTGGTTTGGGCCTCACAGGCCAGGCCTCTGTGGCCAACTCTGATACATAATTCCTCATTTATCTGACAAGAGCTCACAGCTTCACTGTGTACTCGAACCCCACCTGCTCATTGGGACTAGTGGGGCAGAAGGGGACACAGATATGAGAACCTTCCATGGCTAGACTGTGTGTTCCTTTTGGTATCTTCTGTCCCTCTTCAGCCCCCATGGCTCCCACATAGGACCAAGGTAGACTTGTGGACTTGAATGGCAGCTGTGGGAAAGTGTGGTCATGGGCTTTGTGGTTCACAAAGACTGTACCTGCCTTGGGTTTGGGTTCTGTATCAGTTCTGTATCTGTATCACCCCATAATAAAGGACCACAAACTGGGTGGCTGGAAACAACAGAAATTTAGTGTCTCACTGTCCTAGAGGCTAAGAGACTGAAATCATGATGTCAGCAGGGCCATACTCTCCGTGAAGCCCCCATAGGTGGATTCTTCTTTGTCTTTTCCAGCTTCTGGCACTTGCTGGCCATCTTTGCCATCCTTGCATTCTTGGCTTGTGGATGCCTCTCCCCAGTCACGTGACCATCTTCTGCTCCATGTCTTCACATCTTCCCTCTGTGTTTGTCTGTCTCTGTGCCCAGATTTCCATCTTTTTTATAAAGACACCATTGTATTGGCTTAGAGCCCACCCCAATGACCTCATTTTAACTTGCTTATATTTGTAAAGACCCTATTTCCAAATAAGCTCACATTCTGGAGTTAGGACTTGAAGGTCTCTTTTGGGAAACACACAGTTCAAACCACAATGATTTCTAAGGCTGACTCAATCACTCAGTAAGCATGTAGCCTTGAAATCACACAAGCTCTCCAGACGTCAACTACTTCTTATTCTGCAAAACGGGAGTTAGAAAGAACACCTAACTCCAAGGTCATTGCATGGTCTAAAGGAAGTAATATGTGTGAAGCACGTAACATGACACCTGGCTGATTATAGGTGTGACTTCCCATCACTGTTCACAAGCCACATAGTCTCTCTGCTCAGGGGAGAGTCCAGCCTAAGCCAACCAGGGCTGATACTGCGGCTCTAGCTCCACACCGTGGAGGGTTCAAAGGTGGCATGCCCCAGGTTCCTCCTAGGCTGACCTGCCAGGTGTCCCAGCAAGCAAGAGGGTAGGACCAGACATAGGACTGGTGATGTATCAAAGTTTGCAGAACTGAACAATTGGAGGTTGCCTTTTTAAAACAATCTCACAGAGGCCACATTTGCCCTGAGGCCTACTGGATATAAGAAAGCAAGAGGTCCTCAAAGAATAAATTTGGGGTCAGACCAGAAAGCCTTGAATTGAAAAAGATGATGTGTCCATTCCTACCTTTCTAAGGCTTCTCCTGCCACTGACACTACCCTCACTATGTTCAGAGTCTCTTTCTGTTCCCTAAGAGGAAGTTTGTACCCTCTTACCTCAGGGCCTTTGCACTGCTGTTTCTTCAATCCAAAATACACTGTGCATTCTACCCTCCTTGTCCATTCCCCAATTTATCTAATTTCTTCTCATTCTTTACTCACCTATTATCCCTTCCTCCAGTTAATTTCTCTGTTCATTCCCTTCCTAACATTTAACCCAATTTGTAACCACATCTTCAGTCTTGTAGTTACTCACTTGATATTTGCTTTTTTCCATTAGGCCACATTCCATTGTTTTAAAAAGGCCTGACTACAGAGTCTCTGTAAGTTTTATTCCCTCAGGGACTACCTCCTGCCCAGCTCAGGTCCTGCAAACATTGGGGTACTCGGGACTATTTTGTGGCTATCTAATGTATGGAAAAAGACACTATTTCCCCAATCACTGTGACCTCCTAAGACTGAGGGGGGCTGGTCATCTGGGAAAATGAGTGATTTATAGCTTCTACTTTCAACTAAGTCTTATTTAATCAATGTGATTTGTCAAAGAAGTCAGTTCATTTTTATGAAATTGACAAGCACCCTGCAGCCAACACCACCTTTGTGTGTGTCTGTGGGCTGCTCTCCACCTCTTGCCTTTGGGGCTCAGGTTAATGGGATAACCCTATGAAAACTCTCACTGCTACAAACAAGAGGTATCAAACAGAGAGGAAACACTAGAGGCTTCTATCCTTGGCATAAACTCCAGGTCTTCACGCCTACCTCGCACATGCTCCAGCAGAGCAGTGAGATGATTCTGTTCCTCCAGGAGAAAAAATGAAGCCAGTCCAAGCAAAAGACTGTGGTGGTTGGCCTGTATATGACTGGTGACCAGCAAATAGATTCTTCAGCTCAGGGATGTCACCACAACAGAATTTCCAGGCATCCCTGAGCTCAGTGCCTTGTAGCTCACGGGAAGAGAGGCTGGGCGTCTGACCCTAGCAGGGAATCACAGCTTGGAGAAAGGAGAGTAGCCACAATGTAGTCTTTAAAATAAATCACAACCATCAAAGCAAATGAGAGAGGCTGAGTGTGAAAACAAGCAACAGTTTAAGAGTTGTTTCACAAGAGGAATGATCAGAGCGTATCTCTGGAACAGCCCAAGCAGTTTGAAAGGTGCTGGTGCATATAGGTTTTGATGTCCATGTTGGATAATCAGTAATGTGCTGTTTCTGCATTGTTCCAGAGACAACAGTAGGTAAATTAACACCAAGACACTGTGGCTGGGTCCAGACACAAGGAAGACCTCAAGGGAGTATGGAAGGTTGTCTTGCCTTCCTAATGAACTCCTAATCATCCTTCCAGCCCAGCTTAGGTGTCTTCTCTTTCAAGAAGCCTTCCCTCTTTGGGGTAAATACCCAGTAGTGCAATGGCAGGGTCATAGGGAAGCTCTATTTTTAATTTCTTGAGGAATCTCCACACTGTTCTCCAAAGTGTCTGCACCAACTTGCATTCCCACCAACAGTGTAAGAGGGTTCCCCTTTCTCCACATCCTCTCCAACACATGTTGTTTCCTGTCTTGCTAATTTTGGCCATTCTAACTGGTGTAAGGTGGTATCTCAATGTGGTTTTAATTTGAATCTCCCTGATGGCTAGTGATGATGAACATTTTTTCATGTGTCTGATAGCCGTTTGTATGTCTTCATTGGAGAAGTGTCTGTTCATATCTTCTGCCCATTTTTTGATATGATTGTCTTGTGTGTGTTGAGTTTCAGGAGTTCTTTATAGATCCTGGATAAGGAAGATGTGGTCCATATACACTATGGAGTATTATGCCTCCATCAGAAAGGATGAATACCCAACTTTTGTAGCAACATGGACAGGACTGGAAGAGATTATGCTGAGTGAAATAAGTCAAGCAGAGAAAGTCAATTATCATATGGTTTCACTTATTTGTGGAGCGTAACAAATAGCATGGAGGACAAGGGGAGATGGAGAGGAGAAGGGAGTTGAGGGAAATTGGAAGGGGAGGTGAACCATGAAAGACTATGGATTCTGAAAAACAATCTGAGGGTTTTGAAGGGGTGGGGTTGGGAGGTTGGGGGATCCAGGTGGTGGGTATTGGAGAGGGCACGGATTGCATGGAGCACTGGGTGTGGTGCAAAAATAATGAATATTGTTATGCTGAAAAAATAAAAAATTTAAATTAAAAAAAAAGAAGACTTCCCTCACCCCTACAGTTGGTTAATTGCCCCCCCTTCTCTGTTTTACTTACTGTCCTCCATTTTCATGAAATGCACACATGTTCATTTCCTCACTGCGAGGGTAACACTGCCAAACCAGAAATAGTGTATAAGTGGTGCCTTCTCTTTGGGACTGATTGTGTTGTTTTCTAAGCTATAGTTATGAAGTCTTCTTTATAAGTCATTTTAAGTAGAAACAAGCCTAGTTAAATTTATATTAACCAATCCTATGATAACAAATTTACGTTAAATCTAGTTAACAAATCTAGTTTACAATTATGAAGTAAAAATATTGCAAGTCTTCCTCGACTCTAGCAAAAACCATGAAGGTGAGCCCTGAAAAACTGAGGTTGAAAAATGCTAGAGTAAGAGCTCTGAATCTTTCTTCTCTGGTCTAAAACCCCTGGGTGCCATGTGCACCCAGCTCCTCTTCCTAAGAAGATACCAGCCTGCAGGACAGCAACGGAGTCCCATTCCTTTAGCCTCCTCTGCAGCACTTAGTATATAACAGGTGCTCATTTAGGTTTCCTAATATGCCAGGCATGAAGTGTGATTGGCCACGAAAGTACCAAGTGATAAAAGATATAAGTAGTTGAATTCCAAGCTTCTCATGGACGTTCTTAGCCAAATACCATTCATGAAGCAGGAGTGAGATAAAAAATTAAAATGCGACAGACGTGCTGATAAATTTGTGTGGAAACACGTGATGCAGACTTCCCAGTCACTAGAGACATGGGGAGTTGTGAGTAGCTGCAGAAGTCACTCCTTCCGTTGATCATATTTTTCCAGAATATGCAGAATTTTGGCTCTCACTGAGGATGGCATAATTATGTGACCGTTGAGCTGGGAGCCAGGGAATTAAATTCTCCTAAGTCTTCTACAAATACCCCCTACTCAGAGAGGGAGGAATTCGATCTCTCCTCCCACTGCCAGGTAGCTTAACGGCAGACCACGTTCACATATGTTTTGCATGGAAAGTAAGCATCGGCGAAAGGGTACTTACCATACACTGAAGTGGATCGCGGAGCTGCGATTTATCTTGCATGGGTCCAAGAGGGAAATGAAGCATCCTATTAGCATTGTGGGTCTGCGTGAATCACAATAGGCAAATGAGAACAAGAGCTGAGCACCCATAATACAAATATCTGTGTGCAGCGAAGGAAAATGTCAAAGCGGAATTTGGCTCTGCTGGAAATGGGGTACATTTAGAACGCATTAGCTCCTGACACTCCGGGCCTGGGTAATCTACAGCTCTTTCAACTTACTTACTGTAAACTTGGAAGCAGCCAACCTTTCACATCTGCATTGGTTTTCTGTTGCCAGGAAGAAAAAAATAATAATAAAAGGTACGTGAAAAGAAAATGAGAGTGTTGCGAGACAATTTGCTGATCGGGTGGCTCGCTAAAGTGAGCGCCCGTGAGTGGGGACTGTCTCGGCCACTGTGGCTCTCCGCTGGGAAGCATGCTTGGCTCTCCCATTGTGTTCCTCCTCCAGCTGATTGCTTGGGAAATAATGGTTTTATTTTGCTTCAGAATTAGAAAATAAAGCAGCTGAAGCTGGGAGTTACGAGTCTTAATTATCTTCCCTGGCCTTTTCTTCGGGAACCTAAAATTGATTTTCAAATTTCTCTTCAGAATTTGATTTAACATTTTAATCTGCATGCCTTCTGTGGGGACTTTGCAGGCGGTATTGATGACGGGGAGGTGAAGGATTAGCCGGCCACAGGGGAGGTGCTTGTTATCAGCTGAGCAGTCCTGGTGTTGATGAGAGGCGCCCAGGGGTCGTCCGGACCATGCGTGAGAAGGCCCTTCGTCTCCTGCTCACCTTGATCAGAACGAAAGCTGGAATCATGCCTGACAGGCAGCGGCCTCTGAACTTTTGTTTTAAACTGTGAGGCTGTCCCCCGAGGTGCTGACTTATTAGCTCCAGGAATTGATAGAACAGTAAAAGAGTCCATATACTTCTGTAATATTGATTGGGCTGCCATTTCTCTTTCTTCTGTGGCTCAAAATATGGATTTTCCTGACACTAACCTTAATTTGAATTAAACATTTAAAATATGCCTCTGCCCCTTTGGGGTTCCCCACCTGAACATTTGGGAACTTCAATACGACATATGGATTATGGGCAAAACTTGTCAGGGAGTGGAAATATGAGGTCTTGTGTGCCTGCTGTTGTTCATCGATTTCAGAGGCTGTGCTGTATAAGGAGCAGCTGGGTATAGAGTTGTGAGTACCAGAACCGGGAAACGTGGGCCGGATCCCCATGTGACCTTGAACAGCCCATTCAGTGGCTCTGAGCCTCCACTGACTCATCTGCCAAATGGGGTGAATATGCCCTGACAGTGGAACCATTGGTGGAGTGACAGATGGCACGTGCTATGTGCTCTGTGTCCCCGGCAGACAGGGGAAAGACGAAGCAGCGCAGACAGCCTGGAAGAAGTGAGCTACGGGATAAATTCAGGGATAACATCAGACATGAGAGGAGCCCTGGCGCCTGGAACAGCAGCCCACCCAAGGGGTTCACAGTTCAGAGCCCCAGAAGCAAGATGGGGTATGGAATAGGGGCTAAACCGACCTTGACCTGAGGCTGGTTGAAGGAGATAGGGCGTGACAGCTGGCAAAGAGAAACCTGGAGGCAGAGTCTTAGTGAGGGCCTTGTGGGGATCTTTCTGACACCAGATGGTGACATTCAAGAAGGTGAGTTTCAGCTTCCACACGAAGGTGCTGCCACTGAGTTAGCAAATTCCCAACACTGTGCACCTTCTCCGTGCCAGCAGGTTGATTGAAACTTGTTGATTTTAGGAGCACCTGGGTGGCAGTGTTGGTTAAGGCTCTGACTCTTGGGTTGAGCTTAGGTCCTGATCTCAGGGTCGTGAGATTGAGTCCTGTCCCGCCACCTCCCATACCACCCCCCATCCTCGGGCTCCCGGATCAGTATGGAGTCTGCTGAAGTTTTTCTCTCCCTCTCCCTTTGTCTCCCACTCCCCACCCTTGCAGGCACACTCGTGCTCTCTCTCTCTCTCTCTCTCGCTGATAAATAAATAAATCTTAAACACATTTGTTGACTTCAAACTTCACAAGAGCCCAATATAGTAGAATCCATTATTATTCATAATTTATGGATGTGGAGATTGAACTTTGGAGAAGTTAATACATTATGGCCCATGATCACAGAGTTAGGAATGTCAGAACTCATACTTGAAGACAAGTTATTCGATTCCAAGACTCTGATACTAACCATCATACCATACTGCCTTTTGAACTGATTGACGCTTTCTTTCTCTGACACCCAGCACTCATTCCCTGAGCCCCTCTATTAAGCTAGGCCTTAAAATAGGCAGTAAAGTCAGGGACATGAGTAAGTACAGATTCTCGTCTCTGGGAGCTTTAAAGGGAAAACAGATGTGTGGGCAAGCAAGAAAGAATGTGCAGGGAAACCTGAGGCCTGGGGGAGCTGCCATCTCAGCTTGAGAAGCCAAAGAAGGCTCCTCAAAAGAAGTAATGCTCAGACTGGGTTTTGAAGCTTGTATAGGAGTTCTCCTGATAGACGTAAGGAAATGTTCTTCGTTAGTTGACCAAGAAAAGGTAGGATGGCTCATTTTTTTGGCAACAAGGGCTACTGATGGCACTATCAGCCACTTTAACCTCTCACTGGGCAGCTTGCAAGTCTTTCTGTTCCCACAGGTTCCTGTCTGCAGATAAACTGCAAGGAGACTTCTTATTAGGGTACTTTCAGTTCCTCCTTAATTTCCAGATTAAGAAACCTGAGCTTTACTTGCCAGTTAGCTCCCTGATAGGCTGACCTTGAACCAGCAGTTTCAGAGCAGGCCTTCTGTCTGAGTGAAGCTGCTTTACCAAGCAGGGCTGGAAACACCAGATACATGATACATGACCTTGGAATGTTAATTCTACTCAAAGATGCAAGAGCAAACAACACGGATTTCATACTGTACCGGGATACGTTTTAGAGTGAATTGCAAAATTAGCATGATTCTTAAGAATAAAACATGAGCTTTCTTAGCCACATCCCCGTTGACTCAGGCCATTGTTTGGCACAGCAATTCCTTCTCCACCGTTAGGGGATGATGGAACATCTGAATGGGCCTCGAGTGAGGTTGCCTGCTTCCGGCCAAGAGAGCACTAGGGGTCGATCCTTCACCTGCTCAAAGGCCAAACCCCCACGCTATCCCTATAGAAGGGACCAGGGTCCGTTCCCTGGTACAGAGGCCAGTACAGTCTGCTCTTTCTAAAGACGGGGACCGCGATGGCACCTCACGCTTCACCAACAGTGGCTGAAATCTTAGAGCGCTCTAATGTCTTGCTTGAGATTAAAGTAATGGGAGACACAACCGTAAGAAATCCACTCTGGGCCATGTCGAGTCATAAAACTGTAATGCTGTAAAAGCTGAGCAGCCAGAAATCACTGGTGATGTGAAGGGAGCAAAATAAATATCGGCTGGGTTTTTAATTAACTGCCTCTAAATAATGAAAATGAGCAAATTAGACTGATTTTAGTAGCAAAATACTATTATCGTTTGAATATTCCTATGGATGGACAGCATGGCGTCTTTGATGGAGGCCCATAAATCAGGCCGGGCTCTTTCACGTCTCCTGGAAACTACATACTCTTAACCTGCATCTGCTCTGTCCCTTCCTGACAAGTGTCAGCGATGGTTGTTGCCTCTCAGACCTCGGAGAGGGGCAAGTGGGAAGAAGCCAGACCACAGAAACTTCCACCCTGACTCTAGGTCCCTTTAATGATTATTGCCATGCTGGGGCTCCTAAGGGACTCAGTCAGTGAAGCGTCTGCCTTCATCTCAGGTCATGATCCCAGGGTCCTGGGATGGAGCCCTACATCGGGCTCCCTGCTCAGCGGGGAGCCTGCTTCCCCCTCCACCCTTTCCCCTCCGCTTCTGTTCCCTCTCTCTCTAATAAATAAATAAAATCTTAACAAAAGAAAATAGTAATTGGCATGCTACTGAAAAGACAGCTGTGATTAAGGGGTGGCCTCTAAAGTCAGGGAGATCTGTATTTAAATCTTGGCTTAGGATTACTGTAGGACGCTGGGCAATCTTGCCTCCCCGTGTTCCAGCATCTTCATCTCTGTCACGGGAAGAGATCTGGTCCTCGCATGAATGGTATCTCCGAAGCCACTGGCACAGTACCAGGCTCATGATAAGCACTCCAGAACTATTATGTGGTGAGAACAGGCCTCATGCCTTGTTCTTGACCTTGGGAAGGAAGGATCTAATTTTTCACCATGAGTGTGATGTTATCTGTAGGTTGATCATAGGTGTTCCTTACCAGTTTGAACAAACTCCCTTCTAATTCTAGTTTTCTGGGAGATTGCATCGTCTATGGGTCTTGAATTTTGGTGAAAAAAAAATTTTTTTTTACATCTATTGAAGTAACCCTCTGGTTTTTCTCCTTTATCCTGTTAATACAGTAATTACATTGACTGAAACTTGAATTTCTGGGATAAATTCTACTTAGTCATAATCCTTTTTATAGAGTTGGATTAAATTTGCTAATATATTGTTGAGGATTTTGTGTCTATGTTCATGACAGATAGAGGTCTGTAATTTTCTTCAATTTTAAAGTCTGTGCCAGGTTCTGGTATTAGGGTAATACCAGCCTCTGAAAAGGAGAATGAGTTCCCTCCTCCTCTATTTCCTAAAAACAAATGATATATGATTAGTTTTGTTTCTTTTATGGATGCATGATAGAAACTGATGAAACCACCTGGGCCTAGAGTTGCTTTGTAGGAAGATCTTCTGAAAAAAATTCCAGTGATTAATATATGATTTAAATATGGTAATAATCAACAAGGTTTTTTCTTAATCTACTCACTTTAGATTGGGTGTAGTCTTCTTCTAGTTCCTTCTTGATTTTAGATCTTCTTCTTTTATAATACATGCATTTAAAGCTGTAAATGTCTCTCTAAGCACCGATTTAACTGCATTACACAGATTTTAATATATTGTATTTGTATTCTCTTCAGTTCCAATTATTTCTCTTTCAATTTCTTCTCCGCTCATGCATTGTTGCAATGCATATTGTTTAATTTCCAAATATTTGGGCTTTCTTTAGATCTCTTATTGTTAAACACTATCGATTTCCAATTTAATCCCAGTGTGATCAGAGAGCATACTCTAGGATTTCAGCTTTTTAATCAATGGGGTTGTTTTATGGCCTGTATGTGGCCTTTGTGACCATGACATGTGAGGCTGAGTTGCATGTGTATACTACAGGTGCATGAGCTGGTCTAAAAATCTGAGTTAGGACAAAGTGGTTAATAGCATTGTTTAGCTTACCAATGACTTTATTCTTTTGTGTGTTGTTATCATATCAATTATTAAAATTCTGCTGTGATTCTGGAATTGTCTATTTCTTCCTTTAATCTTGCCCATTTTTGTTTCATGTGTTTTGAGCCTTTATAATTAGGTGCATGTGCTTTTATAATAGTTATTTCTTCCATTTGTAATTATGTAATGTTCTTCTTTGGCAATATTAATTGTTTGACATCCATTTCATCTAATATTAATGTATCCACTTCAGACTTGCTGTGCCCACCTTTTGTATCAGACATTTTTCACATCATTCCTTTTTGATCTATGCATGTTTTCATATTTAGAGTGCATCTCTGTAGACAACATGCATATAGTTGTCTCTGGCATTTTTATTCATTCTGATAATCTCTGCCTCTTTATTGGGATGTTTAATGTAATTGTTGATATGGTTAGACTTAGACCTACCATTTTATTGTTTGTTTAACTTCTGATACCTGTTTCTCCATTGCCCCTTTCCTACCGTCTTTGGTATTGTTTGAATATTCTTTAGAATTTCACTTTGATTTATTATTGACTTTTAGCTATGCCTCTTTTCCTTTATTTTTAGTGTTTACTTGCTCTCTGTATACATCTATAAATTTTCAAAGTCTTCCTAGAATTAGTATTTTACCAATATGTACAAACTGCAGAAACACTGCAACTACATACATTTACCACTCCTCTCCTACCATCTTTTATGCTACAGTGATCACACGCATCATATCTATACATATTATAAGCCCCACACACAATGTCAGAACTTTACTTTAAACAATCTCATATATATCATAAAATATATTTTTTACTTTAAACAATCATATATATATGATTATATATGTATAATATATATATTTTTAGATACATATGAGATATATATATATATTTTTTTTTTTTAAGAAATAGGAGGAGAAAAGTAGTCTCTTAGATTTACCTAGATACAATTCCTGATAATCTCCCTTTATCCCTTCAGACTCATGATTTCCATAATATCATTTCTCTTTTTCCAGGAAAAAAAATCCTTTAGCATTTCTTATACAACAGCCTGTTGGAGATGAACTGAAATGTCTTCATTTCACCTTTTTATTGATGATGATTTTGCTTGTTATAGAATTATGGGCTGATAGATTTTTTTTTTTTCTTTTAGCCCCTGCAAGATGTTGTTCTCCTGTGCTGTAGCTTCCATGGTTTGTGATTAGTTAGCAGTCATTCAAATTATTGTTTCCTGTATATAATGCCATTTTTCTGTGGCTGCTTTCTCTTTCTCTTCAGCTTTAATGTACATAGGTGTAGTTTCACCCATATTTATTCCTCTTGGGATTTATTGGCTTTTGAGTGCATAAATATATGTCTTTCACCAAACTGAGAAAGTTTTCAGCCATTATTTATTTGAATATTATTTTTGCCTCATTCTCCCTCTCTTCTCTTTCTGGGACTCCAATGACCTATTATGTAAGACTTTTTGATAACAAACCATAGGTCCCTGAGGTTATATTTTCTTCAATACTTTTTCTATGTCAGATTTCTCACTCCGTTAAGTCTTTGTTTTCTCTTTTCTTCAAATCGGGTACTTTTATATTGATTTCTCACACATTCACTCACCTATTTCATCATCTCCATCCTGCCCTTATGTCCACCCAGTGAATATTTTATTTCAAATATTATCTTTTAATTATTAGAATTTGTATTTGATTCTTTTTTCTATGTTGTATTTGTCTGATGAGATTTACATCTTCATTCATTATAAGCATATTTCCTTTTATAGCCCTGAGCCTACATCTAAAAATAAAGAATATACTTGTTTGAAACTACAAATACCTGAGTTATCTTGGGGTTTGGCTGTGTTGTCTTTGCCCTTGGGACTCCTTTGTCCTGACTCTTCATATGTCATTAAAGGTTAAATTATATCCAGGATATTTTCCATGTTATGCTGAGATGACACTGAACAGTCATATTCCTTCAAGAATTGTTGTTTTGTTTGAACAGGCAATTAACTTAGTTCAACTCAAGCTATAAACCCTCCCTTGCCTGCTATGGGCAGCAGTTCAGATCTAGTGCAGATGGCTTTCATTCTGTCCCCCACATGCACAATTCTGGGGACAGCCAGAGACCTGGGTTTTTCAACATGGAGTTTGGGCATCCCCTTCCCTGGCTCACTGCTCTCCAGTAGCCCTCCCTCACCCTCCAGCAGTCCTGTCCATCTGGCCAGAAAGACAACAGGCTTGCTCTCAGAGTGTTAGTTCCCCTGTTCCACCAGTGCTGCAGCTGCCCTCAGGGCAAAGGATCAGAACTGGAAACTCATGAATGCACTTAGGAATATTGAACTGTACACTCAGAAAGGGTTCAGATGGTATATTTTATGTTATGTGAATTTTTTCACAATTTTTAATAATCATTAAGAATCTGAGAACTCACTCATTTTTAGTAGTTTTTTTTGTTGTTGTTGTTTTTTTTTCTACTCCCCTCCAAAATCCCTTTCCTTTTAGTCACTCTCCAGGAGTCAGGTATTTGGGAGGGGGAGGTATTTTTCCAGGGTTGTAGGTATTGTGAGAGAGTCCGGGTGTTAGGAGCCTACATGTCCACACCAGAAGCAGAATTCCTTAGGTCCCTCACTTGTGCCTTTAACAAGCCCAAGTTTGCTGTCCTCCCAGTTTCAGGGAAATAAACATAGTGCATCACATTTTCTGTGAATTTGAATTATTCTAATTAGAAGAAAGTGTAATGTAATGACATCATATGACCCAACATGTAATATAAAATTATTATTTTATAAAATTATTACTTTACTATTAATATAGAAGTAATGTAATGCTTTAAATTTATTTTATAAAAATAAAATTTTTTTTATAAAGAATGACACATTTTTAATTTTGGTGACTAAGTGAATTATAAACTCAAATCCTGTTGCCACAAGGCTTTTACCTTAGCTGATAAGTAATAAAAGCCATTTATCAGTACGTATACCTGAAATTCTATAAGCGACCAATGTGCTATTATTTAAATATGCAATGTCATTAGAATTTCAAAGTATTTTCTTTTATAATAAAAACCATCCAAAGCATTAAGAGGCCATGCTAATTCAAGGCCTGACAATCAGCACTTTGGGAACTTGAGCTAAATTTGGCTTAATCATCTGAAGAAGGCCAAATGGGCTATTGTTTTAAGAGGAAAAATTACTCTAAATATTAGGGAAAATAGTGAGAAATAAAAATCAGCATTAAAGCAGAACAATTCTACAATCACTATAGGATGCATCCTCTGTACTTTACATTTATTTCTATGGGAAAATTAGCCTTAATGATGTATGGTATTAATTATGTAGAGCAACACTGTCCAACAGAAAATATAATTCCAGCCATATACATAATTATTTATTTTCTAGTAGCCACATTAAACAAGTAAAAAGAAACAGGTGGAATTGATTTCAATAATGTGTTATATACCCCAAATATCCAATATTATCATCTTGATATGCTAGAAAATAGAAAATAATTAATGAAAAATTTTTCATAGAAAGGATTTTTAAATCTGATATGTATTTTACACTTATAAGATGTCTCAATTTGGACTCTAAATTCTCACTGGAAATATTTGGTCTGTATGTAGATTATGGTTGAAAAAACTGATTCACATTCCTGAACGTACTTAAAAGTTTTTCGGTAACTGAATTGAGCAACTGTTCTTAAAGGTACAATTCAAATATGAAAATTAAATAAAATTTAAAACCTAGCTTTTCTATCACACTAGACACATATCCAGTATTAAAGACCCACACTGCGGCTAGTGACTTCCACTCTGATAAGTATAGAGTAGATCATTCAAGAAAGCGTTCTTCGAAGGGAAACTTGCATCCTGTGCCTATCCAAGTCCCTAAAGACATTGTAGATGAGAAAAATTCAGAATGAATTACAGAAAAAAATAAATTTAAAAAAATTGAAGGGAAGAAAGCAAAGCCTTCAGGTTTGACTGGGTTAGAACTTCTGATTGGTTCAATGTTGAGGCTATATGTGAGACTCCTGTCATTATATGTGAGATATATATGTGAGACTGAGAAAAAGAAGATAAGAAGAAATTCCGAAGATTTTATCTGTCAGTATGATCTATACCAATTCTATTTGAATATTAGTCTTCAGGCCTTCCTCTGGCTACTTGAGTTTATAACATTCAGTCCTTATATCCTGAAAACTCATTAGCACTCATTAATTATTTGGTCCTCACAATCCCAGATTTCAAGATATGCTACAAAGCTGTAGTGTTAAAACAGTATGGTACTGGCACAAAAAAAAAAAAACCAAAAACAAAAACACATCGATCCATGGAACAGAGCAGAGAGCCCAGAAATAAATCCATGCTTATATGGTCAATTAATCTTCGACAAAGGAGTCAAGAATATACAATGGGGAAAAGACAGTGTCTTTGATAAATGGTTCTGGGAAAACTGCACAGCTACATGCAAAAAAATGAAACTGGACAACTTTCTTTTACCACACACAAAAATAAACTCAACATGATGTAAAGATCTAAATATGAGACCTGAAACCATAAAACTCCTAGAAGAAAACATAGTAATTTCTTTCACATCAGCCATAGAAACATTTTTCTAGATATGTCTCCTTTGTCAAGGGAAGCAAAAGCAAAAATAAACCACAGGGAGTACATCAAAATAAAAAACTTTTGCACAGTTAAGGAAACTATCAACAAAACTAAAAGGCAACCTACTGAATGGGAGAAGATATTTGCAAATGACATATCTGATAAAAGGTTAGTATCCAAAATATATAAAAAAAATTATACTACTCAATACCAAAACAAACCAACAAATAATTTGATTAAAAATTGAGCAGGAGACCTGAATAGATAATTATCCAAAGAAGACATGCACATGGCCAACAGACACATTAAAAAATGTTCAACATCACTCATCATCAGGGAAATGCAAATCAAAACCACAATGAGGTATCACCCCATACCTATCAGAATGGCTAAAATCAAAAACATAAGAAACAGCTAGTATTGGCCAGGATGTGGAGAAAAAGGAACCCTCATGCACTGTTAGTGGAAATGCAAATTGGTACAGCCATGATGGAAAACAGTATGGAGATTCTTCAAAAAATTAAAAATAGAATTACCTAATGACTCAGTAATTCTACTATTGGGTATTTACCCAAAGAAAACAAAAGTACTAATTCCAGAAAAAAAATATCTATCTGCTCCCCTATGTTATGGCAGCATTATTTACAATAGCCAAGATATGGAAGGAACCCAAGTGTCAATCAATAGATGAATGGATAAAGAAAATGATATATAGGGGCACCTGGGTGGTTCAGTCAGTTAAGGGTCTGCCTTTGGTTGTGATCTCAGGTTCTTGGGATCGAGCCCGACCTCAGGCTCCCCTCTCAGCAGGGAGTCTGCTTCTCCCTCTCCCTCTGCCCCTCCCCCATTTGTACTCTCTTTCTTTCTTTCTCAAATAAATAAATAAAACCTTAAAAAAATTTTATAAAGGAAAATGTGATATATAGATCTAGACATGTGTGTTTTATATCTATAATGGAATATTACTCAGCCATCAAAAAGAATGAGAGCTTGCTGTTTGCAATATGGATGGATCTGGAGGGTAAAATGCCAAGTGAAATCAGTCAGAAAAAGACAAATACCATAAGATTTGATACACATGTGGAATTTAAGAAACAAATGAACAACAACAACAAAAAAAGACAAAAAACAGACTCTTAAATACAAAGAACAAACTGGTGGTTGCCAGAAAGGCAGTGGGTGGGGGATGGGTGAAATAGGCAAAGGGGATCAAGCCTACACTTACCATGATGAACACTGAGTAATGTATGGAAATGTTGAATTATTGTATTGTACACCTGAAACTAATATAACACTGTATGTCAACTATACTTCAATTAAAGAAAAAAGAAAAAAAATATTTGGTCCGATGGATAGCTCCTGTTTCTGAAATCATGAGCCCTGACTCTAATTGTAAGAGCCATAGTCTTCTTGGGACCTCAGCATCTCCTGATTCCCTCCCTGCAGGAGGTAGATGCTTACAAAAACTGTGTTGATGGAGATGATTGCAGAGTGGTAGAAGGCCATTATATGTGTATAGGATTTTTTCATTCTCCAGGCACTTCAACATCCATTATTTCCCCTGAAGGCCAAGCAGGAGTTAATCGAGGTAGAGTCCAGATAATGACTGTGGAGTGGGTCTGACTGAATTCCACCCAACAGCTGTGGGCAAACAAGATCCCTTCATTTTTAAATAAGACTCTCCACCGTCTTTGAGAGTCCCCCACTCCTGCTTGGCAGTGAGAAGGGTGTCTCTTCCCATCTGTTAATTGCATCCAGGTTAGTAATTTTTGAGACATGGAGTTTTGCATTCTTGGCAAACATTAAAAAATCCAGCCCTGATGAACTCAGCCACCATCCTATTCAGTGTGGTTTCCTTGCTCCCTCCCTTCTTCCACCATCTGACAACTCCTGACCTGAACTGTGGATACCTGGGGATCAACCAGTTAGGTCATCGGGAAGGTGGGGAGTCATTCCCATCGGTGAGCGCACAAGGGTGAGACTAGGAAAAAGCTGTCTCATCTACCAGGCACTGACCTGCACTACCCTTCTGCTAAGAACAGAAGTCCCAAAGTGCTATTGTAAAGAGGAAGATATGGTGGCATCTTTAGGCAGGGTCTTGTCCCCGCAGAGATGTTTAGGCTGAAATCCAGTCCTCCTGGCAGCGACATCACTCCTCTTTGGTGGCTCCATGACAGCAAGCAATTGGGTCTGGAAGCACTTAGGGGTGAGAATGACTGACCATCGTGCATTGTGTTCTCACCACACCTAGAACAGATACCTGTTACAGCCTTTGAGTATTTTATTGCACTTAGCTTTTTGTTCGTCTGCCTCCTTTTCCGGTCTGCAAACACCGAGCTAGTCTCTGATTCATTCAGATCTCCGGCGGGGTCAGGAGTTGTCAGATGTCAGGAGAAGGGACGGAGCAAGGAAACACACTGATTAGCATAGTTACTGAGTTCATCATGGCTGGATCAAGATGCATAAAGAGATGCAGGTGGTTTTCACTGTAGACCCAAACAAGTGCCAGGTCAATGCTCAATAAATGTGAGCTGCAGTAAATTTTATAAATTATTATTCATTCCATTTATGTTTGTTATGCACATCTAGGGAAGGTTTGCTGAGTGAGTTATGAACACAGCACATGTTTGTGTGTTGAGTCCTTGTGTCTGGAGTCCAAGGACTCCAGACCACTGGGCACCAGGCAGAGCAAATGACTGCCTGACATCTCTTCAAGTTCTACTTCACCTAATCGTGATGAACTGACCCAGGGGGACTTCTCCAAGTCTCTCAGCATATATAGTACTTGTTTGGATCATTTATTGATTCAACAAACATTGCTAAAGAAGGAAAAATGCATTGTCTTCTTTGGTCTTTCAGCAATGCAATAACTGTGCTATGTGAATCTTCCAAAAGGAGGGAGATTTTGATCTCAGAACATAGGAAAATGACTTTTTTTACCTTTATTTTTATTTATTTTTTAATTTTTTACTGGGAAGAGAGAGATAGAGACAAGCGGGGTGAGTAGCAGAGGGAAAGGGAGAAGCAGGCTCCCTACGAGCAGGGAGCCCACTGCGGGACTCGATCCCAGGACCCTGAAATCATGACCTGAGCTGAAGGCAGATGCTTAACTGACTGAGCCACCCATGCATCCCAGAAGATGACTTTTTAAACAAAAAAATATGTTTAATTTTGCTCAATACTAAGTAGATCGGAAGCTATAAATGGTGACAACTCCCCTCCCCTGACTTCTGTGTCTAATAGAAATAAAGTCTCCAATATCCATTTATCTACTTGCAGGGTTGAAAGCAGGGTTTATTATTATCGCAATAATAAAATGCAGATAGACCTTCACATTTCCCAGAGTGCTTATGCATTTCACGTGTCAGAGCAGCCTCATGGCACTTTCAGGATTCGACGTGGTCATATCCTCAGTTGTAATGAAGAGGAATTTAGGAATGCATCAAGGTCACTCAGTTGAGAAGAGAGCCGGGACCCCAACCAAGGTCACCTGCCTGCCACCGGACACATGAGGGAGTAAGCAAAAGCAGTGATCCATCCAACCTTTCCCTTTCACTTTTTACTTTGGGACATTTTAAGTTTTTATCAGGAGCAAGAGGGCTTCAAACCAACTCTTCCTTTTAAAGTATAGATTTATTTCTTAGTTCAGCCCTAACTTGATATTCTGGACATGATTGCCTCTTGATGTGATTAGCATTTGTCCTTTCCCATTTTAGTGTACTTAAAGTGATGGCAGATGGCTCCAGGTAGCGGTGTAGACTACACTTTACCCATCGTAACCCCTGCCCCCAGCCCTCGGGCAGCACGGTTGGTGGTCACGTTCTGCCGAGTGTGCATGTCAGAGGACACAGTGTGCGGTGGAGAGCAGGTGTCATCATACTCCATCTGGAAGAGAAGGCTTTACAAGATCTATCATTTTCCTCAGGTCTATGGCCATTTGGGGTGAGATGGTTCTTGGTGAAATAAGACGGGCCTGCTAAGAGTAGGGTGCTTAGCACCCTTTACTCTTGCCCAATACTGGCCGTTAGGGACCTCCAGCCGCTGGGACAAGCAAAATCAAGCAGGCGAAGAGTGCCCATCCACACCAAAAACCTGACCTGTGATGCACTACTGGCCCTGAATGAGCTTTTGCAGACACGGGATATAGTCGCTGACCAGTGAGGTTCAGGAAACCAAGTGTATGGAAGCTGTGGCCGGTGGGTACAAGGTGTTTCACGGAGCACATGGGTTTTGAATGACTCAAAATATTTTTGCTGATGAAATCATCTCCACATTCAGCCCCTTCACTTCTCAAGCATGAACAGGGAGTTTGTCACAAGTGTGTGACTTTTCTTCAATATTGTGACAGGGATAAGAGCTAACATTTATGTAGGACTTAACTTCATAGCAAGCACTAGTAAGTGTTCTATGGGTGTTAACACATTTAATCCTCTCAACAATCGAAATTTCTATGAAGGGACCATGACTGTTATCATCAATTCTACAGATGAGGAAAGAGACAAAGAGAGGTAAGCGACTTGCCCAAGTTCACACAGGGAGTTAATCAGAGAGGTAGGATCTGAGTCAGCCTCTCTGGCTCCAGAGCCAGATTGAGACTGTCCATGTTTGGATGAAGATCTGGAAGCGAAGTTTCTTGCCCCCCAACACTCTGTGGACATCAAGATCTACCTGGGTGAACTCACGACAAAGGTTTCAGCTGTGAGATACAAAACGTATTGTGTCGCTCTGAGGTTGGGAGTTCTCTGAGAGGTGACGGGCTGTGGTTTAACATCAGGGTCAGGAAGTGAAATCATGATCTGGGTGGAAAGTGTGCCTGATAAGTTACAAGAACAGACTTCTCAAGCTTTTTGGTCTCATGACCCCTACACTCATAAACATTATTAAGGACTTGCAAGAGGTTTTGTCTATGTGGGTTATGTCTATTGAGGTTTGTTATAGAAGAAGGAGAAACCGAGAAAACTTTCAGATCCTTATTTTAATTCACTTAAAAACAACAATAATAAATTAATTACATGTTAATATACATAATATACTTTGACCAAAAAAAAAAATATATATATAAGGTCATCTATGTATGTATGTATGTGTGTGTGTGTGTGTGTGTATGTGTGTATATATATATATATA